>NC_064648.1:68113901-68445012 GCF_023864345.2 Schistocerca serialis cubense | reverse complement strand
TCACAGCTAAGAATTGAGTGTACATATGAATAATATGTAACTAAAAGACACTGCATGTTACACACTGATGATAGGATTCTAAGGGCATAACATGCTGATGACATTCTGTTTGCAGGTACCTTTGTATTATATAGGTGCCATCTACATTTAATTTAACATTGTCATTTTTCCTCTTCAAATTGAAATTCATGGCAGTAGTTTTCTTTATGTTCAATGCCACTTCATTACTCACTGACCAATCACAAATTTCCTTGAGAGTTTCATTTGCTTTCTCAGCAAGAATTTCTCTTGTTTGCTCAGTGACTATAATATTGCTGTCATCAGCGAAGAGGACTTTTTCACCATGAGTAACACTACTGGGAATGTCATTTATGTATATCAGGAACAAACAGTATTGGTCCTAATATGCTACCTTGTGGAACCCCTGTATTAATGTATTTTGGTTCTAATAAGTGTTTTACTAAATGTTTAGAATTATTTGAAGGATGTGTTATCTCTACTCTTTGTACCCTATCTGTTAGGTATGATCAAAACCAGTCATTAGTTATCCATTTTATTCCTAATGTTTCTAATTTATTTAATAGAATATTGTGGTCAACTGTACTAAACACCTTATAAAGATCAAAAATATGCCTGCGACACACTCGTCTTTATCAAGGGCAACAAGTGCAACTTTTGTGAATTCTACTATGTGTGAAACCAAACTGTGATTCGCTTAAAAGATTGTATTTATTCAGGTAATTCATTAATTTGTCATTCATAATTGCTTCTATTATTTTTGAGAATGCTGACAGCAGGAAAATGGGCTGGTAATTTTCTATGTCTTCTGCATTACCTTTCTTAAGCAAAGATACAACTCTTGCCTGTTTTAACTGCATTGGAAATGTCCCTGATGTGAAAGATTCTTTTATTACATTTGTTAAGGGACATTGTATAATCTCTATGCTTTGTTTCAGCACACACATTGGTACCTCATCTAAGCCTACTTACTTTTTGTTTTTAGTTTTTAATTGTTTTACTGACTTCATTGTCTGTGTGTGGAAGTAACATCATTGTATTTTGTGCAACATTATTTACAGGTGTAAAGGAATTTTTGCTGTAACTTCTCTGCAATATTTGAAAAATGTTCGTTTACATAGTTTGCTAAGTGCTGTGGATCATTTATTACTTTATACCCTTCCTTAGCAGTATGTTATTCTGCATTTGTTTGCCTCTCACTGTTTCCTTTTGTATAACATCCCAGACTGCTTTGCTTTTATTCTCTGCATTAGATATTATTTTGTCATTAAATGACTTTTTTGCAGCAATCACAGCCTTCCTATAGATATTTTTGTATCTGTGATGGAAATTTAAGAATTCTGGATCATTGGGAATATTTTTCGTGGAACTGAGGTGTTTACGCGTTTGGGAGGACTCATAATACCTGCTGTTATCCATCTGTTTTTGTGAGATGTTGATTCAGACATGCATACCTTTGGAAATGCCTTTTCAAAGTTCAATTTAAACAATGTGGAGAACTTAGAGAATTTCATATTCACATTGGTTTCCTTATACACTTCATCCCAGCTTTGTTTTTCTAGTTCTTTTGAAAAATCTTTTATTTTGATTTCTGATAGATGTCATTTGTAGGTTTGTAGTTTAGGGAATGATACAATGCTTGACTTTACTGTTGTTATTTGGCAAAGATGGTCTGATAGTCTGAGATCTTTTACAGCTACATCACATTTTTCCCTGTCGATACTTGAAGCCACATGGTCAATTACTGATGTCATTGTCATAGCCCTTGTTGCACTATTGAGCAATAGGAACATGTCAAAACATTGAATGATGTTTATGAAGGTGCTGCTGGATTCATTTATGATGTTAGTGTTGATGTTAATGTGCCCACCCAGAATTATGTTGACCTTTGTACTTGATACTTTATCTAGAACTTCTCTTAACTTATTGAAAAAAGTGTCCACACTACCACTTGAAGATCTATAACACACAAAATGATTAATTTCTTGGTGATATCAAGCCCTGTTAATTCAATAGCTGATATTTCAAAGTGTTTCTCTTTACTTACAGTACTGAGGTCATGGCTTGATTTGAACTGTGTTCCTTTTCTGATATAAATGCATGATCCTCCACCCCTTGAAGTAGTTCTGCAGTAAGAGTTTGCCTTTTCATACAATGATAATACTACATGTTGGATTTCTGTGTCCCTACACCAGTGCTCAGTAATAAAAACCACTGTGCAGTTCAAAGATTGGAGCTTAACTTCTAATAGTTGTATATTATTTTTTATTGATTGCATGTTTTGATGGAGGATTGTTAAGTCTGTGAAATGCCCCATGCTACTCTTTCCAATGCTTTGTTTTTCTTTGTGACATCTAATATACGTGATAGTTGAGGTGTTAAAATCTGTCTTATGAGTAATTGTTTCAGTATTTTTTAAAGTGCCGGAGATACTCTTTAGATTTTTCCTAAAAAAGACCTACTTTTCCTACCTATGACATATTTGACCATGTGTGGCCTGAGATCCACCCCCTATACTTTCATGAATCAGCTGTACCAAACTTCCCTTCCCAGTCCTGTTTAGGTGTAGGCCATGCCTAGTCAAACCCGATCTGTTGATAGTCCTGATGGGCACCAGAGAAACATGAGCAATGTTGGCTGTCCTCAGAGCCATTCCTAACCTACATTGATTCACCTCACAGCTCCATCAAGGTGTGGTCGATCATGACACCGGAACAGCTCAACAAAGTGAACGTTGGTGCCACGAGTCAGGGAAGCTACATTGTCCAGGTCACCACCTATGTCACATGTCCCATCCCTGCCAAACTGTTTCCTGCCCTACCCACTATCACTACATGGTCCTCTTTTGCATAGTTCTTACATAAGGACCCTACGTCCTCTATCACATGACTTAGCCCTGCATTTGCCTTGAAGATACTGGTGGCCTGGTACACTGCCCCTAAACTTTCCTGTAACTGAGGGCCTACACCTCAACCATGGCTATTACCTAGCAGTAGCACTTGCTTCTTCTTAACACTTTGTACATTCCTAGGCTTCTTGGCCTTGGTTGAAGTGTGCTGCACATTTCCTGCTCGTTGCTCTACTTGAGGCTCTTCTCCACTTAACTCTGGCAGTGATAGATATGTGAATTTGTATGGTGACTACCTTTTCATGTATTTCTGATAGTGATGGAAGCCCCCCATGAATGATGGACCTTGCCGTTTGTGGAGAGGCTTGCGTGCCTCAACGATACAGATAGCAGTACTGTAGGTGCAACCACAATGGAGGGGTATCTGTTGAGAGGCCAGACAAACTTGTGGTTCCTGAAGAGGGGCAGCAGACTTTTCAATAGTTGCAGGGGCAACTGTCTGGATGATTGACTGACCTGGCCCTGTAACACTAACCAAAACTGCCTTGCTATGCTGGTACTGCAAACGGCTGAAAGCAAGGAGAAACTACAGCCGTAATTTTTCCCGAGGGCATGCTGCTTTACTGCATGATTAAATGATTATGGCGTCCTCTTGGGTAAAATATTCTGGAGGTAAAATAGTCCCCCATTCGGATCTCTGGGCGGGGACTACTCAAGAGGACATCGTTATCAGGAGAAAGAGAACTGGTATTCTGCGGATCGGAGCATGGAATGTCAGATCCCTTAATCTGGCAGGTAGGTTAGAAACTTTAAAAAGGGAAACGGATAGGTGAAAGTTAGATATAGTGGAAATTAGTGAAGTTCAGTGGCAGGAGGAACAAGACTTTTGGTCAGGTGAATACTGGGTTATAAATACAAAATCAAATAGGGGTAATGCAGGAGTAGGTATAATAATGAATAAAAAAAATAGGAGTGTGGGTAAGCTACTACAAACAGCATAGTGAATGCATTATTGTGGCCACAACAGACACGAAGCCCATACCTACTACAGTAGTACAAGTTTATATGCCAACTAGCTCTGCAGATGATGAAGAAATCAATGAAATGTATGATGAGATAAAAGAAATTATTCAGGTAGTGAAGGGAGACGAAAATTTAATATCCATGGGTGACTGGAATTCGACAGTAGGAAAAGGAAGAGAAGGAAACATAATAGGTGAATATGGATTGGGCCTAAGAAATGCAAGAGGAAGCCACCTGGTAGAATTTTGCACAGAGCACAACTTAATCATAGCTAACACTTGGTTCAAGAATCATGAAAGAAGGTTGTATACATGAAAGAACCCTGGAGATACTAGAAGCTTTCAGATAGATTATATAATGGTCAGACAGAGATTTAGGAACCAGGTTTTAAATTGTAAGACATTTCCAGGGGCAGATGTGGGCTCTGACCACGATCTATTGGTTATGAACTGTAGATTAAAACTGAAGAAACTGCAAAAAGGTGGAAATTTAAGGAGATGGGGCCTGGATAAACTGAAAGAACCAGAGGCTGTACAAAGTTTGAGGGAGAGCATAAGGGAACAATTGACAGGAATGGGGGAAAGAAATACAGTAGAAGAAGAATGGGTAGCTTTGAGGAATGAAATAGTGAAGGCAGCAGAGGATCATGTAGGTAAAAAGACGAGGGCTTGTAGAAATCCTTGGGTAACATAAGAGATACTGAATTTAATTGATGAAAGGAGAAAATACAAAAACACAGTAAGTGAAGCAGGCAGAAAGGAATACAAATGTTTCAAAAATGAGATCGACAGGCAGTGCAAAATGGCTAAGCAGGGATGGCTAGAGGACAAATGTAAGGATGTAGAGGCTTATCTCATGAGGGGTAAGATATATACTACAATGAGATTTTCACTCTGCAGCAGAGTGTGCGCTGATATGAAACTACCTGGCAGATTAAAACTGTGTGCCCGACCGAGACTCGAACTTTGGACCTTTGCCTTTTGCGGGCAAGTGCTCTACCAGGTTCGCAGGAGAGCTTCTGTAAAATTTAGAAGGTAGGAGATGAGATACTGGCAGAAGTAAAGCTGTGAGGACCGGGCATGAGTTGTGCTTTGGTAGCTCAGATGGTAGAGCACTTGCCCGCGAAAGGCAAAGGTCCCGAGTTCGAGTCTCGGTCAGGCACACAGTTTTAATCTGCCAGGAAGTTTCATGATAGATACTGCCTACAGGAAAATTAGAGTGACCTTTGGGGAAAAGAGAACCACTTGCATGAACATCAAGAGCTCAGATGGAAACCCAGTTCTAGGGAAAGAAGGGAAAGCAGAAAGGTGAAAGGAGTATATAGAGGGTCTACACAGAGGCGAGGTTCTTGAGGACAATATTATGGAAATGGAAGAGCAGGTAGATGAAGATGAAATTGGAGATATAATACTGCGTGAAGAGTTTGACAGAGCACTGAAAGACCTGAGTCAAAACAAGACCTGGGAGTAGACAACATTCCATTAGAACTACTGACCACCTTGTGAGAGACAGTCCTGAAAAAACTCTACCATGTGGTGAGGAGGATGTATGAGGTAACAAAATTGCCTCAGACTTCAAGAAGAATATAATAATTCCAATCCCAAAGAAAGCAGGTGTTGAGAGATGTGAAAATTACCGAACTATCAGTTTAATTAGTCACAGCAGCAAAATACTAACGCGAATTCTTTACAGACGAATGGAAAAACTGGTAGAAGCCGACCTTAGGGAAGATCAATTTGGATTCCATAGAAATGTTGGAACATGTGAGGCAATACTGACCCTACGGCTTATCTTAGAAAATAGATTAAGGAAAGGCAAACCTACATTTCTAGCGTTTGTAGACTTAGAGAAAGCTTTCAATGTTGACTGGAATACTCTCTTTCAAATTCTGAAGGTGGCAGGGGTAAAATACAGGGAGCAAAAGGCTATTTACAATTTCTACAGAAAGCAGATGGCAGTTATAAGAGTTGAGGGACATGAAAGGAAAGCAGTGGTTTGGAAGGGAGTGAGAGAGGGTTGTAGCCTCTCCCCAATGTTATTCAATCTGTAGAATGAGCAAGCAGTAAAGGAAACAAAAGAAAAGTTCGGAGTAGGTATTAAAATCCATGGAGAAGAAATAAAAATTTTGAGGTTTGCCGATGACATCGTAATTCTGTCAGAGACAGCAAAGGACTTGGAAGAGCAGTTGAACAGAATTGACAGTGTCTTGAAAGGAGGGTATAAGATCAACATCAACAAAAGCAAAACAAGGATAATGGAATGTAGTTGAATTAAGTCAGGTGATGCTGAGGGTTTTAGATTAGGAAATGACACACTTAATGTAGTAAAGGAGTTTTGCTATTTGGGGAGCAAAATAACTGATGATGGTCGAAGTAGAGAGGATATAAGATGTAGAATGGCAATGGCTAGGAAAGCGTTTCTGAAGAAGAGAAATTTGTTAACATCGAGTAAAGATTTAAGTGTCAGGAAGTTGTTTCTGAAAGTATTTGTATGGAGTGTAGCCATGTATGGAAATGAAACGTGGACGATAAATAGTTTGGACAAGAAGAGAATAAAAGCTTTGAAATATGGTGCTACAGAATAATGCTGAAGATTTGATGGGTAGATCATATAATTAATAAAGAGGTATTGAATAGAATTGGGGAGAAGAGGAGTTTGTGGCACAACTTGACCAGAAGAAGGGATCGGTTGGTAAGACATGTTCTGAGGCATCTAGGGATCGCCAATTTAGTACTGGAGGGCAGCGTCGAGGATAAAAATCGTAGAGGGAGACAAAGAGATGAATACACTAAGCAGATTCAGAAGGATGTAGGCTGCAGTAGGTACTGGGAGATGAAGAAGCTTGCACAGGATAGAGTAGCATGGACAGCTGCATCAAACCAGTCTCAGGACTGTATACCACAAAAACAACAGTGATGGAAGAAGATAGACTGGGCAATAGTTCCCCATATGTTCTTTTGTGTCTGTTTTGAATAGTGATTTAAGTACATTAGCTCAGGAACACAACCTGATATTAGCTGCAGTGTGATCTATTTGAGTAGATTTCAAAACTGTTACAATGGTACTCGCAGTCATAAGCATGATTTGTGAGTACTGCAATATTTGTATAAAACAAATTGTTTGACATTAAAATATGAAAGGTTGGAAAATTATGGTTTCTTATATTGCTTTGTAGATGCAGAATGTCATGATCAAATTGTGACATTCCTATCCAACCTAAGCCTCAGGCTTCACTACAGGTCAGTCTTCCTGAACATCAAGTTTTCCTTCCATTTTGCAAATTAGAAACAAATCAATTTAGATATTCAATGTAAAATATATCATTAAAATCAGTGATTTTCATTGACTACTGTAAGCTATCAATCAACTGGTTAAGACTGTTGAAAATAAATATCTAAAAGCAGCACACAGCAGAAGATTCTGGAACTCCATAAATGCACTTTAAGCAAAATATTTTGTCTATCACATTTCCATTATCCTCCATACAGATCTTTTAAATCTTCTCTAGCATTCATGATTTCCTTGGTGATTAATGTCTTACTATTTGTTAGATTTATCTTTCTGCAGACATTTCAACAAGCTATGTTAATGTGATGACTATAGCTTCAATGGGCTGTCTTACAGTTTTCTTACACTTGAAAATATGATTGTGTGGAATATGAAACCAAATTAGTAACTGAACTGAGGAATTTTTGTAGGGATGGCATAGCAAGTTATCTGACTTGGAGAGTCATTCACAGATGCACAAGCAATATCAGACATGCCACAGGAAAGTGTGCTGGACCCCTTCTGTTCATGTTGTGTGCTAATGACCTTGTGAGCAGTATTAACAGGAATCTCAGACTTTTCATAGATAATGCAGTTATCTGCAGTGAGGTAGAGTGTAAAAGAAACTACATAAATATTCAATCAGATCTTGAAAAGACTAGAAAGTGATACAAAAATTGGTAGCTAGTAAATGTCCAGCAATGTAAAATTGCGCACTTGATAAATTTTGTGTCCTATGACAGTGATGTCAGTATCAGTCAGACAATTCATACAAATACATCAGTTTATCACTTTGTAGGGATATGAAATGGAATGATCATTGCACACAGCCATGGGCCAATTGGGTAGCAGACTTTGGTTTATTGGTAGAATACTAGAGAAATGCACTCAGTCTGCAAAGGAGAGTGCTTACGACACATCCTAGGACAATATTCAAGTGTGTGAGACCCATATCAAACAGGACCTGCAGGGGACATTAAACATGCAGAAGGGCAACATGAATGATCAAGTTCATTTGGTGCATGGGAGACTGTCACAGATATGTTAAAAGAACTGAAGTGGCACAGTTTCAAAGATAGTTGTAAGCTGTCTTGAGAAAGCCTAATTACAAAGTGTCAAGATGACGTAATTAGGTGAAAGTACAACATGATAGGTAGACTAAACAAGTTTTTCCATGGAAGTATTAACAATTTGAACACAATACTTAAGCTGCCCATGATCAGTAGGATTAATGTAGTTGTCTTTTGAATCAGTAAAACTCAACCCAAGATGCATTAATGTAGTATATTTGCAGTAGTTATTTGAAAGAAGTTCACATATTTTGTAGAACATTAAAGAAGACAGATTCAACAAAGGGGCGAGTAGACATAGGAATTGATACATTCTTGACGATATCCGTGAAAGGAACAAGTCATGGCATAAAATAGCATCAGTAATCCCAATAGCTCAGAAGTGTTGTCACAGAAATTTTTGCATGTGTCCCATTTTTTTATGTACTAATCATATGTAGAAAAGGGAGACAGATAAATCAGGGGGCTGTGAAGGGAGAGGGAGAAACAGCAGGTGACACAAACTGAGGAGCATGTCAAATATATAAAACAGAAACCAATGATTGACGTACCTGTGTTTGATTGTCCAGTGCCTGTGATCAGTGGTGCAATGGCAAATGATTCTTCTGACCAATGTAAAATGTGCTCTGTAACACCATCAGCCATCTTGAGAATAAATGAAGGATGACGAGTGTAGAAATCCGTGCACAGATCGGGACCACACTTACTGCCAGTGATGTTGTAATTAGGTACAAGTACAAATGACCAGTAGGCTGAACACATTTTATTCCACAGAGGCACTGACAACATAAACACAGTATTTAAGTAACACTCAGCAGGAACCAATTACGTGTACCTACAGCTCTAGCAATACCACACACGCACACACATAAACACACACACACACACACACACACACACACACACACACCTGGGGGGGGGGGGGGGGGGCACACTGCCGCATGTACCTTTTGGAAATACAAGTGTGTGTCACTGTACAAGAAGCAACTTTAAATTATGATTCCAGGAATATACTACAACCCCCTACATATCACTCCCATAAGGATCATGTGGACAAGGTTATGATAGCTACAGCATGCACAGTGGCATTTAAACAGTCACATTTCTCACTTTGCATGTGTGAATTGAATGAGAAGAACTGCTAATAAGTGGTAGAATGGGAAATACCCACTGCCATGTACTTAACAGTGGTTTTCAGAGAATGGATCCAGATGTAGGTGTACCTCATTGTTATATAAAGCCTTCCAGTCTTCTGATCTGAGTGACATTTCAAATAGGTTGAGAGTTTCAGCATTTGTCAGCCTTTCCAGTTTCAGTTTTCTTATTCTGTAGTTCAATTATTGGACCTTAATGCTCTGAAATTAGTGTGATAGTTGCATGTACTGTCAATTGATTTAAAGCATATCTGCAAAAATATTATCTGTTGACAAGTCTGATGAATCAATGCTCCTTGTTCAGTATTTACATGCAGGTTTCTCTTATGTGTATTAACAACACCATGAAAACATTTTGTATGACTGCTCACATATTTTGTAGAACATTAAAGAAGATGGATTCAACAAAGGGGTGAGCAGACATAGGAATTGATACATTCTTGACAATATCTATGACAGGTACATCATGACATAAAATAGCATCAATAATCCCAAAAGCTCAGAAGTGTTGTCACAGACATTTTTGTATGTGTCCCATTTCTCTACGTACTAATCATATGTAGAAAAGGGTGACAGATAAATCAGGGGGCTGTGAAGGGAGAAACAGCAGGTGACACAGACTGAGGAGCATGTCAAATATATAAAACAGAAGCCAATCCAATGGCCATGAGAGAAACGTGAGCTATGTTGGCTGTCCACAGAGCCATCCCCAACCACCATTGATTCAATGTGTTTATATTTAGGTTACCAGCTGCTACTAAAACCAGATAATTTAGTAACAGCTTTGTCAAGTAGTATTTCAAATTCTTCTAGGAAATCTTTTGTCCTAGCTCTCAGAGAGCAACATATTCCTTACACTACACATTTGCACGACTGAAAATTTGTTTCAATTACTCTTTCTTCAAAACACATTTCTCTACAGTTTGTAATTGGACACTGAACATTCTCACTTTTATGCCTATCCATGTAGAATCTATCTCATCACTTTTATGTTCAAATCTGTAAAACTGTAACACACACTGTAAGCTTTAAAACTGTACATCTTTATTTCATTTTCAGTCATTCCAGTCGCCAGTCATTATAAATATAATCAGTTCCTCAGCAGCAAGTAATGCTTCTATCTCCTCTGCTTCTTTTTTTAAAGGCATACTGAACACTTTGATGATATATGAGGGTAATCTGGGACCTAAAGGCCATTTGGCTCTATTGAATTCCAGAAATATATTTTGTTTACAAAGCTATGTCATTTACAAAGCATATGGTTTTTGTTAAGATTATTGTTAATCACCTCTACTATTTAAATCACTTCTTGTACCTCCATAAGCTGTGGAGTCCATAAGCTGTGTTCTTCTCTTGATACTTCCAATTGTCTGTGACAGTTGCTGGATGTCCAGACACAGTTTCATCATGCCCATTTCTTCATTCTTTGTTGACTGTTCTGCACCAGTTTATACAACTTTTTGTTCCTTCTTTACTTTACCCTCATTAATTTCCTTTTTCTGGCTGTAAATCTCTACAGGTTTCAACATTTGAGTGCTCAAAAATCAGGTAACATCTACTGATTCACAATCAGTATGACTCTGAATTAAACAGCTCAGTTTTGAACTATTAGGGTAGACAAAATAACAGTTTTTTACTGGTAGGGATAAGTTATGAAGACAATGATTTGACCCTGGACTGATATGTACATCAAATGAATTCACAATTGCAAATGACTACCATAAGCTGGAGAATGGAGTGATGACAATGAAAATTTTTGCCATATTTGGACTTGAACCCGTGTTTCCCACATATTGTGAGTGGTCACCATAACATTTGGCTGTCCATGTACAACTCATGGCCAGACACAAACTTCCATATGTTGTCAATCATGCGTCTACAGCGTGAACTCTTGCATCCATTATGTATATTCCCATAGAGGTCAGATGTTTTACTTGAAAGTCACTTGCCCGCTATTAGCAGATAAATATGGTATTGTAGTGCCAGAATTATTCTAATTATGATGCAAAGTCCCTTTGGACATGCATGCAATACCAAAGGACCAGTTCACCAGCATATTACTTCCTCCCACATACATCTCATGTAATTATCCTGAAGAGAAGACTGAAAAATATTAGAGCCAATACAGAGGATTACTGACAGTCACTCTTCACATGCACCATTTGCAATTGGAACAAGGAAGGGGAAATCAGTTAGTGGTACCTGAAGTACCATCTGTCATCTAGGCTTGTAGAGTACAATGTAGATGTAAATGAAGAAACTGCACAACGACTGGGAGAGTGGTCTGTTAACCATATGCACCTTCATACTGCACCTGTTGACACCATTGACAATGGATGACAAGGTAGTTGACTGGGTCCAATTGGCCCATCTAGGCCTAGAATGTGGAACTTTATTTACTTACTTTAACATTGATTTGTTTCATGATCTGTCTTTGGGAAAACCTGATCATAAATATGATAAAAATATATATTTTTGTCATATGGCTCTTTTGCAGTAGATTGCAACTGCATGAGTGGTGGCTCATAACTGGGAAGTTAAGTCAAGAGCTAGCACAAAAGAGAAATATACTTATAATTACATAAGCTTATTGAAAGAACTGAACTTCCCTATTTCTCATACACTAAAAACAGTCCTTTGGTCCTTTTAATCTGCCAATTTGTTGGTGATGCCTTCAAAGAATGGCTGATTATATTACCTGTGCTATAAATTCTTTCTCAATTGCAATATTTTATGAAGAAAATATTGCCTTTTTCAGGTATGTTTTTATATCCTTCAGCCAAGAAAAGCTTCATTTGACAATGCTGCAGTCGAAGAGATGGACAGAATAAAGGAGAAGAGTTTATAATGACCTTTAAAGATGTTCTTGTTATCATTAAGCATTTCTGACAAATTTCTGGTGGAAATTCTTATTTATTCTCATCAACATACAAGACAGAAAATCCATTTCTGAAGCATTATGTTTTGGAGAATAGATGCTCAAAGATATTTTGCAAGATTTCAAGTGTACTAGAAGGAAAACATGTGGTATTCTTCAAATTATGTGGTATCAACAAGGCAAACTAAATCTTTTGACTATCATGAAATCTCTCACACATTTCCATCAAAAAGTCATTCAAAAGTTTGTAACATAAGGCTAAATACAATGTGAAAAGGGTGTTTCTAATAAAAGACACACTATATCACAAGCAGGTTTTATATTTAAAACACACAGCACTAAATGTTCTACAGATGGAAGCTTGCTCCATTCACACAACAACCACTGTTTTACACTCTGCCATCTGGAACCAGAAGTAGTCAGGAATAAATTTTCCATCTATCTCACTGCATGCCCCCTCCACAGATAAACTCAAGCAGGTGACATCACAGTTGCTCGACCTGTGGCTCCATCCATGAGGTTGAGCTGCAAGGAAGGAAGGAGACTTTCCTTTACTTGGTCAGAATCACATGCTTGCTGCTACAACAGACTTCTGCACAATACAAAGGGGATTATGGTTGGAGTAAAAAGCAGCACAACTGGTAAGACAAATAAACCTTTTTAAAGTGTGGCATGATAAACTATTGCTGAATGCCACTTCACTTACTACACCTGAATGTTGATAAACTCGCTGCTGCCAACCTGTAAGCTACACACACACACACTACATCTGAATAGCCACTCATGCACTGGTTTCCACATAACAGCAATTGCAAGGGACTCTGTCTGCAATAAAAATTATATTACAATTCTCAGTTTAATCTTTTACAGTTTTTCTGTATTAAATATACAAATTTTTATAAAATAAGAACAACAAGTGATCAGTTTATAATCATACATTATTTCTGTTTCACACACACAAACAGCAAACATAAGAAAAAATATAGCAACACCCAGCTACAAGGGACCGATGACCATAGCAGTCTGGTCGCTTTAATCCCCACCCCCAAACCAACCAACCTAGCTACAATAGTATAATTTCTTATTCATGGCTTCATAAATCCATAACAACAGCAAGCTTAAGGAGGTCAGTGGCTGTTCTCTAAGTTAATAGAACAATATTTTTCCATACATATTTTACATATATATTCTATCAATTCAGCATTTTTTGTAATCATTGGACAGCATCCAGTAAATGGGTTTAATTGAATTTTATGCACATCAAAGTATAGATAACAGATGAAACATTTCAAATGAAAAACACAGTATATTTACAGACCTCTGAAATGGCAGTAGATAGGAAACTTGAAAAGAAAAAAACTGAAGCCTGTGTATCAAATCCTGTTGGATCAACAGGAATAGTGAGACACTTCTAATCAAGAGAGAAATGAGACACTGTTATTGTTGTTGCGGTCTTCAGTTTGGAGACGTTTGCTGCAGGCCCCCACACTAGTGTGTCCTGTTCAAGCCTTCTCATCTTGACATAACTACTGCAACCTATATCCATTTCAACCTGCTTACCAAACTGGAACCATAGTCTCCCTCTACAATTTTTACTTTTACTACTCACTCTCCCCTCTATTAGCAAGTTGATGATTCCTTAATAGAGTACCTTAGGACATGTACCATCTAGCAATCTCATTATTTACTCAAGCTATGACATAAATTTGTTTTCTCCCAAATTCTGTTCAATACTTCCTCTAATCTTCTCGGAAAAGAGCTCTCATTCTCTCACAATTTTCAAGTTACGAAAACAAGCGGTAAGAATAATGAAATGTAAAAAAAGAACTGAACACTGTAAACCACTATTACAACAGCTAAAAATCCTGCCACTGCAATGCCTCTATACATTGGAACTAGCTTGTTTTACACTACAGCACTTGGATGCCCTCAACAGAAATGCAGACCGCCACACACATGACACCAGAAACAAAACACAATTACAAATTATAGCCCACAACACAAAATTATATGTGAATGGGGTTAAATGTATGGGCATTAAAATATACAACCACCCCCCAAGAGACATAAAAACAAGCAAAAGCCCAAAAATAATGAGAATTAAATTAAAGGAATGGCTAATAAATCACTGTTTCTATTCTGTACATGAATTTCTTGAAACAAAATTTTAATTACTTGCAATAAGCTGTTTATTTAGTTGTAGATGTTTCTGCTTATTAAGATAATTATTGTATCTTATCTATACTCTGTCTGTATCTCGTATATGTGAACTATGTACCACAATATTTTAATTACTTGTAATAAGGTGCATATTCACTTGTAGATGTTTCTACTTAGTAAGATAATTTAATTATTGTTTGTTACTCATATGCTGTCTGTATCTCTTATATGTATTCTGCTATGTGCAGTATGCACCACTGTCATCTTTCATCACACACCACCTTCTTTATATTTTGTCTATATATCCTATATGTATTCTGCCATGTGAGTTATGTGCCACTACTCTCATCTCTTGTCATACACCATCTTAACATAATGTTTCAAATTGACTTGTCCTATATCATGATGTGCTTTGCTGTAGAAATTGTATGGTCTACAGGACCAATAATAAATCAAATGACATCAAATCAAATATTTACTAGATCTACCGATCTAGTATTCGTCATTCTTCTGCAGAAGTGCAATTTAAAAACTTCTATTCCTTTCATCCTTGAACTGTTCTTCATCCAGATTTCATTTCAGTACAAAGGTACATTCCTAAGAACACCCTTCAGAAAATATTTTTGACACTTAAATTTATATTCAGGCTAACAAATATCTCATTTATATATAAAATGTCAATTTTAGAGTCTTGCCAAATCCTCTCCCAGGAAACATTCCTGTGGGTGTCCATGCATTCAGGTCCTTTTCTATTTCTGATATGGTTTCTATTTCTTCTCCCTGGACTTAAATTCCTTTTTCAGATTTCTCCTTGGTTTCTTCTCCAGTTTACTTACTATATAGATTGAATAGTATTGAGGATAAGCTACTATCCTGTCCAGTTCCCTTCTCATTTACTGTTTGTCTTCCATGTCCTTTGACTCTTACAGCTGCAGTTATGTTCATCTCATAGTGCAAAACTCTCAAATATGTACAGCAGCCCTTCCCAAATTTATAATCATAAGCAGTGTTTCCAGAGAAAAGTACAGATTTGGAGGTGTTTGTATTTATGTTAGAGACAATCTTAATTCTAAAGAAGTAAAGTTAAGCACAGTAAAGTGTATAGAAAAAGAATTTGAATACTGTGTCTGCAAACTGACTGACTGTGGTTTGGTAATTGTCTGTGTATATAGGTCACCTTCTGGGAATACTCCTTTATTTTAAAAATATCTTGAGGATCAATTGAATGAATTGAGAGCGATTTAGTAGCAATTCCTTTAGTTTAATTCTAATTATTTTTGGGTTTTGGCTTGTTTTTTATGTCTGGTGGGAGGTGGTTGTATATTTTAATGCCCATATCTTTAACCCCAACAAAGAGACCTATAGTTATGAAGTTGAAGTAACAGATACTGGGTACTCTGACCACATGGCAATCATGCTCTTAGTAAAAAATATGGTTAGGAAGAAACATGGCAGTGGAAACTACATAGAAACAAGGTACATTGATGATAGTGGCCTTTGGAATTTTCATAGCGTGTTGCATAACATTGAATGGGACACAGACCCAAACAAAACTGTGGACACTAAATATGAGTCATTTTTCTCTCATTATAAATTCTGCTTTGATGTCGCTTTCACCCTCAAAAAAGGAAAATTCTCTCTCAAATCTAATCCATTGTTAACCGCAGAAATTAAGAAATCTGCAGGTACTCTAAGAAACCTGGGTTGGCATTCAAAGTGTAATGCAGCATTAAAACCATATCTTAGATGCTACAAAAAAAGTCTACAGAAAGGTTATTCATGGAGAAAAAAACTGAACAATGATTTAACTATCAGAAAAGGCAGCAATAAAACCAAATCAGTTTGTTAGATCATAAACCATAACATTGGTAAATTCAAAGTGACAAACAGTAACCTTATGATAAAAAAAGGAAGGAAAAGTTGTTGAAGACCCTTGATGTGTTGCCAATATGTTCAATGACTACTACATTAACAGTGCTCAAAATCTTATCAAGAACCTGTAGAACTCAAAATGTAGTAAGTCACAATTTCCAGCAAATGAAAAGACAATATTTTTGTACCCTGTTACGCATTCAGAAGTAAGAAATGCAATTAATAAGCTGAAAAATAAAATGTCCTGTGGATGTGATGGTGTTCTTGATAAGGTCATAAAACATAGTGCAAACAAAATAATAACTGAACTATTTGATATTACTAATACAGCTTTTAAAACTGGTGAATTCCCTTCTGTACTTAAAAACCAATAATAAAGCCACTTAAAAAAATACTGTGCATATAGCACACAAAATTATAGACCATTGTCACAACTGTCAGGTTTCCATAAAGTAATTGAGAGGATTATGTATGAGAGACTGTTGAAGTTCTTAAACAAATGCAAAATTCTAACCAATGCACAGAATGGGTTCAGGAAAAATAGGTCTATAGAAACATCTGTATATCACTTCTTGGAACAGGTTTTAACTGCAATGGATAATGAGGACTTAATCTGTGGAATATTTTTAGATCAATCCAAGGCATTTGACCTCATCAGCGATGATATTTTGCAAGAGAAACTGTATTGCTATGGAGTACTTGGAAAAGCATACAGCTGGTTCCAATCATATTGTGCAACAAATATCAAAGTGTAGAAATAATACATAATGGCACAAAATATTACTTAACATATCTGAAAGTCAACTGTGGTATACCCCAGGGTTCTGGGCCCTCTGCTCTTCTTAGTTTTTATGAATGATTTTCCTAACAATCTAACAAGAGCATAATCAGTACTTTTTGCAGACAATATGAGCCTTTCTATGAAGGGAGTTAGTGAAGCTGACCTACAAGAAAAAATAGCTTCAACAATGAATGAGGCAGCTGAATGGTTCAAGGATGATTACTTAATTATAAATGAAAAAAAAACATTCAGATGAACTTTAGGCACATAAGGAACTAAGTAAAATATAACATAAGAGTAGAGATTGGGAAATATCTGACAGAACAAACTTCTTTTACGAAATTTTTAGGTGTATGGCTGGACAATAACTTGAGATGGGAAAAACATGTTGAACGATGAAATGAAAAACTTAGTAAATACTGTTATATATCAAGAAAACTTAAAGAAAACTGCAATTTTGAAACAGTACTATGTGCCTACTACTCTTACATACATAGCAATCTAAGGTATGGTATTATATTTTGGGGGAATACAGGTTTCACTAAAAGTTGTTTTAAGCTCCAAAAGACAGCTATTCGTATTCTGAAGGGTGTTGCCTACAGAGATCCATGTAGAGGACTCTTTAAGGAGTTGAAAATTTTGAGTCTCCCTAGTTCATTCATCGATGAACAAGTAAGTTTTCTGAAGTCAAATCAAGAATTCTCTTCCCTAAACAGTAAATAACATGACTATCAAACCAGAAACATGCATGATTTCCATAGAAACATACATTCAAAATCCCTGTACCAAAATAGTGTGATGTGTCTACCCAAAATAATGTTCAACCCTTGCACATTGGATCAGTGAACACAGCTGTTGGTTAAAAATTTACAGCAATCAGCAGAAATTTCATTTCTGCCCAATTTTATCTCAGTAAATGTGAAATGCTAACTATCTTTAGTGTATCAAAGTATTCGTAGGCTTAGAAGTAAAATTAATGAACTACTAATGTGCATTGATGAATTAGAGTCATTGAACCCAGTTGATACAATCTGTCTCTCTGAACATCATATGACAACTGGTATGCATATGTTAAACCTTACAGAATTTAAGTTAGCCTCTTACTTCTGTGGGCAATTTATGGAGAAAGGAGGAGTTGCCACATTTGTTAAAAACAGTTTTAAATTAAGAATATTGACATTAATAAATTAAGCTTAGAGCAGCACTTACAAACATGTGCAACAGAGATAGAATCTCATAATAGGTCCATTATAATAGTAGTCATATACAGAGCACTTTCAGGAAATTTTAACCTGTTTAAAAATGGTCTTGAAGATCTATTATCTCATCTAAAATTAAAAAACAAAGAACTAGTGGTTTCTGGTGATTTTAATATAGATGTCCTGAAAAACACTGTCAGTGAACTGTTACTGAAATCAGTTACATTGTCATTCAATTTAATTTCTACTGTAAATTCCCCAACTAGAACATACAAATGTTCTAAGACTGCCACTGATAATATCTTTATAGACAATTCTAGGCAACTAAGCCACATGGCTATCTGACCATGACATGCAACACCTAACATTAAATTCTGAAAATTGTCAGGGTAAAAAATTCTATCAGAACTGTGTACATAAGGTCAATAAAACAGTGAAAAACTGAGAAATTTAGGAGATTTATCAAAGAAATTAATTGACTGGATGTTTACAGCATCCAAGACACAAATGGAAAACACAAAACATTCATGAATAGAGTTAGCACCTTACCTGAAATTTGTTTTCCGCTGAAGGTAATTCAAATTAAGCAGAAGTCTAATAAGAAACCATGGATCACACAAGGGATAAAGATATCATGTGAGAAAAAAAGGAAACTCTATCTGATATGTAGGAACACCTTTGATACTACCATTATAGCTCATTACAAAAATTACTGGAAAATACTGAAAAATGTTATCCAGAAATCTAAACACCTGCATTACGAGAAGAAGATAAACACATCCAGCAATAAAATAAAAACAGTATGGGTATAGTTAAGTCAGAGACAGGAAGGACCAGAAATGAGGAGGACAAATAGCTCTAAAAATAAAGGAAACCCTTGTGACAAATGCATGTTGTGTTGCAAACCATTTAAACAAGTATTTTGTCTCTGTTACTGATAACATGGGGTTGTCAGGTTCAGTAAATAATGCAATGGAATACCTGAGACCAGTGCACACAAACAATCTCAGTAAAATTGAATTGACACTTACTTCACCCAAAGAAATGGAATCCATTGTAAAGTCCTTGAAATCAAAGCATTCTAGTGCTTATGATAACATATCAACAATGTTAGTAAAAGAGTGTTCTTGTGAGCTTTGTCATATCTTAAGTTATTTGTGTAATCAATCACTTATCACAGGAACATTCCCGGACTGGCTTAAATATACCTCTCCACAAGAAAGAATACAAAGACATGCCATCAAATTACTGACTGATCTCACTTTTGTCAGTTTTTTTTTTTTTTTTAATCTTTGAAATGGTTATGTTCAACTGCTTACTTAAGCACGTTAGTGAAAATAACATACTGTAAAAGTCACAGTTTGGGTTTTTTTAAGGGTTCTGATATTGAGAAGGCTAGTTACACTTACAGTGAAAATGTCTAATTCATTAGACAACACAAATTAGAGGCAACTGGCAAATTCTGTGACCTGTCAAAGGCTTTTGACTGTATGAATCACAGCATTCTCTTAAGTAAATTAAAATATTGTGGCATCACTGTTAGTGCTGTAAGGTGGTTTCAGTCATATCTTAATAATAGAAAACAAAGGGTGCCATTATGTAACACTTCAGCAGCAGGCAATCAGATATGATCTGACTGGGAAGAAATTACATGTGGTGTTCCCCAAGATTCCATACTAGGTCCACTACTTTTTCTTGTGTATATTAATAACCTATCATCTGTTACATTACCAGATACCGCATTTGTCTTATTTGCAGATGATACAAACATTGCAATAAATAGTAAATAGAATATAAATTTGGAAAGGGCAGATAACAAAATTTTTACCGCCATTAATAAGTGGTTCATAGTCAATTCACTGCCATTAAAATTTGAAAAGACCCACTATATGCACTTCAGAACCTCCAAGAGATTTGCTTCTGGTGTGTGTATAAAATATGATGACATGGAAATAGGGGAAGTTGAGAGTGTAAAATTCTTGGGATTACAACTTAATAGTAAATTCAGTTGTGAGCGACATACTAATGAATCTATTCAAAAAACTGGCCATACTAACCACAGCTTCTCAGTATATTTATTCCTCAATGAAGTTTGTTGTAAATAATACATCTCTTTTTCTGACTAACTGCTTAGTACACAGTATCAATACTAGGAATAGGAACAATATACATAAAGATTTAAAATCACTTACTCTTGCCCAGACAGGAGTCCAGTATTCAGCAATGCATATTTTCAATAAGTTACCAGCAACCATTAAGAGTTTAGTTTCAGACAAGGCACAATTTAAACATAATTTAAAAGAACTTTCGGTGGCAAACTCCTTCAATTCCATCCATGAATTTCTCAACAAGTGCAGTATATCATTTCAATAAAAAATTATTATACTTTAATTTCTGACAATACTTAATTGTAACAGTCACTACCTACTGTGTGAATGATGGATGTGTGGAAAGCAAATGTAACTCTTAAGTCTATAAATAGTGGAAGTTTAATTTTAATTCACATACATAATTTTACTGTTTATTGACTGAGGAAACGCAAGTTCTTCTAATTACACTTTTGTAGTGTGTTTATCTGAAATGTTCTACACCCAGGAGGATTCCCTCTTTTGTGGATCTGTGGAATGAATAATTAATCTAATCTAAATGCCTTACCAAAAGAAATAAAAAGCATACAAAACTTACATATATTTAAAAAAGAATTAAAGAGGCTACTATTAGGTCAAAGTTTCTATAATGTTGATGAATTTCTTTGCTATCTAAACAGATAGTCCTCCTCTTCCGATTTTTCTGCATAAACTTTCATTTTTTCCAGGTTGTATGTAAAAAGAAGACAAAATATGTAAAGTATAATCAAGAAAACATTAAAATATAATCAAGAAAATGTTATTTCCCTTAGTGATTTTTTTTTTTTTTTTTTTTTTTTGTATAAAGCTTGTAATCTTTTTTTCATCTTGCATGTAAAAATAAGACAAAATATGTGAAGTGTAACTAAGAAAATGTTATTTCCCTTAATTGTTAAAAATATAAATCATGCTATCTCTCTCTCTCTCTCTCTCTCTCTCTCTCTCTCTCTCTCTCTCTCTCTCTCTCTCTCTCTCCCCCTCCCTCTCTCTCTCTCTCTCTCTCTCTCTTTCTATATGACAATTCCTATATCATGTATCTCATAAATTGGATGATAATAAATTGAATTGAATTGAACTGAGAGTGTCTTCCAGTTCATCTTCATCTACTTCCTCTTCTCTTTCTAAAATATTGCTGTCAGCTTCATTCCTCTTATATAACCCTTCTATTTATTCCTTCTATCTTTCCTTTGACATGAGACATATCTGTGACTTGAAATATCAGAGTTGGCTAAGTTTAAATGAAACTATGGTATAGTATCCAGCATAAGTAAGTTTGGATATATAGATATGTTATAGGAGTTGTTTATAGGTTTGCATTGTGTCACTGAAAAAGCTGTTCAGTTAAGATTGTAATAGACTGCCATGATATATTGTATCAAAAGCAATGGCAGAACAAATGGGCTGCAATTTTGGAACACATTACAGTAAAGTTTGTTTGCTGAGTACCACACACCAAAGATCTTAGTACTCTAGAATGTTGTCACAAATTTTTCCCTTCTGGAGACTGTTCAGAGAATTACATCAGTGTGGAATGGTTTGCTAATAAGTGTGAGGTTCACCCTTCAGTGTTAGAGAACTACATCATATTCCATTTTGTAGAATATAAAATCTTCTATGGCCAGTCTCTCACTGTCAGTAGTTGAAAATTGTACACTACAGCGTCAGAAAATTGTGACACCAAGAATATGTGTCAATGAAATTGAGTTATGCCAAAACTCTGGGGGCTTTTGCTTAGGATTGTGTTTGGAAACAAATTTGAATTGAGTAAACATGTACACAAACTTGCCAAGAAATTCAGTTCAGAATGTTTTGCTCCTAGAGGCATTTATCATTGTCTTGGTCTAAGGAAAAAGTGTGACTTATACTGCATATTTTCACTCCTTCTTGTCTTATGAAATTATCTTTTGGGGCATGCACCTCAAGTAAATAAAGTTTTCATTCAATAGAAATGGGCAGAGAGAATATAATATGAAGTAGATAACTACACATCTTGTAGAAGTCCTTCAGAGAATCTTGGAATAATTACACTCACTTTCCTGTACATTTAGGTCCACTCTTTAATAGATTTTGTTGTCTCCAATAAAAATAAAATTTCCAGTGAACTCCAATTTACCTAATCACAGTACACGACAATACCCATTTTCATTAGACTTTACCTTGGGTTCAATCGTGAGTTACGTATTGTGGCATAGGCAACTGCAGAGTGGAGCAAGAGAAGGCACTTGCCCCATCCCAGAATTTGTGTAAAGGATTTTTATTCAGTACAGAAATCTCTAGAATTTCTGGCAGTAGCATCTGCAAAGCTACTAATGTGTAGATTAATGCTGCTTGGCACAATGAAAAATACTTTGACTTTAGTGATGACTGCCTGTTTTAGGTATATTTCAGTTTTCATGTTATTCACAAAAAATTTATGTTGACTCCTTGGCATGGTGGCAGTTTTGGCGCTATTCCATTTCATTTCATTTATTTATTTATTCATCCATACACTACTTAGTGCAGAAGTCTCAGACATGTCAGATGCATTACAGTTATGATATATGTAGAGATACAAAACATTAACAAAGTAGGATAGTATTAGGTGAGAACAGGGCAGGAAGTCAGCCAAATGACCTCATCAATGGAACCATTCCCAGTGTTTGCCTTGGCAACAAGGGGGAACCATAGAAAACACATGTCAGGATTGTCAGATAGGGAATAAACTCTGGTGCTGAAATGTGAGCCCAGTGCATTAAGACTGGTGTAGCCACCTCACTTGGTACGTGATTGAAAGGGGATGAGAAATATATAGTCTATATTAGGCCTGTTCACCTACCTGCTTGTGCAAGCAGGCTCATGCTCTTGTCTTAGTAGTGAGCTACCAGCTGACTCATAGTAAGTATTGGTAGGGCTACAGCAGGGGAGGGGAGGATTGATTGGAAGTAGGCAGCTCAGCACAAAAAGTTGTTGTCAAAGAGGCTATCCTACTATCTCTGACAGTTCTAAGCAGATGTCAATTTCTAGGTGGCTAATTAATGCCTTTTGTTGCAGATTTATATCTTAAAACTGATGTACTGGTGAGAAATTACAATGAAATGAAACTTACATTTCTTTTTATTGGTGAGGCAAAGAATACGGAGCAGCTATATACTAGATATGACATTTGTTAAGTCAGCTGTATGATGAATGTCATTTTCAGATTAAGTTTAAATTGATATCTACTTCATTTTGTTACTACTTTATTCACCCAATAAATATAGAAACATTTCCTGTCAGGGAATACTGCTTATTTTGCTTTTCACTAAGGAATTAATGTCAGGTACTACTTTTTTGAGCATTGCTAATTTCAACACAAGCTCTTAAGTTTAGTCTGTCAACGAGCTTCTGTGAGCAGATGTCACTCTTTTCATGGGGGGGAAATGTTGCTCACACAAACATATAAGGGCTGACATTGACATAAATTTAGCTGTAAACTGGTGAAGTTGTGGAAACTTATGTTGAAAAAGTTTTTATAAGAGTCAATGAGAATTATTCTTTTATGAATCTCATTACTCAACTTCCTGTCACATACAGTACTATAAGTTCTAACTGTAGCTAGATGCACTAAACTGTTATAATGTGACACTGGTGCATCTGACCTCTACTTTGAAGTTCCTAACCTGGCCATGCTGCTGCTTTTCATTACATTTTAAAAGAACTACTCTCCACTTTCAGCACTGCACCATTATCTATAGGTTTGTGTATAAAACTATGGCAGGCTTAACATACTCTCATTCTTCTACAGACAGTGCACTCTTTGCACTTCCCCCACACTACATAATGACGTCTGATGGATACATTTCACTATGAGCCCTCACCTCCCAGGTAGCAAGTGAGCATGACCACTAGTGCTCATGCAGCTGCCTCCTGTTGTAAATGGAAATGCACAAGAAGGAAATCAGTGAACAAGAAATTTTGAAAATCGGTGAAAACACATTAACACTTTACATAACACTGCTGAAAAGTGCAACATGCACAATAAGTAAATCAGTGATGCTAAATCATGTAACATTGATCTAAAAATACCCAGGAAAAAAAATATGTTGAAAACATTATGTAACACTGACAGAAAGTATAATGCACATACACCTGCTGACACTATATCAGCCACAACTACGCTGGCATCACATTCCCTTTCAGAGAAGGTGTACTGCATTGCATCTGAACAGAGGCCACAGAAAAGCAACAGTGGAACATTCTCTGCAGGGACGTAGATAGTACATCAGTTAAGTGAATCAAAAGAACTTAACAAGAAATGAGGGCTTAGTATGTCTATAAGCTAAAATATTCTTTCATATTTCCACATGCTTAGCTGGATGGTAACATACTCGCCTCCCATGCAAGCAGGCCTAGGTTCAATTCCTGGCCAGGTTGGAGATTTTCTCAGCTCATAGACTGCATGTTATGTTGTCCTCATCATCATAATATCCTCATTCTAGCGCATAAGTCATCCAATGTTGCATTGATTGAAATAAGACTTTCACTTGGTGGCTGAACTTACCCAAATAGGGACCTCACGGCCAACAATGCCATATGGTCATTTTCATTTTCCTTTTATACTGTAGAGGCACCTCTTAAAAGAAATGATTTTAACTTTGCTCTAAAAGCCATTTCCATCTCCAACCTCTTTATGTGTGTTGGCAGTGCATTGTGAAGAATGATATGGAAGTGGCTTGCATGAACTTGAGGGGAAGGGGGGGGGGGGGGGGATTGTTCTACCTTGTTCTATGTGGAGTGACCCACACTTTTAAGTATTGTAAGTGTGGAAACCGAAGATAGTTTGTAGGTCACCAAGTCTATGTCTCATCATCAACACACATTTATATACGTAAGCAAACACAGCTTTTTAACTAAGGGCCTTTTAACTAAGGGCTTGCATTGAGCTCTAGCAGAACTTTGTGGCAAGATTTGAGCAGCCCTTTTCTGTGATCTAAAAATTTCATTTAACAGACTATTGATTTTACCCCATAAAACTATTCCACAAGCTACAAGAAACAGAAAGTAATCAAAATAAGCCATTCTGGCACAAATTGAGGAGCAAACCTTAGAAATAATTCTCAGAGCAAAACATGCATAACTGAGTTTCTGAAAAAGTTTGATTACATAGTCTTTCCAGATTAAGTCTTGGTCAACATACGTTCCTCAAAGTCTTATGCATCATTGCTTTTCCAACTCATTTCCACCCAGTACCAGAAGGAGATCTTGGTTTTGATTAACATTCCCAAATTGTATACAGTTTGTTTTCTTCACATTATGGGACAGCTAATGGGCACTGAACCTTAACTGCAATGACTTGAGGTCTATATCAGTTGTGTTGGGCAGGAATTCATTAACATCGCCCATTATTACACTAGTGTCATCTGCAGGCAATATGGATGTGAATCTCTACAGGAGAGTGTTGTAATGTTATCACCACTGTTTTTGCTGTCTCATCCTCATGCAGCTCTTTTTGAACTGAGAAATGGACTGACCCAACACCCTGTGGTATGGATTCCAGGAAAACGTAAGCACAGCAGCCCTGTGCATGCCTTGTGACTGTCCCCAGCTTCTTGAAGTATGCTGTCTCCCATGGATACACAACAGAATTTCAATACTAGGTTACTGTTCATCTGTGTACAAAGACACTCAGTGATGCTTTGCAAATGCTACTTTCATAATGCAACTGGGCAGATAGAAAACCTACTTACCAAGCAATGTCAGGAGAACACACATGAATGATGTATTATGTAAGCAATGCTCTGCAGCCAGTGTTTCATTCTTCCAACAGAATGGATGACGGGCAATGAAGAAGGGTGAAGGAAAGGGACTGGCGAGTTTTAGGGAATGAGGCAAAGTGTGGAGAAGTCAACAAGAAAGCCAGTCAGGGACATTTATTGGACAGAGTAAGAAGCTTATGCCATGCTTATGGTCTTTCCTCCTCATCCAATCCAGCAAGTTCTCCCAACCAGAGTTCTGTCTGACTTTTCCAAACTGTCCTCCATTTCTTAAACCTAACCAGTCCTTTTCCTTCACCACTCTTCCTTCTCCTTATCCCTTCTGCCATCAGGATGAGTTGCTGGCTCTAGAAGCTTGCATGTGTAATATGATTTTGATTGATAAATTCTACTTTCAGTTTTATATGGCAAAAGTATTACAGTGGTCTCTTAAGAACACAGTCACCTGTACTTAATGTATGAGTCCAGATGCTTCAGTTGAACCAGTAAATCTCATTTTATGCACCATCAGTGAGGAAAAAAGTGTAAATTTTCAAGGTCATAATGATATCCTCTCCAGTAATTGAACTTATTTTCCTTTCAAGTTGTAACACAGCATGAAATGCAGTCAAAGAGTAACAAATTTTGCTTTCTAGTTGTCCTGAGTTTGCAATAGCATGACAATCTGAGGAGATGAGAACTTACTAGTTTCTCTCATAGGCTGTTAATAGTAGTTACTACAGGCCAACTTGAGGGTGGTTTTGAAAGATTTCTTACATTCATCTACTTGTTTGTGGGTCCTACATTATGCTTTATGTCACCAAGCCTCAAGAGGGTTATTCTCAAAATACATTTTGTTCCATTTCAGTTCAGTCAGCCAAATAGCATAAAAAGAGCATTAAACATGAAATAAAGCCATTAAGGTGATAAGATGTATTTTTAAAGCAAAGAAAATGTTGTAGATGGTAGAACAAATAATGATCAGTTGCTGAAGTTACAATATGTTTTGTGTGCTTCTTGTCAAATTTAGTTCCTGAGGCATAGCACATTGTCTGATTCTCAAAGTTGATAATATAAAAAACTGGCTACTTCACAACTAGGAATTCCAGCCAGTTCAAAATAAGATAGAAAATATTCCTCATTAGCTACTTCCACAAATTATCTGAGTATCCAGATTCGAGGACTGATAAGTTCTGTTTGCCACAGTGCAAATATCAGTCTTTCTAGTGAAAAAGTAGTGTACTGCAAGCAGGACTCAGTAGTTACGGCTGTACATAACTATTTTCCTTTAAAAGCACTAGTGATACCAAGTAAATATTATGCTACCAGTAGGAGATGAAACTGGCAATGTGCCAGTATTTTTAAAGTAGTAGCTTTGTTTATAAATCACTGATTAATGTAACTGGCATTAACATGTATAACATTAGGCAAGATGGTTATAGTTTATGTCAATATAGACTTAATTTCTCTGATTTCTTTGTCTTTTGTTAAAGTATGTCTTTGTTCAGTCCATATTATGGAAGTTTATTTGGTCTATCAAACAAATCTACACTTCACAAGTCAAGGGTAGGGTGTAATGGCCCCACCTCTATCTCAGGACAGTCCTGAAATGTTGAATAGAACAGACTCCACAAACATAATGAAAGTGCAGATGCACAACATGTTCAAACGCTTACAGGATTCAGTGAAATGCCATGAGGAATGAGCATAATGGGCAAGGAGTACAATCAACAGCATGTGAGTGTGAGGGTATTCCCTGTAGTTGCAATGACCACTGTGTCCATATGCTACAGTTTACAACACATCTGCCTAGTAAGCAGGAAACAGGGTTCGAATACCAGTCCAGCACAAATTTTCACCTTTCCCTATTGATTTAAATCAATGCCCAATTGCAGCTGATGTCAACACTAATTTCTTTGTGGCTTGATTCATAGTGGCTGCATCATCACAATAGTGTCTGTTCTTTAGGGCAAGGTATTTAAATTTGCAAGATTTTGAAGCCATTGGCTCCTTTGTCTGGCAGATGGGTTGAAGGGGATGAAATATGGCTGAAGGAAAAGGACTGACGAATTTCAGGATGTGTGGAGGGATCAGAAAAGTTGGCCAGAAGCCCAGGTCAGGGGAGACTAACCACATGGGATGAGAAGGAAAGACTGGGGTTTGCAATCTGTCCAGTAAGTGTGCTTTGATCTGGGGTTTCAAGTGACTTTTCTCAACTCTCCCTAAATCTCACCAGACCTTTTTCTTGAACCATTTTTCTTCCCCTTCAACCCTTCTACCAGAAGAAGAACCCTGTTTGGCAGGAAATTGGAAATTTCAATACCTTTATATGTGTTTTGTCTTGCTTCCACTTGCAGAATAGCTTTGTTATCAATTCAGTTACATTATATTTTAAAAATCAATTATTCTTAATGGTATGTGAGATGATGGACTGATAAATCTACAGTGCTCCAAGTGGTCTGGCAGCAAACAAAGGTTGTGTTGCAAAAGTAGCCGTATGAGTTTCACTTGTGCAGTGTCTTATTCACTGTGCACTCTTAATACTCACTTCTGAAAATTTATTTTTTTATTCAGGATTGGATCACTGTTTAGTGTGATAATGGATATAGCAGAGCACATTTACAGTTCACAGGTACAGGGTAAATTGCAACTTCAGCACTTATATTATTTTACAGTAGTTTTACATACACTTATATGTATAAATTACCTTATTGCCTGCTCCTTTGCTCATGTAGACTGCATGGTTTGCAAATATTTTTGTTTCTCTTTAGTTGAAGTTTTATGTTATTCACAACTGCAACACCTTCTAAACTTTTCACACTACGTAAGGGCCTAGAAGCATAGTCTTTTCTGAATGCATCTCTGGCCAAAAAGTAACTGTAATAGATGGATTCCAACATTTTTGTCAACCATACCTTTTGAATTCTTGCAGTGATATTTCCATAGAAACTATCATCCCCTGACACATATTTCTTAATATCCAACCAGGAAGCTATGTACTGACTTTCATAAAATAGGTTTCAAAAATTTTTGATGTAACAAAATATTTTCTTAAAAATGGTCAAACCATGTTTCGCCTGCTTAGGGGCTGAATTTCCAAAAACAGTGAAAAGTGTATTTTTTTATTTCCAACATAGTAGCAAAATTAAAAATTTATAGATTTTGCCTTAAAATGCTTTCACAATGAAATAGTTTCATAAAACATTTCAATATTACTGGTTGAATTTCCAAAAACATTGAAACAAGTATTCCTTTATTTCTAACTGAGAATTCAAATACCAATTCTCATAGATGTTGTTTTCATAGTAGTTCTTTAATAATGATTTATTTCCCACAAAACATTTTACCCACTACGTTATTCCTATAGAAGTTAAATTTCCAAAAATTCTGAAACACGTTTCTATATTTCTGACCAAGGAACCAAATATCAGTTTTCATAGGCCTGTCTTCAAAATTGCCTTATTAGTGCTATATTTTGAAAAAAATATGTCATCCCCTTTTTCACCCAACTAGGGGTTGAACTTCAACATTTCCCTTCTTTAACAATACCTATGGTGTAAGAGGTAAAAATATGCCATGTGCTAAATGTGTAGCTGATATCGAACATCTAAAAGAATGTATCGTAAATATGCAATCAGCAATTCATTCTTTAAAGAGTAATATAATAAAACTTTGAAATGAAAATACTGAACTGCTAAGTTACCAGAAATTCCATGGGTCATCCAAAACCAAACCTACGGAAACTGTAAACAGTGAAAAAGAAATGCAGAATGAAGGGTTCAGAAGCCTAAATACGACAGCAATAGACTCAAGTGTGTGTGTTATGGAGTGTGGTGATATAAGCAACAGTGCAAACAAGCTAATGCAACTGGTACCGGTATAGTTAAGCCAGGTGCTCCAATGAATGAAGTCACACAGGACTGCAAAACACTAGCAAGCCCACTAACTAAAAAGGACATTGTTTTAATATTTGGTGGTGCAAATGACGTCTACCAAAACAATACCAGAGAAGCCATTAGATCTGCTAGAAGGGCCCTGAATAATTTAAAAAAATCTAAATGTAGTGTTATCAAGCATACCAGTCAGAAAAGATCTAGTTCCAAGTTCATGTGTAAACAAGGAAATTGAAGTCATGAACAGAAAACTGGAAAAGATTACCAAAGCCTTCCCCAATACATTGTTTTTAAAACTTGACGGCTTAGAAAGAGTGCATTATACCAGACATGGAATGCATTTGAATAATATGTGAAAGCAATATGTCTGTACACAAATAAAAAAGTTCATCTGGAAATTTATTGACAAGAAAGATGATGATCCTATTATATTACAAATGGAAGCAGAAGACCCAACACAGTACTCTAATATGTGTATAGATATGAAGGTAACAATCACGGCACCTCTGCTATGAAAGCTGTGCCTAAAGGACTAGTCCAAAACAAATTATGTACTCCAACAGCTTCAAGAACCAATGTAATAACAAATGCAGTACAGCTCACTCCTGTTGGAACAAGCACACAGAAGTCTGAAAGCAAGATCAATAATTCAGGGAAACACTCCGCTATTCCAAGTAGTTGCAAGGATAACGGAAAAACAAGATCAGTGCAGCCTATAGTGACAACCGACACACCAAAGACTGGAAAAATGAGCTTAAGACCGAAACGACCTTCAAGAATGGACCAGGATTTTTTCTACCCCAGAACAGGAATAGTTGCAGTATAGAACATTCAACAAATGTGCAGACAACCAACTTCTCTACAACCAGTTCGATAAAACAAACTGTAAGTGTAACTAAATCAAGGCTCCCATCAAATTCTTTTCAAGTTATGAATCTAAATATTCAGTCTCTAAGAAATAAATACCTTGAACTAGAAGCTGCTTTAGATGAGTTTAACATTGAGTACTTGTGTCTTTTACAGCACTGGTTTACGGAATATGAATTAAATAACATCATTATACACCCTTTTAGACTAGCTAGCTCTTACTGTAGGGAAAATGCCAGAAGTGGTAGTATCTGTATTTATACAAAAATTCAAAAGTTGGTGTCTGTATTTATACAAAAATTCAAAAGGAGATGTGATATTGAAAAGTTAAGTCTAGAAAAGCATTTTGAAGCAGCTGCTATTGAGTTGTATGGTAAGCAAAGGAAAATGATAGTAATGATTGTGTACAGGTCACCATGTGCAGATATAGAAATTTTTTTTTCAAAACTAGAAATTATGTTAAACATTGGGTACAATGAAAAAGCTACTGCGCTTCTTTGTGGGGATTTTAAGATAAATCTTATGTGCAATAATACGGTTAAAGATAAATTTCTGAATATTTTACAGAGTTTTAACATTTTACCCCATGTAATAGGTCCTACGTGAATAGATGATGATGATGATGTTTGGTTTGTGGGGCGCTCAACTGCGTGGGTATCAGCGCCCGTACAATTATCCAATCTTTGCTCAGTCCAATTTCGCCACTTTCCTGGATGATGATGAAATGATGAGGACAACACAAACACCCAGTCATCTCGAGGCAGGTGAAAATCCCTGACCCCGCCGGGAATCGAACCCGGGACCCCGGGCTCGGGAAGCGAGAACGCTACCGCGAGACCACGAGCGGCGGACGTCCTACGTGAATAACACAAACATCACAGACCCTCATAGATAATATATTCTCAAACATAGATTCCAATGAAGTGGAGGTCTATAACACTGACCTTGGTTTATCTGATCACAATGCTCTTGTGCTTACTGTTCCCCAAATGCCTGTGATGTAATAATCATCTTTGATTGTTGTTCTGTAATTATGCAGTTCTGTGTTTAACACTGACACATAAATTTAATTGGATATACATGAGTGTCACATATACATACATAGAGTGGACTGTTAAAATTTTAAATTCCTGTAATACGTTTTGAGAGGACAGTCGTCCAGTACACCTGACTGCTTTTGTTGCAGCTTCAGCAATTTGTTGATATGCACTTTTGCTTCACTCTCCTGTATTACTATATTATACAATAAATTTGGATGAGTTCTTCAATAGTACAGCTTTGACGGTGCAGCTATATCAACTGTGTGTGACATTTTCTTCATTTAAAATATACTGCTGCTTACTTTTGAGCAGGTCTTTTGCATTTGATTTTCCCAAGCCATAAATCCATCCATTGTCAGTTAATATCAAGATCTGCGATGTCCTATGTTTAGTTCCTTTTCATTTCTTCTTCTCTTTGCAAGTATTTCCAAGTAGATTGTTTCCTTTTTATGTACAATTAGATTGCTTTCACTTAAATTTTTGTTTGCCCTTTCAGTGGCTGTGATAGCTATTATTTCTAAATGATTTAACAAACTATAACTTACAGTGAGCTTCTTTCATGGTTTCTGTGAAATAATTCACATAAAGTGGAGATATTATGGACTGAGTATTGATTCAAGTGCTATCCTGTAACTTACTACCTTAAAACTTGGTTAAAAGGCTCTCACGGTATTGTTTACTTTGTATCTTAAGTCTACACATTACCCTCTGTTTTCCACAAATGATTTCATTGGACCAGCTTCTAAATCAGTGCTGTGCTTCATCCAGGATGTTTATTTTTCTGTGAGCTTTATAACTCTGTTTTTAATAGCTGCTTCTAAAATTTTTGATAAGGTGGATATAACCATTGTACATCTATAGTTTCCAGGATCCCAATGTAACTGCCTCTATATACTGATGCTACTTTGACTGAATTCAGACATGTGGGGGACAGATGCTTCCAAGTTTGCTAGGATTACCAGTTGTTTTGCTGGATACTGTGATCAGTGTTTAATTACTTTTGCAGATATGTCATCTATGTTCTCTGCATGTATGTTTCTCAGTGATGTGATTTTGCAAGGTGTGGGAAAAGACAATTAACAAAAATTCAGTACAGTGAGTAATTTATCTAACTGAAATTGTTATCTAAACATTTAATACATTGTTTACACATTGGTTTACGTATTTTGTCACATAGTTCACCATTGTTACCAAAAATATATTCAGATTCTTGTTAACCTGTTGGAACATGGTAGATTTATGTTGACAATATTGGCTGTGTCAATAGGGATCTCAACAGTGATTATTATTTTTTTACTATACAACAGTTATTGAGTTAGTTCTGTGGTATTAATGTGGTCACTGTGTCAAGACTGATGTATATGCATTTACTTTTTTCTAAATAAACATTCTTGACATGGTAGCAGTCTGACATTGTAAATTTAAAAAAAGACTGTCATTCAGAAAAGTACGGACCAGTTGCAAACCAAAAAGAAGATTGTCATTCAAAAAGTGTGGTTGGTGAAATTGGACATGGCTGAAATTAAGGTACTGTTATTTGATCAAGAAGGCTATGGGAATTGGAAATGGAAAACAAAAATGTAACTGAAAATGAAGGAATGAGAAAAACCATTAATAAGTGGTAGAATGAGAAATGCCCTCTGCGATGTATTTTATAGTGGTCTTCAGAGAATAGATTTAGATGTAGATGTACCTCATTGTTATATGCAGCCTTCCAGTCCTCTGAGATACATTTCCAATATGTTCAGAGTTTCAGCATTTGTCAGCATTTGCACTCGAACCATATTTCCAGTCCAGGTTTTATTATTTTGTAGTTCAATTATCTGACCATGGAGATCTGGAATGAGTTTGTTAATTAGGTGTCTCATTAATTTGTTTAAAGGTACATTTGTAAAAACATTATCTATTAACAAGTCTGATGATTCAGTGCTCCTTGTTGGATATTTAGTTGCAGCTTCTTGTTATGTGTATTAACAATATCATCAAAATATTTTCAACAACTGCTCAATTTCACTGTATTTATATTTAGGTCATCAACTGCTGTTACATAAAGGAAGTTCATTAATGGCTTTGTAAACTAGTATTTCAAATTGTGCTAGGAAATCTTTTACCGTAGCAGTCAGAGGGTAGTATATCTTTAATTGCTATCACCAGACATTTGACCACCTGCAAATTTGTTTGAAGTACTGATGCTTCAAAACGAATTTTTCTGCAGTTTGTAAATGGCCACTGAACACACTCACTTTTACTGCTACCCACATACAGTCTAGCTCATCACTTTTATGTTGAAATGTGGAAAAAAATGACACACTATTATAAGCCCACAACTCCGAAGTATATTTTGTAAATGTAAGCTACAATCAACGTTTAACATAAGTGCAACAAAGTGCATTTTTCTAACAATGGAGAGAATGGTGAGACTAGGCATTTGATGGTGTATGAAACCGAGAAATAAAAACACCCAAAGCTAATGACAATGTCTACAACAAGTCGTTCCAAATTGTTACAGTAAAGCTGCATGTAAAACGTCATATAATAATGTAAATCTAAGCATACCAAATAACACACTATCCACACTCATAAAAATAAATAAAGCAAAACTTGCATACATTTACACTCACAAATTTACAATGTCAATGGCACAGTTTCATCTAGTTCTCCTTCACTATCATTGGAATCAGCACCAAAACCGTTGTCTTCTTCATCATCATCATCATTAAGAGACATCATTAATCATTTATAATACCATCTAAGTCTGTGCTTCTCTTATCAGTTTAGCAACATGGTCTAGTTTTTTTCCTTCACATAGCAGTCATTCCACTTTTGTTATAGTAAAAGTCTTATTGTTGCTTCTAATGTACACCTTCACTTCACTACAAACCAATTCAATTGCATTAAAATGGCAGTGATAAGGTGGTAGCCTAATTACCAAGTGACCCTCTTTGCTGGCAATTTCATCTGCAATGTATTTAGGTGACACAGGATTATTTTGTTTCACGAGCGAGTATAACAGCAGCTTCATCATGGTCATGTCCATAGCAATGTCTCTCGCCTGCAACACCTGCACCATAGTTTCTTTACAGTCACTAGTGGTCGGAGTTTTATCTAAAATCACTGAATGGTACAATGCATTGTCCATCACAAAAACTGTCAGAACACTAAACTGTAGCAACAAATGTTTAAACCACTGTAGAAACTGTGAGTGGTCCATATCCTCATGATAGTCACTGGTTTTTTTCAATCGAAAAACTAGAAGTCCTTCAAGCTAAAAGCCGTTTGAAGATCATGCTTGGGCCACAATTAATTGGCATCCTCTTCCTGTTGGCTGATGACCACTGCTATTCGGAGTACCATCTGTCCAGCATTTCTTAACTTATTCTCCAGCATTGACCCGGGTTCCGTCTAACCATGTGACTGAGTGTATGTCCTTTCCTACAATTTTGTGTAAGAAAATGCTACAAGCTGCAATGACATGAGCTTTTTCTAGTAACAGTTTTATGGAACCCAATACTTTTTAATATCGTTTTAAATGATGTTTTCCCCCATGAGAAAAGTTCACTTTCTTTTAAAGAAATTAGCAGCTTTGCTATTGTAGGGTATTCTTTCCTTTTATAGTATCTGTATATGTGTCGACGAATTGCATCAGATTCAAAAGAATCAATATCTGTAACAGGACAAGGCTGCTTTTTTTTCTTTCTTGGAGTACTTAAAAACAAACTGTTTCTTCCACAGGGGCTTTCTTCCACACTGTTTACTTCACTGTCTTGTAAGTCTTGAAGTAGCACCCCTTTCCTTATAATTGTTCTTTCACTGAGTCCTAGAGTTTTTGAGGTATGCTCTAAAACTTTATAGCCTGGAACTGATGCATACCCATGAACAGAAACAAATTCTTTTTCTTGCTGGTTAAGCAATTCCAAAGACTGACTATTTAATGGCACTCCACGGCGCAACAGATTGTCACTTGGTGAACAACATTGTTTTGGTGACATTGTTTAATAAACAAAAACTGTAATCCAGGCGGTAACACAACGCAACAGCAGGTGTTCGCACACTAACATACAATGTTTACACGGAAGCCGGCAACGTGGTAGTGTTGATGCTGGAACTGGCTATTGTTCCGTACTGTTATTGCTTCAGAAGACACGGCGCCTCCCATTCCTCACTTGTTTGTTAGCTATACTACCAACTCTATGGCGCTTGGGAAGTGACCTTCAAGTCACATGTTTCAGTGGCCCGGGTATAGCAGGATTCATATTTAAAACATACAGCACTAAACACTCTACAAATGGAAGCACCAGCCACTGCTTTACAGTCTACCATCTGGAACCAGAAGTAGCTGGGAATAAAATTTCTATCTATCTCACTGCATGACCCCTCCACAGACAAAGTCAAGCAGGTGATGTCACAATAGCTCACAATAGCCACAGCATACCACACATGTATGACCTGTGGTTCCAGCCATGAGGCTGGGTCATGAGAGGGGATAGCCTCTTATTGCTACAAGAGAGTTCCATGCATACAAACAAGGACATATGTTTGGAGTAAAAACCAGCATGCATAGTAGATAAATAAACTTTTTAAAAGTGTTGCAAGAAAAAAATATTGCTGAATGCCACTTCACTTACTACATCTACACTGCTGCCCCTGGACTGGTTTCCACATGACAGTAATTGCAGGAGACACAAGTTGAAATAAACATTGTTGCAGAGTTATTAATTGAATCTTTTTCGACTTTTCTGAACTAAAGATACAAATTTTAATGAAATAAGAACAACAAGTCGTTGTGTCCCAGGTACAAATTACTAAATCGAAAGTCAGAATTAATTACAACTTAGAAAATTTATTCTGAAAACAAGGTGAAACATAACTCAGTGTAATGACTTGTATCCATGTCTGTAGCAAAAGTTTGTCTCCTCTAAACACTATCACAGTAACAACCTCATGACTGAGAGAAGATCTGCTCCATACTCCAGGAGGTCCACCAGATGACTCCCCTTTGAGGCCATAACAGCCTGACATAATCACGTGGGGTTACATCCTGATTGGCTCCATCGACTCCTGCAGTATGACTGCTGCATCTCCTGTGCCCCCCACCCTCCCACCTCCTGTAAGCACTTTGATCTATTATGTGCTGGAGAATTGGCACACAGTGCTCGAGAAGGCAGTGACCGTGTCTTACATACAGCGATTGCACTTCTATGAATGCACAGCACAACACAAGTGATCAGCTTATAAATATACCTTAATTGTGTTTCAGAGATGCAGACACCAAATATAATTAAAAATATAGCTAAACATAGTTAAAATAATTTCATTATTCTCTTGTGGCTACATATACCTATTACAACAGCAAGATTAAGGAGGTCAATGGCTGTTCTCTAAATTCATAGGCCAATGCTTTACCAGGTATATTTTACATATTTAGAATATCTATGTAGAGTTTTTAGTAATGACTGAACATTATCTAGGAAATGTATTTAGTTGACTTTTATGTAGTATCAAAGTATAGATAAACAACAACAACATTTTAAAGAAGAGTTCAATATACTTACTGACCACCAAAACAGCAGCAAATACAAAAACTGTGAAAACAACGATCTCTCAAGGCATGTTTATCAAATCCTGCTATATCAGTTAGAGACAGTGAAACTCACTTCTAATGCAAGGAAAAATGAGACTTTGTTGTTGTGGTCTTCCATCTGAAGACTGGTTTGATGCAAGTCTTTACACTAGTCTAATTCTGTGCAAGCCTCTTCATCCGTGAATATCTACTGTACTTACTACCATTTCAAGCTGCTTATTGTATTCATCTCCTGGTCTCCCTCTACAATTTTAACCACTCACACCACCTTCCACAACCAAACTGATGCTTCCTTGGAAGCTCAGTATGTGTGCTACCAACCAATACCTTCTTTTACTCAAGTTGAGCCATAGATTCCTTTTCTCCCCAATCTCTTTGAGTATCTCCTTAATTAGATTGGTCTACCAATATAGTATTCAGCATTCTTCAGCAGCCCCGTATTTTAAAGGCTTCTATTCTTTTCATGCCATAACTGTTTATCATCCACGTTTCATTTCAGTAGAAAGCCACACTCCCGAGAACTACCTTCACAAAATACTACTGACTCTTAAATTTATATTGAGGCTAACAAATTCCAATTTTTCAAAAATCTTTGTCATGCTATAGCAAGTCTGCATTATGTTTCCTCTCTACTTCAGCCATTATCAGTTATTTTGCTGTCCAAACAACAAAACTCATTTACCACTTTTAGTTTCTCGTTTCCTAATCTAATTCCTTCAGCATCTCCTGATATAACTCAGCTGCAGTCTATTACCCTTGTTGATATTCATCTTATAATCTCTGTTCAAGATGTTATCCATTATGTTCACCATAGGCATCTGCAAAGGGGGTAAGAGGGGGCATGTACTGCCCCCCAAACCCCCCTTCCCCCATGGATCTGGATCCAGAGGTTTTATTCATACATTGATTGGATAAACGAACTCTTTGGGATATAGTAAGTTATTTTGCACCACCCATAAAAATTAGTTTTTATGGCATGACATGAATCAAAACTGACCAGCTCATTATTATAAAGAACGACAATTTTAGAGTCTTGACCTCCCCTACCCCCCACTCACTGGAAATATTTCTGTGGGTGTTCATGCATTCAACTGCTCACCAGGTCCTTTTCTGTCTCTGATTGGATGACAGTGTCATTGGAAAACCTTGAATTTTTTATTTCTTCTCCCAAAACTTAAATTCTCTTTTCAAATTTCTCCTTGGTTTCCTTTCAGTCTTCTCACCATATGGGTTGAATAACATTGTGGATAAGCTACAACCCTGTCTAACTCCCTTCTCAGTTATTGCTTCTCTTCCAAGTCCTTTGACTCCTATAGCTGCAGTTTGGTTTTGTATAAATTGTGAATAACCTTTTGCTCCCTGTATCTTATCTCTGGCACCTTCATAAATTCATAGAGTATATTCCAGTTCATATCGTCAAAAGATTTCTCAAAATCTACAAGTACTATGAACTTACGTGTGCTTCCTCCAACCTGTCTTTTTGGATAAGTCATAGGAAGATTATTGCTTCATGTGTTCCTACCTTTTTTCATATCTGTAACAGACATTTACTGAGGTCACCATCTACCAGTTTCTCCATTCTTCTCTAAATAATTATGTTAATATTTTGCAATCATGACTTATGAAATTGATGGTTTGATAGTATTCACACCTGTTAGCATCTGCCTTCTTTGGAATTGAAATTATTACACTCTGCTTAAAGTCTGAAGGGTTTGCCTTGTCTCATATGTTTTGCACACCAGGTGAAACAGCTTTGTCATGGCTGGCTGTCCCAAGAAATGTTGTCCACTGCAGGTGTCATGTTTCATTTTTGGTTTCTCAAGATGGCGGCGTGTGTAGATATCCGCGATTTTACTCCAAAAATAAGTTACAGTGAAGCCGTTAAAAATTCGTGTGTAAGTTGCAAAAGTTAATTATTAAAGTATAATGAGCGTATTGCTAGTTTACAATGTGTAATCAGCAGTCTAAGAATAGAAATCGACAGCCTGAAGTCCAAAAATATGGAACTGAAGTCGAAGCGAAACATGGATCCATTGCTTCAAGACAGACAGAAGGACAAAAACTTTCGCGAGAACATGGCTACATTGATGCAAAATGACGCTGATAAATCATCAGAATGGAAGGTAGTACACAACAAGCGCCAAACAATCGGCACTAAAAATTCGTGTACAGCAAATGTTTCGAGGTTCGAGAATGTAAACAATTTTGATGTACTTTGTTCTAGTAATAGTCTCACTAAAAGTGAAAACAATCGTACGAAGAGTGTGCCGATAAACTATCGGAAAAAGGTTAGGTTTGATTTTCCAAAGCCACAACGTTCAGTTAACAGCAATGAAAGTGGCAGTGGTGTGATCCAGTCTGCTGTGAGTGAAACATCAACAAATCGTTTTCACATTTTCGCTGATAGTCATGGTAGAGGCATGGCTGATATAGTGAAAAGCAGTTTTAATGCTGCCGATGTTTGTGGAATTGTGAAGCCGGGTGCTAAACTTCAAGAAGTTGTAGCGGGGTGTGATCCTGAAAAAGTAAAATACGAGTGTGTGATCTTAATAGGTGGCTCAAACAACGTTGCCTGCAATGAAGGGAATGATGCCATACAGTCGCTCAGGAAGAAAATATCGGCGCTTCATCAGTCTAAGGTATTTGTTGTGAACATTCCAAAGAGACATGACTTAATTCCACAGTCCTGTGTAAATGAGGCTATCTCACAAATGAACTCTAAGTTAGCAAAGTTGTGTAAGCATTTTAAAAATACTTGTGTTGTAGATGTAAGCAGTTTTGGACGAGAATTACTTACAAGACACGGTATGCACCTGAACAGATCAGGAAAAAAAGCATTAGGTACCCTCTTAAAAACAAAAATATTGGAAGAAGCCCACAAATGTACCCCAAAGTTGGAACCAATAGCACTTGAATGGCTCCAACCATCAAGTCAGACTCGGTTTCAAACTCAAATGTTTCAGGAAATTGTTAGTATTGAACGTACTGTGTCTGTAGCTACCGATAATTTTTTAGGCAAAAGTTTAGATCTGTCTCTAATTCCAAAGAAATGACGATTTTTCACCAAAATGTGGGAGGACTTGGTAATAAAGTAAATGACATTACTGTTCTGTTAGAGGAACCACAAGGAATAAAAGATACTGATGTATTATGTTTTAGTGAACATCATGTGAAAGATATTGAAAGGTTACAGCTAAGTGGTTACTGTCAGGCAGCGCATTACTCTAGAACCATAATGGAAAAAGGTGGAGTGGTAATTTATGTAAAAAACAACATATCTTACAATGCATTAGATTTAAAGAGCCATTGTATAGAGCAACAAATTGAAGTATGTGGTGTTGAGATTACTGTAAATGACTTCACGGCTGTAGTGTTAGCACTGTATAGATCTCCCTTAGGGAATTTGAATGTATTTCTTAAGCACTTAGATTCTTTATTATCCATACTGTACTCAAAGTCCAAGAACTTGATAATTACTGGTGACTTTAATGTTGATTTCCTAAATGAGAGCAATAGTAAAGCTGATTTAGTACATTTAATGGAGTCTTATAATCTGATGGCAATAGTAGATTTCCCAACTAGGATTACTGTTAACAGTAAAAGTCTGATAGATAATATATTTATAGATAAGTCTAAATGCAATGAGATCACTGTACATCCAATCCTTGGCCTTTCTGATCATGGTGGTCAATTGCTTAGGCTCAATTACATCAGTGTGTGCAACAGTTCCGAGCATTCTTGGAAATCTTTTAGGATAATAAATGAACAGGGCCTTAAAAAATTCAATGATAGCCTAAAAGAGATAGACTGGAGCCGAGTTTATAGGGAAACAGATGTAAACAAAAAGTACAATTCATTTTTAAATGAATTCATGTCTGTATTTGAGTCCATCTTTCCCAAAAAAGTAGTTAGAAATAGTCATATAGGCAATGCCAAGAAGTCTTGGATCACTACAGGGATAATAACATCTTGTAGAACAAAGAGGATGTTATACAGTTCTCTCAGGACTTGTAATGATCCAAAGAAACGACAACACTACAAACTTTACTGTAGCATTCTCAAGAATGTTATAAATAAATCTAAAAGTATGTGCATAAAATCAGAAATTGAAAGCTCAGAAAATAAAATTAAAACTATATGGAATGTAATAAAGAGGGAAACTGGCAGGACAACAGGGAACATGTCTCAGGTAGAGATTAATACAGGGGACAGTATCATAAAGAAACCTGAGTTGGTTGCAGAAATATTTAATAACCACTTTTTGAGAGCAGCAGAGAAGACAGGCTGTAATGGTTCTATGGAAGAATCATTGTCCCTCCTACAGAAAGCTATTAGTAACAGAATCCCACAGATATCCTTACCTCCAGTTACTGTAAGCGAAGTCATAAGAGTAATTAGATCATTAAAAAATAAAAATTCTGCTGGTGTGGACAATATTTCTAGTAAAATACTGAAACACTGTTATAAATTTGTTAGTCCCGTCTTATGCAACATATACAATGCATCCCTACAAGATGGGATTGTCCCTGACAGACTTAAGTTGGCTGTAGTGATTCCTCTCTTTAAAAAAGGGGATAAAAGCATTGTTACAAACTATCGCCCAATATCCCTATTAACTACCTTCTCGAAAATTCTAGAAAAACTCACGCACTGGAGGATTGTAGACCATCTCAACTTCCACAGTATCTTAAGCTAGAATCAGTTTGGGTTTCGTGCCGGTCTTTATACTGAACAGGCAATATTCTCTTTCAGCAACCAAGTTTTGGAAGCCATTAACAAAAAAATGTCTCCAGTGGGTATTTTTTGTGATCTTACGAAAGCCTTCGACTGTGTAAACCACCAAATTCTTTGGAAAAAGGCAGAATACTATGGTTTAGGTGGTACTGTTGGCTTGTGGCTGCAATCATATCTACAGGATCGGAAGCAGACTGTAATGCTAAATGACTCTTCTGGAGAACCTGCCTCGTCTGAATGGGGCACGATAACGTGTGGTGTGCCTCAAGGCTCCGTTTTGGGCCCACTGCTTTTCCTCATCTTTATTAATGATCTTCCTCTTTGTTCTGAGACTAACAGCAAATTTACCCTGTTTGCCGATGATACCACAATTCTAATTGACGATTTGATTGATCATGATCTTGAAAAAACTACAAATACTGTTTTTAATGACATCTTAAATTGGTTCTCCTCAAATGGTTCTCGCTCAATGCAGATAAAACTCATTATATGAGGTTCCATACATCACAAAGTAATCCCGATGAAATTAACATAAAATGTAGAGATCAACCAATACAGAAAGTTGAAGACACAAAATTCCTGGGTGCTTGCATAGACAGTAAATGTAATTGGTCAGTTCACATTCTTCATCTATGTAGAAAAACTTAGCTCGGCAACATTTGCATTACGGGTAATTTCTTCAGTGGCTGAAGTTGACACTATTAAGGTTGCCTACTTTGGCTACTTCCACTCATTGATGTCATATGCTATCATATTCTGGGGGAACCAACCACTTGCAAAAAAAGTTTTCACCATCCAAAAAAAAGCAATCAGAATAATGTGTGGGGTCCATCAAAGACACTCTTGCAGGCACTTGTTTCGGAAGATAGGTATCCTAACAACTGCCTCACAGTATATTTTTTCCTTGCTTACCTTTGTGTGCAAAAATTATTCCATCTACCAAGACAACAATAAATTCCATGGTTATAACACCAGAAACAAAAACAATCTACATTTAGAAATGAAACGTCTCACTCTGGTACAAAAAGGAGTTTACTACTGCAGCATTAAGCTGTTCAATGCTCTACCACTACATATCAAATGTGTTCATACAGAACTGCCAAAATTTGAACAAGTTCTCAAAGATTACCTGACAGAGAAATCTCATTATACTGTGGATGAATACCTGAAAGAAAATGTATACCATCACTAAACGTATTATGTCTAGAAGTAGTTCAATTGATTTTATTGTGCATTTGGGCATTAGCACACTTTTTGTAACATGGCTGTACATGTATTTACTCTTGTAGGCCTAATATCTGATTTAACTTTGTGCTCTTATCTTTAACCTTTATTTGAAGCTCCTTTTTCTGTCAAATGGTAGTTATGTTATCTAGCTGACATTGTATCTGTTACTGTATTTATAGTATGTCTTACTTAAACTATGTACAATTTGCCATTGAAATGCCCTTGTATTTATTGTAAGTTTAAATTGAAACCTGTACAATTTGACACGTTCCATATCCTTGTGATTGACTCACTAACTGGATCTATGGAACAAGAAATAAATAAATAAATAAATAAATAAATAGTTCTGCCAGATTCTTGTCAAAGTGTAGCATCTCCAGTTCATCTTCATCTACATCCCCATTCTTTCTAAAATATTGCTTTCAAGTTGTTTTCCCTTTTCTATTTATTCCTTCCACCTTTCCCGTAACATGATATATTTCTGTAAGTCACAGTATAGGAGGTTGTTAAGTTTAAATGAAATTATGATATTGTATGCATACTAAGCAAGACTGGATATTTAGGTGGTGTTACAGCAGTTGCTGGGAGGCTCTGAAAAAGCTATTCAGTTAAAAGCTTCATGAGTTGCTGGGGTATATTATATAAAAAAAAATATACAAGGGCCGTTCAGAAAGTAACCTCCGGTTGATTTAAAAAAATACACCAAGTTAAATAAAAATATTTTAATATGTACATCTTACAACTACATCTTTGCACTATTTTTCTACATAGTCTCCATAGCGATTGAGGCACTTATCGTATCTCTTCACAAGCTTTGAAATTCCTTCTGCTTAAAAATCACCCGCTTGTGCCTGGACCGCATCTTTGAGCTCTTCGTCGTCATCAAACCACTGTGACCCGAGCCATTTCTTCAAATGCATGAAGAGGTGATAATCACTTGGCGCCAGGTCTGGGCTGTAAGGTGGATGGTTGATAACGTCCCACTTGAAGGATTCAAGAAGGGCCGTTGTTCTGCGAGCAGAGTGAGGACGGGCCTTATCGTGCAAAAAAACGATACCGGAAGTCAGCATACCACGGCATGTGTTCTGTATAGCCCATCGTAACTTTTTTATTGTTTCACAGTACATGTCTTGATTAATGGTCATACCACGTTCCATGAATTCAACCAACAACACCCCTTTGGCATCCCAAAACACCATTGCCATCAGTTTTCTGGCAGAAAAATCTTGCGAGGCTTTTCTTGGTTTGGTAGGCGAATTTGAATGTGCCCACATCTTTGATTGTTCTTTTGTCTCAGGGTTCACGTACTTAATCCAGGTTTCGTCACCGGTCACGATTCTGTTTAACAATGGTTCTCCTTCGTCCTCATAATGTGACAGAAAGTCTAATGCAGAGGCCATTCTTTGAGTTTTGTGGTGGTCGGTAAGAATTTTGGGCACCCATCGTGCACAGAACTTACGGTAACCCAATCTTGCTGTCACTATCTCGTACAAGAGAGTCTTAGAAATCTGTGGAAAACCAGTAGACAACTCCGACATTGAGAAACGTCGATTTTCACGAACTTTTGTATCAACTGTCTGAACGAGTTCGTCCGTCACCAATGATGGTCTACCACTCCTCTCTTCATCATGAACGTTTTCTCGTCCACTTTTAAATAAACGTACCCATTCACAGACAACTCCTTCACTCATAACTCTTGGTCCATACACGGCACAAATCTCACGATGAATAGCTGCTGCAGAATATCCTTTGGCTGTAAAAAACCTTATGACAGCACGCACTTCACATTTGGCGGGGTTTTCTATTGCAGCACACATTTCAAACTGCCACAAAAACTAAACTAGCGCAGGTACGACGTTCACTCGACCACGGCTTGATGCCGACTGACCTGTTGAGTGCGTGAACGCACAGATGGCGTCGCTAATCCCCCCACAACCCGCACTGTGACCAATCGGAGGTTACTTTCTGAACCGCCCTCGTATAAATGGGCAACATAAAGTGTGGGAGCGCATTTCACTACCATTTGTTTTTCTGACTACCTCAGACCAAAATTATTAGTGTTATACAATGTTGTTATGAGTGAGGTTATTAAGATATCCAACAGTGGGGTATTAGTTTGTAATTACATGCCAAGACCCTCCTGATTTTTCTTTTGAGTCCTTTTTGGTAACAAGTTAAAACTGAGTAAACATATAAATAAACTGCTCAAGACGTACAATTGAGTATGATTTGCTCCTAGAAGCATCTCTTATTGTCTTGGCCTAAACAATAGTTTATTGGCTTATACTGCATATTTTCATTCCTTTCACTCATACAGAATTTTCTTCCTGGGCAGTGCACCTCAGGTAAATATAGTGTTTATCCAGCAGAGTGGACACAGACAATATTGTATAAAGTAGGTAACCTTAATCTTGTAGAAGACCTTTTGAGGATCTTGGGATACTTGCACTAACTCCTCTTAGTAGTTTTAGTTACAAAAAAATTAAGTTTCAGTTGAACTTCAATTTACATAACCACGTTACCAGATAGAAAATAATTGTCACACAGACTTTGCCTTATGTGTCTTGGGTTCGGAGAGGAGTTATGTACTCTGACACAGGTAACAGCAAGGGGGAACAAAAAGTGGCAGCTCTCCCATCTTGGAGTCTGGTTACAGGCTTTTTATTGAGTACAGAATTCTCTAGAGCTTCTAGAAATGATTCTCTGTGACATTACTAATCTGCAGGTTAACACTTCCTGGTGCATGAGGAAACACTGTGACCTTTGTGATGACTAGCTGTCTTGAGAATTTGTTTGGTTTTCACATCATCCACAACAAATTATACTGATACCTTGGCACAGCGGCAGTTTTGATGCCATTCCATTTTATTTGTTTATTTATTCGCCCATAGATTATTTAATACAACAGTATCTGACATTTGAAGATACAGTACACAAATAATATGCACATATATAAAATGTTAGGAGACAATTAGTTAAGGATAGGGCAGGAAGTTAGCCATGGTCTAAGCCAAGGAATTATCTCACCATTCATCTTGGCAACTTGGGGAAGCATGGAAAATCCAAGCCAGAATGGCCAGATGGGCAATTAAGTCCTCCCAAATACAAGTCCAATACTAGACTGGTGTAGTTACCTTGCTCAGTGCATGATTATAAGGGGACTCACAAAAACATAGTCTGCATTGTGATTGCAACAAGCAAAACAACTTAATCAATGAATAAGAAATTTTGAAAATAAAAACTCTGCTGAAAAAGTGAAAACACATGAACACATTACATAACACTACTGAAGAGTACAAGATGCACAATAAGTAAATCAGTGATGTAGCTCAATCATGAAACATTGATCTAAAAAGCCCCATGAAAAAATAAAATCATGTGAACATATTACATAACACTGCCAAAAAGTATAATGTACAAATACACCCACAAAAACCTGCTGACAATATATCCACCACAACTAGGCAGGCACCACATTCATTTTCGGAGGAGGTGCATTCCATTGCATATGAACAGGGGCCACAGAAAACCAACAGGGAAACGTTCTTTGGAAGGAAAAACACAGCATAGACAGTAGATCAGTTAAGAAAATCAAAAGAACTCAACAAGTAATGAGGGCTTAGTATCCCTACAAGCTTAAATATTCATTGACATTGTCCTGCCTTGTTTTCCCTCTTCATCTCCTGCCCCACCAGTCTCCTGCCTCTTGGTGTACCCGCTGACACCTCTACTCTTTTAATCACACCCCCTCCCCTGCTGCCCCTTGCTCTCCCCTCCTTTTCCATCCTCTCCAGCTTCTCCCTCGACAGGTCTACATCTACATCTACATTTATACTCCGCAAGCCACCCAATGGTGTGTGGCAGAGGGCACTTTACGTGCCACTGTCATTACCTCCCTTTTCTGTTCCAGTCGCGTACGGTTTGCGGGAAGAACGACTGTCTGAAAGCCTCCGTGCACGCTCGATTCTCTCTAATTTTACATTGGTGATCTCCTCGGGAGGTATAAGTAGGGGGAAGCAATTATTCGATACCTCATCCAGAAATCCACCCTCTTGAAACCTGGCAAGCAAGCTACACCGCGATGCAGAGCGCCTCTCTTGCAGAGTCTGTCACTTGAGTTTACTAAACACCTCCGTAACGCTATCACGGTTACCAAATAACCCTGTGACGAAACGCGCCGCTCTTCTTTGGATCTTCTCTATCTCCTCCGTCAACCCGATCTGGTACGGATCCCACACTGATGAGCAATACTCAAGTATAGGTCGAACAAGTGTTTTGTAAGCCACCTCCTTTGTTGATGGACTACATTTTCTAAGGACTCTCCCAATGAATCTCAACCTGGTAACTGCCTTACCAACAATTAATTTTATATGATCATTCCACTTCAAATCGTTCTGCACGCATACTCCCAAATATTTTACAGAAGTAACTGCTACCAGTGTTTGTTCCGCTATCATATAAACGTACAATAAAGGATCCTTCTTTCTATGTATTCGCAGTACATTACATTTGTCTATGTTAAGGGTCAGTTGCCACTCCCTGCACCAAGAGACGATCCACTGCAGATCTTCCTGCATTTCGCTACAATTTTTTAATGCTGCAACTTTTCTGTATACTACAGCATCATCCACGAAAAGCTGCATGGAACTTCCCACAATATCTACTAGGTCATTTATATATACAGGGAGATTCAAAAAGAATACCACAACTTTAAAAATGTGTATTTAATGAAAGAAACGTAATATAACCTTCTGTTATAAATCATTACAAAGAGTATGTAAAAAGGTTTTTTTCACTCAAAAACAAGTTCAGAGATGTTCAATATAGCCCCCTCCAGACACACGAGCAATATCAACCCGATACTCCAACTCGTTCCACACTCTCTGTAGCATATCAGGCGTAACAGTTTGGATAGCTGCTGTTATTTCTCGTTTCAAATCATCAATGGTGGCTGGGAGAGGTGGCCGAAACACCATATCCTTAACATACCCCCATAAGAAAAAATCGCAGGGGGGAAGATCAGGGCTTCTTGGAGGCCAATGATGAAGTGCTCTGTCATGGGCTGCCTGGCGGCCGATCCATCGCCTCGGGTAGTTGACGTTCAGGTAGTTACGGACAGATAAGTGCCAATATGGTGGCGCTCCATTCTGCTGAAATATGAATTGTTGTGCTTCTTGTTTGAGCTGAGGGAACAGCCAATTCTCTAACATCTCCAGATACTGTAGTCCAGTTACAGTAGCACCTTCGAAGAAAAAGGGACCAAAAACTTTATTGGCTGAAATGGCGAACAAATGTACAACTAAATGAAACTTTATAGCTCCCTTAATTCGCCGACAGATAGTGCTTAGCTCTGCCTTTTGTCGTTGCAGAGTTTTAAATTCCTAAAGTTGTGGTATTCTTTTTGAATTACCCTGTATTGTGAAAAGCAATGGTCCCATAACACTCCCCTGTGGCACGCCAGAGGTTACTTTAACGTCTGTAGACGTCTCTCCATTGATAACAACATGCTGTGTTCTGTTTGCTAAAAACTTTTCAATCCAGCCTGACAGCTGGTCTGATATTCCATAGACTCTTACTTTGTTTATCAGGTGACAGTGCGGAACTGTATCGAACGCCTTCTGGAAGTCAAGGAAATAGCATCTACCTGGGAGCCTGTATCTAATATTTTCTGGGTCTCATGAACAAATAAAGTGAGTTGGGTCTCACACAATCGCTGTTTCCGGAATCCATGTTGATTCCTACAGAGTAGATTCTGGGTTTCCAAAAATGACATGATACTCAAGCAAAAAACATGTTCTAAAATTCTACAACAGATCGACATCAGAGATATTGGTCTATAGTTTTGCGCATCTGCTTGACGACCCTTCTTGAAGACTGGGACTACCTGTGCTCTTTTCCAATCATTTGGAACCTTCCGTTCCTCTAGAGACTTGCGGTACATGGCTGTTAGAAGGGGGGCAAGTTCTTTCGCATACTCTGTGTGGAATCGAATTGGTATCCCATCAGGTCCAGTGGACTTTCCTCTGTTGAGTGATTCCAGTTGATTTTCTATTCTTTGGACACTTATTTCGATGTCACCTGGTAGTTTTATTCTTCACCGTGTGTGCTCCAAGTGGGTTTAAAACGTGTTGTTCTGGAGTGTTTTTAATACTGTGGCTGACTTTTAACCTGTGCATGTCCCTTCAGTGTCTTCTTTGTGTTTAAAAATCACCAACTGTGTTTTTTAACTTTATGTCAACTTTTTTAATTATCCCCGTTGAACATCTCCATGTCACTGTACTTTTACCTCAATTATCTCCCCTTACTCTGTTCTATGTCCCCCTTTTCTATCACCTTATATGTAACATTTTATTCTCATATTAGTTGTCATGTCACTCGGCTGAAGAGCGGCGGAATGTGCTGTTGACAGCCCATATGGGCAGGCGAATGAAATCAGAATAAAGGAAAAAATTTGACATTGTAGAGACACTTCTCAACAAGAAACAGTTTTATCTTTGCTCTAATAGCCATTTCCATCTCAACATTTTTATATGAGTTGGCAGTGCATTAAAAAGAATGACAAAAAAGTGCCTCAGATATCTTTAGGCATAGGTTCTTCTACCTTGTCCTATGTGGATGGACCCACAGTTACAAGTATTATAACTGTGGTAATTACAGTTAGTTTTTGTCACCAAGTCCAGCTCCTGGCATCAACACACATTTGTATATGTTCAAGGAGGGGTAAACTAACATGACTTTTTAAATAGAGGCTTGGTGTCAGCACTGGCAGAGCTATGTGATAAGATCTCAATAGCCCTTTTCTGTAATCTAAAAATCTCATCTGACAGACTATTGATTAAACACCAGAAAATTATTCCATAAGCTAAATGGGCTGAAGGTACCCAAAAAAGCCATTCTGGAAAAATCAGGAGAGCAAACATTAGAAATAATTCCCAGAGCAAATCTTGTAGAACTGAGCCTCTGAGAAAGTTTGGTTACATGGTCTTCATAGTTTTCTTGGTCAATACACATTTCTCAAAGTCTCATGCATCGTACCCTTTCTAACTCATTTTCATCCAATACCAGAAAGAGATCTTGATTTTGATTCACCTTTCAAAATTGTATTTAGTTTGTTTTCTCCATATTAAGGGTCAGCCTATTGGAACTGAACCTTAACTGTGAGGACTTGAGGTAGTGGTCAGAGATTCCTTAACATCACTCACTATTATACCAATGTCATCTGCAGTCAAGATGGATGTGAATCTGTACAGAAGAGTGCTGTAATAGTGTCAAAAATGTTTTCTCTATCTCGTCCTCTCTCTGAACTGACGTAATACCCTGTGGTGTGAATTCCAGCAAAACATAGTCATGGCAGCACTACGTGTGCCTGTCATCTGTCTACATCTACATCTACATCTATACTCTGCAAACCACTGTGAAGTGCATGGCAAAGGGTACATCCCATTAAACCAGTTAATAGGGCTTCTTCTTGTTCCATTCATGTATGGAGTGGGGGAAGAATGATTGTTCGAATACCTCTGTGCATTCAGTAAATTTCCTAATCTCATACTCATATGAAATGTAACAGGTTGTGGTAGATCCCTAGAGTAATCATTTATAGCTCATTGTCAAAACTTTGTTAACAAACATTCTCGGGATAGTTTACATCTGTCTTCAAGAGTCTTCAATTTCAGTTCCTTCAATATCCCTGTGACACTCTCTCACAGATTAAACAAACCTGTGACCATTCATGCTGCCCTTCTCTGTATACATTCAATATCACCTGTTAATCCTATCTGGATTAATACACACTTCAGGAGTATTCTAGGATGGGTCACAAGTGATTTGTAAGCAGTCTCTTTTGTAGACTGATTGCACTTCCACAATATTCTACCAGTAAACTGAAGTCTATCACCTGCTCTACACACAACTGAACCTATGTGATCATTCCATTTCATATCCCTACTCAGTGTTACCCCCAGGTATTTGTATGAGTTGGTCGATTCCAACAGTGACTCACTGATATAGTCATAGGGTACTACATTTTTTTCTTTTCTTCAAGTGTTCAATTTTACATTTGTGAACATTTAGAGCAAGTTGCCAATCTCTGCACCATATTGAAATCTTAACACTTTGTATTCTTACCCTTGTTCACATCACCAGTTGATTTTCACTCACTTTATAATTGACTCATTTTATGAGCTTTGAGAGGAGTAAGATTTACAAATAAACTTTTTTACTTATCTTCTTTTGTTGTAATTGGCTCCAGTTTGTTACGTCTAGGGGTTGATTCATGAGGCTGAAATTTTTGATATTTTATTTTCCATATGACATGATAATGTTTAAGTAAGCCTGCTCTAAATTTTTCTTTTGTTTCCTTTCTCATTATGTCACATTCTTATATATCACACTGTCTTTACAATTTTCTCTTATATATCACCACAAATTACATTGTTATTGCCAAACATAAAAACACTTCTGATCACATCAGAGGCAAGCCTGCTACTACCACATTCTGAGGTATCAACAATTTTCCAAAGAGTTTACAAAACAAAACAGTTTACAAACTTTCTTGATAAAAGAGAATCTTCACCAAGTTTTATCATTATTTTGTAAATAAAATTAGAAATAAATTTAATAATTAGTGTCAGTCTGCATGATTAATAACAGAAATTTTAAGTGTGCAAATATTTTGTAATTTGAAATGTTTCCAAAAGAAGAGTAATTTTAACTGTACATACAGAGTTAGTACATATAGATTGTAACAAATTAATTTCTTTTTATATGTTTTAGCCTGAAATATACCACAACATATACAAAATAATATGAAATTCTTTTAGTTAAACAGCTGACATATTATTAACCTGTACAATACTCGAAAATATTTTTCATATCGATTACTTCTGTTGAATAAAGGTGACATTAGAGGAGGGTGTCCCTTTACAACTTAGTTATAGGTAAGTACATCATTTGCAAAAAGACTAATTTTACTATTAATATTGTCTGCAAGGTCATTAATAAACAACGTGAACAGCAAGGGTCCCAACACACTCATCTGGGGCACATCAAAAGTTACTTCTACATCTGATGATGACAACATCCATACATTTTAAATTTTCCACAGATGGCTAAATAAATAAATAAATGTTAACATGTTGAGCCCTCCATACGAAAAAGTCCTCAATCCAGTAACAAATTTCACTTGATACCCCATATGATTGTACTTTTGACATTAAGGATCTGTACTGTGTCAAATTCTTTTTGGAAATCAAGAAACACTGCACCCATCAGGTTGCCTTGATCCACAGCTTTCAGTAGGTCATTTGAGAAAAGTGTGAGTTGGGCTTCACATAATTGATGTTTTTGAAAACCATGCTCATTGACATTGAGGAGGTCATTCTGTGCAAGAAACCTCATTATATTTGAGTTCAGAACATGTTCTAAGATTCCACAACAAATCAGTGTCAAGTATATTGGATGATAGTTTTGTGGATCACTGAACCCTTTTCCAAGAACTGCTCATGATTTTTTGATCAAGATATCTACAATGAATTCTAGTAAGAAGAGGACCTAACTCAGTTGCATATCCAGTATAGAATCTGAAAGGGATTACATCAGAGCCTGGAGCTTTGTTCAATTTCAACAATTTCAGCTGTTTGTCAACACCACTGACACTAATTCTTATTTCAGTCATCTTTGAAATTGGTGCAATTCTCCTGGGTTTTCCTTTGTAAAGAGACATTTGAAAACAGAGTTAAGAATTTCAGCTTTTGCTTTTCTACTCTCAATTTCAGTTTCCGTCTCATTCACTAGGGACTGGACACTCACTTTAGTGCCAGTGCATGTCCATCTACATCTAAGACTATTATGAAAAGGAAGGTTGCCACTCACCATATGGTGAAGATGCTGATTCACAGACAGGCACAATAAAAAGACTGTCACAAATAAGCTTTCAGCCAGCAAGGCCTTCATCAAAAATAGACTGAAGCACATAATTGCCAGAGACTGCAGTCATATGTGTGTGGGAGTTGCATTTGTGTGTGTGTGTGTGTGTGTGTGTGTGTGTGTGTGTGTGTGTGTGTGGTCTATTATTTTTGATGAAAGCCTTGCTGGCAGAAAGTTTACTTGTAACAGTCTTTCTGTTGTGCCTGTCTGCGATTTAGCATTTCCATTACATGGTGAGTGGCAATTTTCCTTTTCATAATATTGTTACATTCGATCCCAGATTTTACATCTATATCCACATAGATACTCCACAAGCCACTATACAGTGGATAGCAGAGGGTACCCTGTACCACTACCTGTCATGTTTCTTCCTGTTCTACTTGCAAATAGAGCAAGAAAAAAATTGCTGTCTATAGGCCTCCATATGAGCCCTAATTTCTCATATCTTGTCTTCATAGCCCTTACACACAATGCATGTTGGTGGCCTTTACATGTGACCAGAATTTCCTTGGATTTTGTGAGGGCATCACACACTGCTTTCTTGACAGCCAAATGTGTTTCATTCAGCATCTCTCTCTATATATAGCCCTACACTTTGTTTTACTGTCCCCAGCTTCCTCAAAAATGCTATATCCCATGAATGAACAACAGAATGTCAGTAGCAGATTACTGTCAAACAAGAAGACTAGTGATACATTTCAAATTCTAATTTCATTATTGACTAGATAAGAAACCTACTCACCACGAGGCAGCAGGGGAACGCACATAAAAAAGGTATTACATATGCAAGGTTTCATAGTCAGTGGCTCCATCTTCCAACAGAATGGTTGATGGGCTAGGAAGATGGGTTAAAGGAAAGGACTGGTGAGGTTTAGGAAAATGGTTAGAGTTTAGAAAAGTCCCCCGGAATCCCAGATCAGGGGAAACTCACCTGGTGGAATGAGAATCTTATGACAAGCTTATGATCTTTCCTTCTCATCCTGTAAGTCTCGCTTGGTCTGGAGTTCTGGCTGACTTTTCTCAACTTTACCCCTTTTCCTAAACCTCACCAGCTCTTTTCCTTCATCTCTCTTCCCTGCCTATCAACTATTCTGCTGCAAGAAGGAAACACTGGCTCCAAAAGTTCCCACACATAATACATTTTTTGTGTGGGTTCTTCTGACACCACTTGGGAAGAAGATTTTTTATTTATCCTATTACATTATATTTTCAAAAATTTTATTCTTTTTTGATAAATTCTACCTTCAGTTTTACATGGTAGAGTTATTGCAGTGGTCCCTGCAGAACGCAGCCATATGTACTTACTCTATGCCCCCAAATGTTTCAGTCGGAACAGAAAATCTGATTCTAAGTGTTAGTATTGAGGAAAAAAGTGTAAATTTTCAAGATCATAAAGCTACCCCTTCCAGAGCTTGAAACTTTATTATTCCAATGCATTTTAACTTAAAGTGTGAAGTACAGTCATAGAGCAACAAATTCTGCTGTGTAGTTGTCCAGCTTGCACAATAGTGTGACAGCCTAGGTTCTGTCTTAGGCTCTTAAAAATAGATTGTCCCAGCCAATTTGACAGTGGTTTTGGTTGATTTTTCATATTCATCTAGTCGGTTATAGGCCCTAGATTACACTTTATGTTTCCAAGCCATAAAAGTATAGTTATCAAAATATACTTTGGTCCACTTCAGTCCTGTCAGCCTGTCAGTACAAAAAGAAGCATGGCAGTGATGAAATAAAACCATTAAGATGATCAGATGTGTTTTGCAAGTAAAGAAAATGTTGTAGAAGGCAGAACACCTAAATAGCCTTTTTTAAAATGTGCACTTTCAGGAGTATTAATGTTGGTTATTTTTTATATTCAACTGTGTTTTCTCAGTTTTTGTAATTTTTTATATTCCAGATTTTTAATTTTCATTTCATACATTGTACAACTATAAATACATGTTCTGCAAACATTCTAAAGCTTTATTTCTTAACTCATGGATATGCTGAATTTAATCATTTGAGGCTGAAAGTTTAGATTGTCAAATCAAAAAAGTAGAATCCATATTAATATTAATAAGATAAAGGAAGTATTTTAGATATATAATTCAAACTGGTTACCAGTACATTAAAATTTCAAAGTAATATATCTTAAAAATATTAATTAGGTAACTATCAGTTGCTTTGGGTATAATAAATTTTGTGCACTTCTTGTAAAATTTAGTTGCTTAGTCACAATACGTTTCCTGTCTCACTGAATTCATAATATTAAAAATCTTGCTATTTCAGAATTTTGTTCCCTCTTGAAAAAATTTCTGAAGATATGCAAAAGTATTCAACAAGCTTGCATCTAACATAAAGCAAGAAACTGCAAATCCCAGCCAGTTCAAAAGAAGATGGAAAACTTACCTCATTAGCCACTTCTTGTAGAAATTATCTAAATGTCTATATTCAAGGTCTGAAAATTTCTGTTTGCTACAGTAAATTAGTAATGAACTGAAAACAGGACCCAGTATTTACAGTTGCATGCAACTATTTAATTTGAAAAACGTCAGTGATATCAAGTAAATTTTAAGCCACCAGTATGAGATCAATCTAGTGATGCAGCAGTATTTTTGAAGTAGCAGCTTTCTTTCTGAATTACATGACTAAATTTAACTGGCATTATCATGTGTAACGTCAGGTAGTATGATTACAATTTATTGTTGGTACAGGGTGGTATATGGACCAAATTTCTGTGATTTGCTTGTCTTTGGTTTATGTATGCCTTGATTCATTTCATATTCCTGTGGAGCCGCCTTCTTCTTTTGGTATATGGAACATACAATTTTTTGGCCTATGGAACATGATGGGTGAATGACTGAATGAATGAATTAACTGGTTGGATACCTAACCAAACAGAGAAAGTTACAAGCGAAAATGGGTACATCATCTGAGAATTCAATACCTCAGTACTATGTGAGCCCTAATGTGTCTCCAAACATTATGGTGTGCAATTGTAGGTGGCCAGATAGTGTTCCTTGTGACCCCCTTGACATGGTTCAAATGTGTGTCCAGCAAGTATTGGCAGTGATTTCTGGAGGACTGCTGTGAACGTGTTGTGAGTCAGCTCATCTCACATGTACTGGGTCAGTGGCACACTAGGAGAGTGTGTGGTTGCAGAAAGCAGTGAAAATCATCATTCTTCTGAGATGCCTGCACTTTCCTCACTGCATGTGTCTGGGAACTGCCCTGCTGATGTATGGCATGAATGTAACAACTTGTAGGGATTAGGAATGGAACAGTCACATTATCTCAGTCATAGGTAGAAGCAAGTGACAGACTTCAGTTCATTGATAGAATACTGGGGAAGTGTAACCAGTCTGCAAAGACTTGTATGATCAATCCTAGAATGTTGCCCAAGTGTGTGGGGTCCATACAAGCAGAACTAAGAGGAGGCATTGAACATATAAAGAAGAGGGCAACAAAAATGGTCACAGATTATTCTGACTCATGGGAGAATGTCACAGAGATGTAGAATGGGCTGAACTGAAAGTTGCTTAAATATAGACACAAACTCTCCCAAGAAAGGCTTCTCACAAAGTTTCAAGAATCAGCTTTAAGTGATGAATCTAGTAATATACTACAATGTCTAAGTATCACTGCCAGAAGGATGATGAGGACAAGATTAGACTAATACAGCTTGCACAGAGGCATTTAAATAATCTACCTTCGCACTTTATATACATGAATGAAATGGGCAGAAGCCCTAATAACTGCTACAATGTGAAGTATCCTTTTCCATGCACTTCATAGTGACTTTCAAGTATATACATAGATGCTGGTATTCATAAGGGAAAAAAATGTTGTTTTTCATCTGTTATTTGTTACTTTATGGATTCTTCCCTCAGACACTAGCTTCTCAGAGCTGTGCAGGAGGCAACTAACATTACAACACATTACATCCCATCTGACCTTAATCTACATTAATTTCTTTAGTCTCAACACTTCTTCAAAGTAACTATCCCTCTCTTCACTCCCTTTTAATTTTCTGTTTCTTTTATTTTCTGACCCATCTGTTTTTCCCCATCTCCCACCTCTACCACAAAAATTGCATTTAGTTTTTCCACTCTTATTAGCTCTTGCATGATATTTTGTCAGTGATCTCTGTGTCATGTGTTATCCTATCTTTCACTTCTAAGCTCCCAGCTTTTCAAATTTCCTCCGGTGCAGTCCCCAACAATCAGTCTTCCCCTCTCATTCCATCTGGTCAGTCTCCTCTCACTCATAGTTCTGGGTGACTTTTCCCATGCTCTTCCCATTTCCTAAACCTAACAGCTCTTTTCCTTGACCCCTCTTCCTTCCCCTTCATACCTACTCCCAGTAGAAGCAGCCACTGGCTCTGAAAGCTTGCAAATTTCCCTAAAATTCACATGTGTGCATTCTCCTGCTGCCACTTGGTGAACAGTTTTTAAATCTACCCAGTTACATTATTGCTTGTAACAGATAACTTACTATATAAAACACAGCATATCACTGCACACAATATGCACACCCGCTGCCGACTCGGACCACAAACATGATGCTTTGCCCCTTGCATTCTCTCCACTTGGTTCAGGAAGCTGACTCAAGGCTCATAAACATGCTACTAAGACCAATACATGTGTTCATGTCCTCCTTTCAGTCAATCTGGAAAACTGAGACAGCATTGCCCCCACCCCCCCAAACCCCCATGATCAGTGAGATACTGAGTTCAGGAGAATGACAAAACATTACTGTCACACACTATAAATAATAGTTTTCTTGTAATAGTATGAATTGTTGTCATGTGTTGTAATGTGACAGGGTGATTTAGTTGTCCCTCACTTTATTAACAACTACTCTGAGCCCTCTAAGTAATCTTTAACTGTGTAGCATGCATCACTTACAAAGTATGTTTTAGCCACTGTGCTTTGATTAAAAAGTTGAGTTCATCTATATAATTCATTGGCAGGCATATCTTTCATGATTGATAAATTTTTTTTGAGAATACTAACAGTTGTGAAACAGGCCTATAGTTTTTGCTGTTCTCTGCAGTAACCATCTTTATTTGGGCAGTGTAAGATAGAGAAAACTCCCCATACTAAATTTTTAGGAGTATGGCTAGATGAAAATTTAACCTGGAATAAACATATAGAAATGTTTTTATGTTTTCAGAATGCTAAAAACATCCTAATGTTGTTGCAGAGTTATGTTCATACTTTGCACTCATGTAAAGCACAGTAACATAAGGCATTATACTTTTTGGAAAATAACAGTCTGAGAAAACACACATTTATACATCAGAAGAGAGCAATAAGAATAATAAAAGAGTTGGCACATGAAGAATCTACATCTTAATGGATACTCTGCAAATCACATTTGAGTGCCTGGCAGAGGGTTCATCGAACCACCTTCACAACTCTCTATTATTCCAATCTTGTATAGCACGCGGAAAGAATGATCACCTATATCTTTCCGTACATGCTCTGATTTTCCTAATTTTATAGTGGTGATTGTTCCACCCTATGTAGGTCAGTGTCAACAAAATATTTTCGCATTCGGAGGAGAAAGTTGGTGATTGGAATTTCGTGAGAAGATTCCATCGCAATGAAAAAACGCCTTTCTTTTAATGATTTCCAGCCCAAATCCTGTATCATTTCTTTGACATTCTCTCCCATATTTTGCGATTCATGCAAAAAATTTTAAGGAACTAAAAATCACAACCCTATCATATATTTATATTTATGAAAGTATATGTTTTCTGAAGGCATGCCATGAACATTCTGTGTTAAACAGTCAAGTCCACAACTACAAAATAAAAAAATACAGATGATTTTCAAAGAAAAATTCATGCAAAAGACATATATCAGAAAAGTGTTCTTTATCAGCCTAAAATTCTGTTTAATGAACTACAAAGGAAAATTAAAAGTATATCAGAATTCCACATATTTAAAAAAGAACTAAAAAATGGTAATTTACAAGAGCTTTTCTACTGTCAAAGAACACTTAAATCATCAGCATTCACAATAGAGCAGCACATTTCTTTCATCATAGTGACATGAAGTGCCCATTCGAAAAATAAGTTGTATTCATTTATTATTCTAATTTGACATGTTATGACATTATGTGTATGGTTTCATGTTATATGTAATAATATTTTATCAGCCAACATATAATTATAAACCTTTCATGCCCCATTATCTATGTAAGATCATGTATGACATACCCTATATTCTTATACAATAATGAAATATAAGAATGCTAAATAAATAAATAGTAAGGGAACGACTCATGTGTGCCTTAGGTACTCTGTAAAAATACCTGAAGTAAAGAACTCATTTATGTTTGCTAAAAGGGTTTGAGTGATATTTATGTACGCTATTTGAATAGAAATTGTAACCATATCTGTGCTTTATAACTTCTAATCTTGGTATTGTCTTCCTGACTCCAGACTCTGCCATGGGAGACATTAATGTGAACAACATTTGAGACAGAAACAAAGTGTGAAGTTATGAATCACCAAAAACATGAAAAACATTTGAAACTGAGCACAAGTTTACCATATATTCTGTTGTATCAGCTGGGTGGATTCAGTCATGAGTGCTTACATGCAGAAAAAAATGTGACATTAGTGTTACTTGCAAAAATAGTGACTGAATGAAACTCAGTTTGAAACAATGGGGCTGTGTGCAGATTAAGTAAGAGTCAACAATTAGTAACAGGTTTTAAAAGTCATTTAAAAGCATCTAATATTCCACTGAAACAGGTATTATCTATGTGTTTCATGGGCTGTATAGACACTAACATGTCAGTAATACTGGAAGCATAATTTGGCGGCATATGGGACCCTGTTTTTGCATCAAGTGGTGGTTGAATTCCTCAGATCAAAGATCTCAACTCATCTGAATGTTCTTTTAGCAAATCATTTAGCTTTTAAGGTTACTCAAGGGGTGAATCAAGTTGTATTAGTTTGCAGTTACATCTTTGTGGAGAGGTGTTGCTAAAACAGATTCAGGCTCACTCTAAAAGGTAACTGCACTTGACAGGGATTGGAAATCAGAACCTTGTCTTTTGAAGGCACTGTTTTCTTCAACTGAGCTATCCAGGCATGGCTCACAGCCCTCTGTCGTAACTTCACTTCTGTCAGAGCCTCTCTCCTACTTCTCAAACTCCAAAGAAGCTCTGGTGCATACCCCTGTGTTGTTAGTCTCATTACATTCTGCCCCCTGATGTTCAATACCCTGCTCCATCTTATATTCACAAGAGTGATTCACACTTTTTTTAAACTGAGTAAAATTCTGTAGTCTCACTGTTTCTGTAGCACCTTTTCTAGTCTAGGAGATATTGTTACCTCCATCTGATGCAGCATTCCTGTGTAGGTATCCTTGCTTTCTATTTCCACTGCAAATTCTTCCTCGAGCAATATGAATATAATTGTATATTTGCTGCTGTTACAGAGCTTACATATACAAAATCTTACATCACACATGTATAAAGCAAGAGAACACCAGTAACTCCCTGTGAGAGAACAAGAATTCTCCACCATGCAGCAGTGCTGCTCCATCACTGCTGCAGTACTGGTTATTATTTTTCATATTTTGCTGTCTCTGTTAACCCATATTGGTAAAACAAGTGCTGCACTAGACTAATTTGGGACTGCTCATAATGAAAGGATACAGAACAAAAAAGATCTAATGAACTTATTTCTAGAAATGCATGGTTTCCATGCTAGAGATCATTTATTCGATCATACTGTGTTACAGAGACTGCAGTCCCACACATGCTGTACCATGCAGCCACAGTTACAGTATGCATGCTTCCTCCTAGAGGGTGGTATTTTTCCTCATGCATCATGCCCTAGCACCCTCTCCTGCCATAGTAATTCATACTGTTGTGTCCAATTTACTCCTCTTGCTGACTCAGCTTGTAGTAGATTTGATCCAGCATTGTGCACAATGGTTCTGTGTTTCAACCAAGAGCTTGCTGACATGGTGTCTACTTACAGAAAGGCAAATGGCAATGGGCAGTGGGCAGCAAGGTTGTATCAGGAGACCCCATCCATGCTGACAACAACCAGAGCGTTCAATGTTTGCAACACTGTTTCGCCGTTTGTCTGAGACAGTCAATTCAGGAAACAGGAAATCATGAATGACGTACCCAAAATGTTCACAGACACCAAACTTGGAGGAAAATGTGATTAACCCTGTGAAAGGCATGTCATGACAGAACCAGGCAGTTGGCCTGCCAGTACAGCATAAACCAGGTGACCATTTGGAACATTCTGCATGACAATTGTTGCTACGCTTATCACTTACAGCATGTGGAGGGCTGACTAGTGACAGACTTTCCACATCGGGAGCAGTTTTGTCATTGGTTCGTTTGTTAGGCAACCATGATTCCAGGATTTGTATCATCCATTCCATTCACAGATTAGGCCACATCTTCAGCTTTCATAACAATCACCTGTGGGATAGTTTGCAGAACCACCATGGTATGGTGACAGTGAATAATCAGCATCAGTGCATCCGGAATGTGTGGGCCGGGGTAATTGGCGCCCATATTTTGGGGCCAGTCTTCCTTCCGCATCACCTAACAGGAGGGAACTGTCGGCGTTTCTGTGGGTGACTTTGCCTCCCCTGCTGGAAGAAATGCCACTGATGATTCAAAGGGTTACATGGCTGCTACATGATGATGTTCCGGCCCCCTTTGTCATTAATGTAGGAATGCATCTCAGTTGTATCTTCCCCTGGCTGATGGATCGGACAAGGGCGTCCAGTTGAATGGCATGCTCATTCACTGGATCTCATCCCATGTGATTTCTGGTCATGGGGCCATCTGGAAAGTATCGTGTAAGCAGATCCAACTCCAACTCCAAGTGCAGAGACATTGAAGCAGAGTATTCATGCTGCATTTGAGACTGTTAGGAGAATTAGTATTTGAAATTTGAGGTGTATTGGGGTCCGTGACAAAGATGTGGGTATCACTGACCCTGTTTAAGCTGTATCTTGGAGAAATCCAGCAGACTTGGCATAGAAAACGCCATGTTATGGGAGTGACAGCAAGATATTTAGAGTGTATTTTGCAGATGACCAGAATATGACTAGCGGAAGATGAAGATGATCTGAGCTGTATGATAAGAAAGCTTAAAGAGGAATACAATAAGGCTGGCCAGAAGATGGACATGAAGAAGTGTGAGAACATGGCTGTTGGAACGGAAAAAGTAAATAATTTGGAGGTAGATGGAGAAGTAATTGTAGATGTGGAAAAGGCAAAATGTCTTGGGGTATTATTTAAGAAACAGGACATAAACAATGATGAAGTCATTAGTAGGATTACTAAAGGACGAACAGTAACGAGGGCAACGGACTCTGTTCTGTTGAGCAAACAGATAAGAAGAACAACAAAGAGGAGAATGTGTAAGACCACAGTCCAGAGTGTAGTTTTGTCGGGAGCAAAAGCCTGAGATGTTAGCAAAACAAAAAATTATAAACTGCTTGTCACTGAGATAAATGACAGCATCACCTGCAAATAATCTAAGAGGGCTGTACAGATTGTCTCCTCAATCATTAATAGGGTGGTCAATAACAGTCTGAAAAACTTGCAAGGATGTTGCAGGGTAGATTGTGCTGAAAAACAGTTATTTGAAAAAAAATATATATGTTGCATTATAGCCGAGTTAATTACCGATAAAGTTAGCCAATCAGGCCATTGTGCCCAAATTCAAACAGCCCACCAGGGGCAGTGTTCCCAAGGGTGTTCTTTGTTTGGCTTCCTAAAACTGTCCTAAAGCTGGACAGGATTCGGCAGTAAGGATCGAACCTGAGACAAAGGCTGAGCTGCCTTGTGAGTTGTGAGAACAACTGACACTAAGTGTATCTGCTGGGTAGTTTGAAATTACATGTGCAGCAACCTGATTCCCTAACATGAGGGCTAGTTAACTCGCAAACAAGCCAACGTATCGATTTTTTTCTTAACAATTATTTGTGAACACGACCTGTCTTGAAAAACCCTTATACAAGCTTTTCACACTGTTTCTCGTCACCATGTATAGATCACAAATAGCAGAGGCTCTAAAACACTTGTCTGGGGAAAGCCAGATACCATCTGTTTCAATCGATGACCTTACATCAGTTGTGACCTTTCTGACAGGTCAGAAATCCAGTCGCACGACTGAGACGATACCCAAGAGACACCCAGTTTGATTAGAAGTCGCTTGTAATGAATGATATCAAAAACCCTCAGAAAATCTAGAAACATGGAATCAGTTTGAGATCCCCTGTGAGCAGCAGACATTGCTTCGTGTGACTGAAGGGCTAGTTGTGTTTCCCAACAACGATACTTTCTGAATTTGTGCTGACAGTTTGTCAGTATATTGTTTTCTTCAAGGTGCTCACAATGTTTGAGCACAGTATAAAGGGTGTATCAAAAAGAATGACCCAGTTTGGCATGTTTCTATTTCTGAAACTAATAAACACATAGAATGAATTTTGTTTGTTGATGAACAGGTAACTTAAAAAGCTTTTTTCACATCTTTCCATAGGTGTTCTATACGTTCTCTTGAGATGCACAGTGTATGTCAATGCAGTACTGAAATTGTTTCCAGACTACAGCGAGCCTGTCTTGAGTTACAGCTTCCACAGCTGCTATTATGCGATGTCTCAGATCATTGATTTTTGTTGGTGTGGAGGTACATAGAGTATTTTATAAAGCCCCACAAGAAATAATCACCTACAGTCACGCCCAGTGACCTAGCCAGCCAGTAATATAATTGTAATTGTAATTTTATTTATCCCATAGATCATAGATTGTGTGCAGAGAAGCACATGATGACATAGGACACATAAAAAATGTAGACGAGATGATACATGGATAAAATGATTATGACAGTGATCTGGAAATGATACAAATGTTAATATAACACATAAGTAATGCCAAGAAATAGAAAAGTGTATAGGTGGATAACTTGTGAAACATTCGGGATTGCACACCATTTTTAAATAAGTTAACAGTACCATATACATTTAAAAATCCATTACTAAGATAAAATAATAAAGCTGACACACTTCTGTATTAAGGTGTTTGGGTTTACATACAGAGTACAGAACATAAACAGAACAAATTTTTTTGTTTCAAGATATTCATCTATACTATAACAACACTGTTGCAGTGAATATTTATGGACATCAGTTTTAAATTTTGAAGTGTCTTTTAATGTTTTAATGTTATTAGGTACCTTATTGTATAGTCTGTTTCCTGTTTGCAGTGGTCCATTCGGTTTTTGTGATGTATATGCACGTCGATCATGTATATCCCACTTTCTGCTTGAGTTATACAAATGGGTACTTGGTTAGTTGATACAAGACTGTTGCTATTTTATAAGATTTTCCTAACAAATATTATCACTTGTAAGATATGTAGACATGGTAGTTGAAGGATGTGAAGATTTTAAACGAGGGAAACATTTTCTATGGCTCTCACAACTCTGTTTTAGCATATAAAACAACTTTTGCTGGCATGAATGTAACGCTGAATCATTTGGTGCTGTGTGGCTGATCCATCGTTCAGTAAACCTTTGATTTAAAAAGTCCCGCACTTCCAGATGACAGTGTGGCGGTGCCCCACGTAAAACTCGAGAGTTTGCTCTTTCCAACAGTACCTTGTTCACGCACATACCTCAAATAAATCCGATGATCCTTTTTTATATACCCTGCATATTCCAAAATCCTACTGAAAAGTGACGTCAGTGATATGGGTCTGTAATTCAAGGGATTATTACTGTTTCCTTTCCTGGGCTATGGTATGAGCTGTGCAACATCCCAGTATTTAGCTACACATCTTTTGTGGAGCAAGTGGTTGCGTATGATTACTAATTGGAAGCTATTACATCAGCATACTCTGAAAGGAAGTTAACTGACATTCAGACAGGGCTGAAGACTAACCTTTAGTCAGTGATTCAAGTCGGTTTGCTACAACAAGGATACCTACTTCCAAGTTACTCACGTTGGCAGCTGTTCTCGATTCGAATTTTGGAATGTTATGCCGTTTTCTTTGGTGAAGGAATGTCGGCAAACCTTGATTAGTAACTCTGCGTTAGTGGCACTGTCATCGGTAACATTATCATTGACATTGTGCAACGAAGATGTTGATTTTGTGTCGCCCAGGGCCGGTTTAAGGGCCAACTGAGGCATTCGCCACTTGGGGCGTCACAGTCGCCATAACAGGAAGTCTCACAGTTATAAAGGGGGAGGGGGAAGGGGAAGACAGATGATATATCGCTCATCTGGAAAAAATTTCTTGATCTGGTCCCGGTCTTGCCGTTGGTGTATTTTACAGTGGACGAATCTCTCTGCTAAATTTTGAGACAGGGTTTCATTGTGGAAACTATTAAAGGCATCTTGCACTGAAGTCCGCACTGAATTTTGGGCTTCTCTAAAACTTCCCCAGTGTTGGGCGTTTTGTGTTGTTTCAAATTTGACATGCATTTCTCGTTGGTCCAGCAACAGTGCTTTGACCTGATATGTGTAGTGTGGGACATTAGTCGTGTCTCTCGAGAATTTATTTGGTATAAATCTCTCAGTTGCCTTCCATACTGTTTCTTTCAATCTAAGTTTCATGTGGGTTACACTCCCACAGTTACGCTACTTTGAAAACCTTATGGACAAGGTAGACAAAGTAACATAACATACTAACTACTTGGTAGAAATGGACGAAAGCCGTAACTGGTCTCCCAGCCGTGCACAGAATTGCGGATGTCAAACTGAGTAAGGTCGGCATGACTGTAGCACGAAATGGGGCTGGACCCACAAGCTGAGGCAATCGAAGGAACAGGGAAAACACTGTGTGTGTGTCAGCCAGCGATCGGTTGCTGTGTACTATGGTGATGCTCTTCATTACGACAACGTTACGATGACTCTACGGGGGAAAGTCGTCACGAAACTGGAAACGGATGAAATCTGAAGATTGTTATTATTCACAGCATTGTTTCACACAGATGAGGGAGCATGGAGGTGCTCTGAAAGACAGGCACTGGTGTCTGAGGGAGAGGAGGTGTTCGACTACACTCACACTACAGCCGCAGATGACTGCCACATTGTGCAGTAGGCAAGAAGGCTCTGAGCACTATGGGACTTAACTTCTCAGGTCATCAGTCCCCTAGAACTTACAACTACTTAAACCTAACTAACCAAAAGACATGACACACATCCATGACCGAGGCAGGATTCGAACCTGCTACCGTAGCGGTCGCGCGGTTCCAGACTGTAGCACCTAGAACTGCTTGGCCACCCTGGCCGGCAGGCAAGAAGGGATCCACACTGAGCAGCGGGTGCAATTGCAACCATATATAGCAGAACTGCAAGGCACGCAATCTCACGTTTCACAGTGGCACAGCAATTGCATGGGACGGTCCCTTTGCCTGGCGACCAGTCCGTCGTGTTCCACTGAGACCCGCACACTGGCAGCACCATTTGCGCTGGTGTCGAGAGTGGTGGGACTGGACCGACGAGGTGTGGGGTCAAATTGGTTCAAATGGCTCTGAGCACTATGGGACTTAACATCTGTGGTCATCAGTCCCCTAGAACTTAGAACTACTTAAACCTACTGTGATTCTTGAGTTTCTCCCGGCGTATTTGATAATCAAAATATCCACGGGTATGCTGCCGGTCTATAGTGTCCAACAGGCACAATATTTCGGCGATCATACATGTCGCCATCATCAGGTGAACTGACGGACTGAGCTCCTGTGAACGTGCCGGCACGGAGATCCGTACGCTATGGCTGCTCAGAGGGAACTGGGTTCGGTCGCGGCGGCGGCCGATTTAAATACCCTCCGCCCGCGGCGCGCTCCCTCCACCGTCCGCGCCCCGCGCCACGGTCGCGCGGTGGAACAGATTGCGACGGCGTCTGAGATGACGTCGGTGTGATGTCTCTGTCCGCCGTGGTCGTCACAACTATACGTTTGCTCGATTTACTCAAGATCAAGAGTAAATCATGAAATGGAGACGAATTATCCTTCCTGCCATAATGCCACACCATACATTAACCCGCCAAGGTCGCTGATGTTCCACTTGTCGCAGCCATCGTGGATTTTCCGTTGCCCAAAAGTGCATATTATGCCGGTTTACGTTACCGCTGTTGGTGAATGACACTTCGTCGGTAAATAGAACGCGTGCAAAAAATCTGTCATCGCCCCGTAATTTCTCTTTTGTCCAGTGGCAGAACTGTACACGACGTTCAAAGTCGTCGCCATGCAATTCCTGGTGCATAGAAATAAGGTACGGGTCCAATCGATGTTGATGAAGCATTCTCAACACCGACGATTTGGAGATTCCCGATTCTCGCGCAATTTGTCTGCTACTGATGTACGGATTAGCCGCGACAGCAGCTAAAACACCTACCTGGGCATCATCATTTGTTGCAGGTCGTGGTTGACGTTTCACATGTGGCTCAACACTTCCTGTTTTCTTAAATAACGTAACTATCCGGCGAACGGTCCGGACACTTGGATTATGTCGTCCAGGATACCGAGCAGCATACATAGCACACACCCGTTGGGCATTTTGATGACAATAGCCATACATCACCACGATATCGATATTTTCTGCAATTGGTAAACGGCCCATTTTAACACAGGTAATGTATCACGAAGCAAATACTGTCCGCACTGGCGGAATGTTACGTGATACCACGTACATATACGTTTGTGACTATTACGGCGCCATCTATCACAAAGCGAAAAAAGTGGTCCACCTGAAACATTCATATTTGTTTACGTACTACACGAATATGTAATAAAAAATAGGGGTTCCTATGTTAAAAAAAACGCAGTTGATATCCGTTTGACCTATGGCAGCGCCATCTAGCAGGCCAAAAATGGCGCCATCTGGTTTCCTCCTTCAAACTGGACGAGTTTCGTTCTTTGTAGTTTTTTCGTTTGACGCTTATTTCGTGAGATATTTGGCCCAGTCATGATCAATGGACCACCCTGTATATGTATGTGTGGTGTCTCTTCGTCGGACATATCCACCACAACAGATACCACACACACTTATACACTGACAGAAGCAAAACCGCAGAATCAATAAGGAGCTTTGCAACATAAACGAAAGTTGTCAGGCATGTTTCTACATCTGAAAGACAATGTCTATTCAAATGCGCCAATAGCATCGTGTTCTGCATATGGCTCTGGCACATCATACTGCATCCACAGTAGCATTTTGAGCAGCACTTGGCACCACAGTGACACAACGAACTGTTACAAATCAGTTACGTCAAGGACGGCTCCAAGCCAGATGCTATGTAGTGTGCAATCCACCAACCCCAAACCACCACCATTTGTGACTTCACCGGTGTCAGACAAGAGAACGTTGGAGGGCATGGCGGAGGTCTGTTGTGTTTTCTGATGAGACCTGGTTCTGCTTCAGTGCCACTGATGGCTGTCTGTCGGTTAGGAATAGACCAGTTGAGGACCTGCCACCAACCGGTCTGAGAACCAGACTCGCTGAACAAACACTTGGAGTTACAGTCTACAGTGCGATTTTATATGACAACACGAGCACTTCCGTGGTTATCCAACGCACCCTAACTGCTAATTTGTGTCAGTCATGTGATTTGATCTATTGTGCTGCTATTCACGAACAGCATTCAAGGGGATGTTTTCCAACAGGATAACACTCGCCCACGTGCCGCTGATGTAACCCAACTTACTCTACAGAGTGTCGACGTGTTGCCTTGGCCTGCTCGATCACCAGATCTGTCTCCAATCGAGCTTACATGGGACATCATCAGATGACAACTCAAGCGTCATCCACAAACAGAATTATCTGCCCTGTATGGACTGACCAAGTGCAACAGACTTGGAACTCCATGCCACAAACTGACATGCAGCACTTGTACAACACAAAGCATGTATGCTGGCCTGCTTGCACTCAACTTTCTGGTTGTTATGCCTGTTAGTAATGTACCGGCATTTAACATTTGCAATGGCTTATCTCGCACTTACATCAGCTTGTGATCTTGTAATGTTAATTATTTAAATATGTTATCTGAACAAATGTATCCGCAAAAATTTATTACTCTACATTAATTATTTGTTGATGTTGTGATTTTTCTGTCATTGGATAGGCTATGTAATTTTATTAGTGAGGTACCTATTGGCAAGGAGCCTATTACTTTGAATCTTTCAGCAATTATAACATGTGTTTCAGGGTGTCAGAGAAGGTACCAGTTATTAATTAATTCCATTTGTGAAACCGAGCGAGGTGGCGCAGTTGTTAGCACACTGGACTCGAATTCGTGAAGACGACGGTTCAATCCCGCGTCCGGCCATCCTCATTTAGGTTTTCCGTGATTTCCTTAAATCGCTCCAGGCAAATGCCGGGTCCCTTGAAAGGGCACGGCCGACTTCCTTCCCCGTTCTTCCCTGATCCGACGAGACCGATGACCTCGCAGTTTGGTCTCTTCCCACAAAAAACAACGCAACCCATTTGTGAAGTATGACCTCTGCCCATACTAACTCGTAGGTACTGTCTACTTCAATTTTACTAGAGGATAAACTGCTTCTAACAGAAATCAATATGCTACCGCCAACCGTATTTAATCTCTCCTTTACGAATAATGTTATGTCCTTTGTAAAATTTTCTGCCACATATATCTCTAGTTTTATCCAGCGTTCAGTACCTATACTACTGGCCATTAAAATTGCTACACTACGAAGATGACGTGCTACAGACGCGAAATTTAAACGACAGGAAGAAGACGCTGTGACATGCAAATGATTAGCTTTTCAGACCATTCACACAAGTTTGGCGTCGGTGGCGACACCTACAACGTGCTGACATGAGGAAAGTTTCCAACCGATTTCTCATACACAAACAGCACTTGACCGGTGCTGCCTGGTAAAATGTTGTTGTGATGCCTCGTGTAAGGAGGAGAAATGCGTACCATCACGTTTCCTACTTTGAAAATGACGGATTGTAGCCTATCGCGATTGCGGTTTATCGTATCGCCACATTGCTGCTCGCGTTCGTTGAGATCCAATGACCGTTAGCAGAATATGGAATCGGTGGGTTCAGGAGGGTAATACGGATCTCCGTGCTGGATCCTAACGGCCTCGTATAACTAGCAGTCGAGATGACAGGCATCTTATCCGCATGGCTGTAACGGATCGTGCAGCCAAGTCTCGATCCCTGAGTCAACAGATGGGGATATTTGCAAGACAACGACCATCTGCACGAACATTTCGACGACGTTTGCATCAGCATGGACTATCAGCTCGGAGACCGTGGCTGTGGTTACCCTTGACGCTGCATCACAGACAGGAGCGCCTGCGATGGTGTACTCGACGACGAACCTGGGTGCACGAATGGCAAAACGTCATTTTTTCGGATGAATCCAGGTTCTGTTTACAGCATCATGATGGTCGCATCCGTATTTGGCGACATTGCGGTGAACGCACATTGGAAGCGTGTATTCGTCATCGCCATACTGGTGTATCACTCGGCGTGATGGTATGAGGTGCCATTGGTTACACATCTCGGTCACCTCTCGTTCGCATTGACGGCACTTTGAGCAGTGGACGCTACATTTCAGATGTGTTACGATCCGTGGCTCTACCCTTCATTCGATCCCTGCGAAACCCTACATTTCAGCAGGATAATGCACGACCGCATGTTGCAGGTCCTGTACAGGCCTTTCTGTATACAGAAAATGTTCGACTGCTGCCCTGGCCAGCACATTCTCCAGATCTCTCACCAATTGAAAACGTCTGTTCAATGGTGATCGAGCAACTGGCTCGTCACAATACACCAGTCACTACTCTTGATGAACTGTGGTATCGTGTTGAAGCTGCATGGGCAGCTGTACCTGTACACGCCGTCCAAGCTCTGTTTGACTCAATGCCCAGGCGTATAAAGTCCGTTATTACGGCCAGAGGTGGTTGTTCTAGGTACTGATTTCTCAGGATCTATGCACCCAAATTGCGTGGAAATGTAATCACATGTCAGTTTTAGTATAATATATTTGTCCAATGAATATCCGTTTATCATGTGCATTTCTTCTTGATGTAGCAATTTTAATGGTCAGTAGTGTATAACGATTCGAGCTTCAGTGCTTTCTACTAGCGCTCAAGAGCTGGGCCTCCTTCCTGTGTTTGTTCTGTACTGTTCGAGACCGATGCCCCTTCTGCACTTTTCTGAGGCCCCCTAATCTAAGAAACTGCTCAGTCCACTTCACACAGTCATTTGTTGACTGGCAGCATTTTCCTAGCACCCTACCAATAAGCGAAAGTCTGAATCCTGCATTCTGCAACCTACGACTGAGTCTATCTGATTATTCCGTTTCATATCCCTGCAAAGTGTCACACCCAGGTATTTGTATGAGTTGGCTGATTGCAGTTGTGAGACTTATTGATGCGGTTTTTAGAGAATGCTTCATGTTTTTAATTTTGTGAGATGCAGTACAACAGGAAATCCTGTTGGAGAAGGCCGTGGGGTAAAGGAAGAAACATTCAGTTAAACTGTGAGGACGGGGGGGGGGGGGGGGTGGTTTGGGATGGATAAGATGGCACAACTCCAGCTCAGCGGCAGATGACAAAATGGCGACCCTACCCACAAGACACAAGATGATGACTCACCCCACACACTGCAGAGACCTTACAGTAATTTACCAGGTATGGCGAGCAGCACTAGCTGTGCTGTTCGCTACAGGAAAATATCGTGGTCGGGCGGTCATAAGGAAGTGCAGAAAGACTCGGAATAATATCCACTCACAGTAATGAACGCTCTTTAAATATCGACAAAGATAAGATAACGCCCACAACGTAGAGAAAGAACTTGATAGTATGTGACTGCTAAATCCTTCCCATCATACAGTGCCTGACATTATTAAAGGTTCACTTTTCCGAAACCCCGTAGTTATCTCCCCTTGCTGTGCAGAGGTTTGAAATCTGGGTCAAAGAAGCCTTCTGCTTTGCTCTGTAATGGTGCGAGGGTGTGGCGCTCTGACGTCATCCTCAGGCTTGGAGACGCTTCAAACAGCAAGGTGCCCACGTGTGTGAAAAAAGGCCAAAGCTCGGAAGATCAGTGAGGCGTTAGGGGGGTTAGTGATGTCACATTGGCACCAAACTGCACCACAATTCTGCCTGATACCGCTATGTACGTGTGACACGTTGGGAAGGTCGTGACAACCCCTCTCACCTGCATTTCACCCCTTGTTTTGATGCCTCTGTGATGTGTATTTATTTAGGTTAATACAAAATGAGAAGAACAGGTAAAGTCAGCATTAGGAATTACAAATAGAAGACTTGAATTTGTTGGAAGGTGAGACGGGTGTTACGATTAACCAAGGAAAACCCCCAGTTGGGGAACAGGGCCAAAATTAGTCGGTTACTATCGAGATGCAATTTACAATTTCTTTATTGATTACTTCAACCTTTAAAAGTCATTTCTTTATCACTTTACTAGGAACAGATCCAAAAAAGCTAGTAGGCATGAGTGCCTTTTGAAAACAATTTACTTTACAGTTAACGGCCAAGCCATTTTACTTAAAACCGACTTTGATAAAGCATTTAACAACAAAATTAAATCTTGCCAAGTAATGAAACTAAAAAACCACCAATTTGCATACAATTTCGCTACCGAACATGTAGGGAGCCAACTTCTTTTAAACTTTGGCACAACAAGATATTAAATTACAAGGGCTCGCTAACAGGGAGGCAGAGCTAGCATTTTCAAAGGATGCCAAGTAGATTAAAACAATCAAAGTAAAGATACAGTCATTCACCTTTTACAATAACTAACAATTTTAAAGCAACATAATTTTAAAAACCCACCAATGAAAGGCAAACTTAACCTTTTTAAACAGTGGCCAAAAAGAATCAGAGTAAAATACAACCATTTAACAGTTTACAATAACTAACAACTATAATACCATGTCCTGCCACCAAGATGTCCTGGGATAGAAATAATTAACCGACCGGGTGTAAGGGCGGCCACCATTGTCTCCTGAAGGATGCTCAGGCTAGAAGCGGACTAACAGACCCACGACGCCTATCATTCAGCGATCACATCGACCTCGCGCGAGGCCAGGGGAGGAGGAGGAATCAAATCTCAAACAATAATCACTGCCCAAAAATTCACTTCCTCCCAGGCACTACTAATAAGAAGCCAAAAGATCACTGTCTATAATTACACCGGCGACAGGGACAGGAAACCCGAACCAGGTGGCCACAAGGCAGAAAAGACGCCGGTTTCACAAACCAAATTTCTTCAATTAACATCTAAACCTTCAACCAACTTAACTTGCAGTTTATCAGAGAAACAGCAGTTGAACTCGAATACAAAGGTTCCTCACAGCCGACCGTGTCCGCGTCACCAGCGCACCCAGCTGGGCACAGTCACGCAGCCACGCGCTCTGCCACCGGAGCCCTCGTCTTCTCTGCACCCACGGCGGTGAAATACCACTCCTCAGGTTAGGCGAGTTACTGGTCCGTCATTCCCGCCTCCAGACGGAAAATTTAAAGACATCCGTTGCCGCTCCCACCAAGTAGTGACTCGGAACCACAGCCGTGGCCCCCGGGTGCTCACAGCAAGAGCTTACTGCCTCGTCCCGTCAGCTCGTCCCACTCGACTCGCACCACCAGGATAGACCACGCGGCTTCTCCGAACAACAGCCAACTCTCCATCGCCACGCCACGCCGCGGTCTCATCCTACGACATTCTCTCATTTCCGATTTTAAAAACCGACCGACCGACTCGTCGTCGCTAGGCAACCAATCGACCATCCCCTCAAAGATCTAATCCCCTTACACAAGGCTAACAGGAAGCAACGACTCGAAGATCGATAAGACCAGACCCGCCGCCAGAGGGGAATCTCAACAGAATCGTACGCAGCGTAACGATAAACATGAAAGAATCAATTAACGATGGAATGGAAGGACTCAGAACAATCTTTACAACGCGATATATGTTGAGAGCCGACACACGGCTCAGAAGGGTTCTCGGAAAATGTAATGCATCTGTATTGGGAACTCCATACAAGATGGTTGTATGACCAGTTCTAGACTACTGTTCCAGTGTTTGGAATTCTTATCAAATAGGTGTGACCACAAACACGGAAAGAACTGAGAGACGTACTGTTAGGACTGTAACAAGTCAGTACACACTGAGGGGATAAAAGTCATGGGGTACCTCCTAATATCGTGTCACATCTCCTTTTGGATGATGCGGTGCAGCAACTCGATGGGGTTTGGACTCAACAAGTCGTTGGAAATCCCATGCAGAAATACTGAGCTCCCCATAATTGCGTAAGTATTGACGGTCGAGGATTTTGTGCACGGACTGACCTCTCGCTTGTGTCCCATAAATGTTTGCAGGGATTCATGTCAAGTGAACTGGGTGGCCAGACCATTTGCTCGAATAGTCCAGAATGTTCTTCAAACCAATCACAAACAATTGTGGCCTGGTGACATGACAGGGTTGTTTGAGAGCATGGAGTCTGTGAATGGCTGCAAATTAGATTAGATTAGATTAATACTTGTTCCATAGATCATGAATATGACACTTCGTAATGATGTGGAACATGTCAGGTTAATAAAAGGTGTCTATACAAGATATGACATTACACAAAATATTACATGACTTTTTTTGGGGGAGGGATGGGGGGGGGGGGGGGGGGAATTACCCACTTACTATATCCAAAACTTCATCTAATGAGTAGAAGGAGTTGTCATTGAGAAATTCTTGTAATTTCCTTTTAAATGCTATATGGCTATCTGTCAGACTTTTTATGCTATTAGGTAAGTGACCAAAGTCTTTTGTGGCAGCATAATTTACCCCCTTCTGAGCCAAAGTTAGATTTAACCTTGAGTAGTGAAGATCATCCTTTCTCCTGGTGTTGTAGCCATGTACACTGCTATTACTTCTGAATTCGTTTGGATTGTTAATAACAAATTTCATAAGTGAATATATATATTGTGGCGCTACAGTGAAGATAAGTGTCTTTAAATAAGTGTCTGCAGGATGATCTTGGATGAACTCCGGCAATTATTCTGATTACACGCTTTTGTGCAATGATCACTCTTTTACTCAATGATGAGTTACCCCAGAATATGATGCCATACGAAAGCACAGAATGAAAATAGGCATGGTAAGCTACTTTACTCAGATGTATATCGCCAAAATTTGCAATGACCCTAATAGCATAAGTAGCTGAACTCAAACGTTTCTTGGTGGCTGATATTTGCTCAGTCTGTGTCTCCTGGCCACCAAGAGCTGTTGCTTGCATAGCGATTTGATTCACGGATCCAGTTATATGGCTCCTTCCGTGTACAGCGATTTTACGACTATGACGAGTGGGGCCTGAAGATGGCATCAGTGTAATGCCGAAACTGGTAGCACATAGAAGTTCATAAAATAAAATAAATTTCTACAATAGATACGGCTGTTGGTAAATTATTGCGTCAAGGAGTGATTCTGCAAAGGTGACTGTTTGGGTCCTCTATCGAAGACAGTGCTGCCAAAGCAGATTTACTAAACACAGCCTTCCGAAGAAGAAGTAGTAAATATTCCAGAATTCGAATCGAGAACAGCTGCAAACATGACTAACGTAGAAGTAAATATCCTCGGAGTAGTGAAGCAACTCAAATCACTTAATAAAAAGCAAGTCTTTTGGTCCAGGCTGTATGCCAGTTAGGTTCCTTTCGGAGTATGCTGATGCATTAGCCCCATACTTAACAATCATACACAACCGTTCGCTCGACGAAAGATCCGTACCCAAAGTTTCATAGGTCACACCAATATTCAAGAAAGGTAGTAGGAGTAACCCACTAAATTACAGGCCCATATCGCTAACGTCGATATGCAGCAGGATTTTAGAACATATATTGTGTTCGAACATCATGAATTACCTCGAAGAAAACGGTCTATTGACATACAGTCAACTTGGGTTTAGAAAACATCATTCCTGTGAAACACAACTAGCTCTTTCTTCACATGAAGTGCTGACTGCTATTGACAAGGGATTTCAGATCGAGTCCGTATTCCTGGATTTCAGGAAGGCTTTTGACACTGTACCACACAAGCGGCTTGTAGTAAAATTGAGTGCTTATGGAATATCGTCTCAGTTATGTGACTGGATTTGCGATTTCCTGTCAGAGAGGTCACAGTTCGTAGTAATTGACGGAAGGTCATCGAGTAAAACAGAAGTGATTTCTGATTTCTGGCATTCCCCAAGGTAGCGTTATAGGCCCTTTGCTGTTCCTTATCAATATAAATGATTTGGAAGACAATCTGAGCAGCCGTCTTCGGTTGTTTGCGGATGACGCTGTCGTTTATCGACTAATAAAGTCATCAGAAGATCAAAATAAACTGCAAAACGATTTAGAAAAAATATCTGAATGGTGCAAAAGTGGCAGTTGATCCTAAATAACGAAAAGTGTGAGGTCATCCACATGAGTACTAATAGGGAACTCGTTAAACTTCGGTTAGACGGTAAATCAGTCTAATCTAAAAGCCGTAAATTCAACTAAATACCCAGGTATTACAATTACGAACAACTTAAGTTGGAAGGAATACATAGAAAATGTTGTGGGGAAGGCAAACCAAAGGCTGCGTTTTATTGGCAGGACACTTAGAAAATGTAACAGACCTACTAAGGAGACTGCCTACCCTACGCTTGTCCGTCCTCTTTTAGAATACTGCTGCACGGTGTAGGATCCTTACCAAATAGTACTGTCGGAGTACATCGAAAAAGTTCAAAGAAGGGCAGCATGTTTTGTATTATTGCGAAATATGGGAGAGAGTGTCACAGAAATGATACAGGATTTGGGCTGGAAGTCACTAAAAGAAAGGCGTTTTTCGTTGCGGCGGAGTCTTTCTCCTCCGAATGCGAAAATATTTTGTCGACGACCTACATAGGGAGGAACGATCACCACGATAAAATAAGGGAAATCAGAGCTCGTACGGAAAGATATAGGCGTTCATTCTTTCCGCGCGCTATACGAGATTGGAATAATAGAGAATTGTGAGGGTGGTTCTATGAACCCTCTGCCAGGCACTTAAATCTGATTTGCAGAGTATCCATGTAGATGTAGATGTAGATCGACAGCATCGTTTATTGTAGGGTCCTGTTTTCTGTAGCGTACCTGGTAAACGTTGAGAGAGTCTTTTTCGCATCAAAGTCATTCCAACCCTAAAACGACGTAGATGCGTGGATAGGATCAGTTTTATCTACATCTACATCTACATAGATACTTCGCAAGCCACCGGACGGTGCGTGGTGGAGGGTACCCTGTACCACTATTTGTCATTTCCTTTCCTGTTCCACTCGCAAATGCGAGGTTAATTCCAAAAGTAAGGTCTCCTGGTTTTTTTATACAAGTACAGAACTCTGTGTGGCAGTTGGTCACACTGTTATGAAGAGTGCTTCACGCGCTGTGTGTAAACATGCGCACGCCGCGCTGAGGCGCTCAGTCTTGGCTTGGCGGACGTTGAGAATGGAGTTCCTGTAGGATGTTACCACCAAGTGTGAATTGCGCGCAGATATTCGGTTTTTGAACGCAAAGGGCACTGCGCCGATTGAAATCCATCGCCAATTGACGGAAGTGTATGGTGAGTCGTGCGTGGATGTCAAAAATGTTCGTAAGTGGTGTAGAGAGTTCGCAGCTGGTAAGACCACAATTCACGACGAACAAAGGAGCGGGTGACCGTCAATTTCTGAGGAGACAGTGTTGAAGGTTGAGCAAAGCGTGCGTGAAGATCGGCGGATCACCCTAGATGGTCTCTGCACGTCGGTTCCTGAGGTTTCCCGAACCATCGCTCACAGAATTGTAACGGAAACATTGAACTACCGGAAGGTGTGCGCAAGATGGGTGCCACGCATACTGACTAAGGACCACATGTGGCAACGAGTTGACGCTTCCCACGCATATCTTCACCGCCATGCAGCCCAACAGGACAACTTTCTGGAAATGACAAATAGTGGTACAGGGTACCCTCCACCACGCACCGTCCGGTGGCTTGCGAAGTATCTATGTAGATGAAACCTGGGCATACCACTATCCATCTGAGACCAAGCAACAATCACGCCAGTGGCGGCATCCTTCATTGCCAAAGCCGTGGAAATTCACAGTCTGCCGGTAAAGTCATGACAACGGTTTTTTGGGATCTGAAAGGGGTATTGTTGGTCGACTTTATGCCCACTCGGACCATAATTAACGCTGACAGGTACTGTGAGACTCTGAAAAAAACTGGAAATTCGGAACCGGAGAAGAGGAATATTGAGCAAGCGCGTACAAATTCTCCATGACAACGCTCGCCCACACATCTCTCGGCAAACCGTTGCTCTCCTGCAACAGTTTCAGTGGAACACAATCACCCACCCACCCTATAGTCCTGACTTGGCGCTCAGTTCCCTAGGTTGAAAGAACATTTGGCCGGAAAGCGATTCAGCTCCGACGACGAGGTGAAAGAAGAGGTTCATAACTTTCTGAACAGCATGGCGGTGAGCTGGTATGACATGGTCATACAAAAACTGCCACAGCGTCTACATAAATCCATCGACAGATATGGTGATTATGTCGAAAAATAGCTAAATGTTGAAGCTGTAAACTGATGTAAACCACTGTAGAAATGAACAGGTCTAGGTACTTATAAAAAAAATAGGAAACCTTACTTTTGGGATTACCCTCGTAGATCGAGGGAAACGTGACTGTCTGTATACCTCCGTATGAGCCCTACTTTCTCGTATCTTATCTTCGTGGTCCTTACGTGCAGTATATGTTGGCGGCAGTAGAATCGTTCAGCATTCACCTTCAAATGCCGGTTCTCTAAATTTTCTCAGCAGTGTTTCTCAAAAAGAAATTCATCTTTCCTCCAGAGATACCCATTTGAGTTGCCAAAGCATCTCCGTAACACTTACGTGTTGTTGGAACCTGCCAGTAATAAATCTAGCAGCCCGCCTCTGAATTGCTTCGATGTCTTCCTTCAATTAACTGATGAAATTGTCAATACTGTCTTTCAGAAAATTACTAAGTGGTTCCTTGTAAACGGACTCTCACTGAATTTTGATAAGACACAGTACATACAGTTCCGTACAGTGAATGGTATGACGCCATTAATAAATATAGACCTTAATCAGAAGCATATAGCTAAGGTAGAATATTCCAAATTTTTAGGTATGTCCATTGATGAGAGATTAAATTGGAAGAAACACATTGATGATCTGCTGAAATGTTTGAGTTCAGCTACTTATGCAATAAGGGTCATTGCAAATTTTGGTGATAAACATCTTAGTAAATTAGCTTACTACGCCTATTTTCACTCATTGCTTTCATATGGCATCATTTTTTGGGGTAATTCATCACTGAGGAATAAAGTATTTATTGCACAAAAGCGTGTAATCAGAATAATAGCTGGAGTCCACCCAAGATCATCCTGCAGACATTTATTTAAGGATCTAGGGATATTCACAGTAGCTTCTCAGTATATATACTCTCTTATGAAATTTGTTATTAACAACCAAACCGAATTCAAAAGTAATAGCAGTGTACATAACTACAATACTAGGAGAAAGGACGATCTTCACTATTCAAGATTAAATCTAACTTTGGCACAGAAAGGGGTGAATTATACTGGCACTAAAGTCTTTGGTCACTTACCAAATAGTATCAAAAGTCTGACAGATAACCAACAAGTATTTAAGAAGAAATTAAAAGAATTTCTGAATGACAACTCCTTCTACTCCATAGAGGAATTTTTAGATATAAATTAAGAAAAAAAAGAAATAAACAAAAATATTAAAAAAAAATTTAAAAAAATAAAAAATAAAGAAAAACAAAAAACACAAAAAAATAAACTTGTTATATTAACTTAAGTATGTTGTTAAATTAACCTAATTATGTCATGTATTGGAAAATTCGACTCGTTCCACATCATTACGAAATATCGTATTCATGATCCATGGAACTAGTATTAATCTAATCTAATCTAATCTAATCTAATCCGGCTTGGTACGGATCCCAAACGCTGGAGCAGTACTCAAGACTAGGTCGCACCTGCGTCCTACATGCGGTGTCCTTTACAGGTGAACTACCCTTTCCTAAAATTCTCCCAATAAACCGAAGTCGACAATTCGCCTTCGCTACCACAGTTAGCAGGTGCTCGTACCGCCTCATATCGCTTTGCATCGCCACGCCCACATATTTAAACGACTCAAATTTTTTTTTGGAAATGTATGGTGAGGTCTTATGGGACCAAAATGCTGAGTTCATCGGTCGCTAAGCGTACACACTACTTAACCTAACTGACTTACACTATGGACAACACACACGTCCATGCCCAATGGAAGACTCGAATCTCCGACGGGGGGAGCGGCACAGACCGTGACAAGGCACCTCAAACCGCTCGGCTTAAACGATTAGATTAGATTAGATCCGTGCTGAGGAGATCCTCGTGGATGTGTAACATGTCAATATTTTTTTTTAAAGCTGAAATAACAATACTAATAGTACGAATATATACATCATTTGTTTCTATTAAAAAATTCGTCAATGGAGTAGAAGGAGTTGGCCACTAGTAAGTCTTTCAGGCTCCTTTTAAACTGATCCTTATTTGTAACTAAATTTTTTATTTTGTTCTCAAATTATTGAAGATGAGTGTTCCTGAGTAGTGGACCCCTTTTTGAACTAAAGTAAGTGCTTTTAAGTCCTTGTGCAGATCATTCTTGTTCCTGGTATTGTATGTATGAACTGAGCTGTTTGTTGGAAAAAGAGATATATTATTTAGGACAAATTTCATTAAGGAGTAAATATACTGAAAGGCAGTAGTTAGTATACCCAGTCCTTTGAAGAGGTTTATACAGGATGTCCGTGAATTTACTCCACATATAATACGTATTACACACTTTTGGACTCTGAAAACTTTTGTTTGACCTGAAGAGTTACCCCAAAATATTATACCATATGACATTATGGAATGAAAGTAGGCAAAGTGTCCAAGCTTTTTCATTTTTATGTCGCCTATGTCTGCTAACATTCGAATTGCAAATACAGATTTCTTAAGGCGTTTCTGCAGTTCTGTGGCGTGCCCCTCCCAAGCAGGACAGTAGTAATACTGTATCCCAACATTACCGGTGTGATCTTCCTACTCATCCGCATTAACTTACATTTTTCTACATTCAGGGCTGTCGTCTTGTATCTTCTTACAATCACTGAACTTCGACACCTTACCGTGCACCACAGCATCGTCAGCAAACAGCCGCAGATTCCTGTCCAACCTGCCTGCCAGACATTTGTGTATGTAGGCAACAGCAGCGGTCCCATCACACTTGCCTGTGGCACTCCTCATGATACGCTTGTCTCTGGTGAACACTCGCCGTCGAGGGCAACATACTGGGTTCTATGAGGCGTGTTTTTTAAGTAAGTACCGTTTTGAAATTTAAAAAAAGGCGTGTTAAGATACCTCAATTTTATTTTTACATGAAAGCCTGTACCTTAATCTACGCATTGACGCCATTACAGTCTGGTTCTTCCTTGTTCACGTTGTGTACTGAGTGTTTAAGATGCCTCCGATAATCGTGAGTCCCACCGACTGTGAAGTAGAGGCTGTTATAAGATTTCACCTAAAAGCGATCGGTATCCATCGTGAGATCTGTGCAGTTTATGGAGAAAACATTATGAGTGATTGAATGGTAAGAAAGTGGGTGAGAGCGTTTAATGATGGCCGCACAAATGTGCATGATGAACAACGGAGTGGGCGTCCTTTGGTCTTAATGAAAGTTTGATGCAGGAAGTGGACAATAAGGTGAGAGGAAACAGACGATTTACGATTTCCTCCTTGCGGGATGACTTTCCTAATGTTTCTCGTAGTGTTTTTTATGGAACTGTGACCGAGCACTTGAGTTACCGAAAATTATGTGCACGTTGAGTACCGAAAATGTTGACGGATGTGCACGAAACCAAACGTTTAGACAGTGCATTTACTTTCCTTGAGCGGTACCACAACGACGGTGATGATTTCTTAAGCCAAATTGTTACGGGCGATGGAACATGGGTGGCCTACGTCACACCAGAATCAAAGCAACAGTCCACGGAAGTTGAGCGAGGGCATCGTTTTGCTGCAAGACAATGCCCATCCGCATGTGGCGAATCAGACCAAAGATCTCATCACATATTTTCGATGGCAAACTCTAGATCATCCTCCGTACAGCCCCGATCGTGCACCCAGTGACTACCATCTATCTGTTCCTGCACTTGAAGAAACACCTGGGCGGTCAGCGTCTTCAAGACGATGACGAAGTCAAAACAGTGGTGATGCAGTGGTAAAAAGTCAGGCGGCAGACTTCTATGAGGAGGGTATTCAAAAACTGGTACAACGTTATGAGAAGTGCCTCAATATCGACGGAAATTATGTAGAGAAGTAGATTAAAGTACAGGCTTTCATGTAAAAATAAAATTATTGAGATATCTTAGCACGTCTTTTTTTAATTTCAAAACGGTACTTACTTAGCCGGCCGCTGTGGCCGAGCGGTTCTGGGCGCTTCTGTCTGGAACAGCGCGACCGCTGCGGTCGCAGGTACGAATCTTGCCTCGGGCATAGATGTGTGTGATGTCCTTGAGTTAGTTAGGTTTAAGTAGTTCTAAGTTCTACGGGACTGATGACCTCAGATGTTGTCCCACAGTGCTCAGAGCCATTTGAACCATTTGAACTTACTTAAAAAACACGCCTCGTGCTTTAAGACGTCCACCAAGTCTTTTAATGCGAGGCGGCGCTCCTACGCACGTTGCACAGCCACGGACGCGGGCTCTGAACGTGACTTCCGAGACACACCGACCTGTTGCGGAACTTGATGTACCACGACTTCAGCTTCCGGCAGAAAACGGTGGACGGCACATCGAATACGTCTAGCGACATTCTCACGGCAGTTAGGAACCGATATCATTTTGCTTTTTATGCGCTTTTTGGCACCAGGACGATTAAAAACCCGTGTCTTTTGAGAATGAGATTTTCACTCTGCAGCGGGGTGTGCGCTGATATGAAACTTCTGACAGATTAAAACTGTGTGCCGGACCGAGACTCGAACTCGGCACCTTTGCCTTTCGCGGGCAAGTGCTCTACCAACTGAGCTACGCAAGCACGACTCACGCCCCGTCCTCACAGCTTTACTTCTGCCAGTATCTCGTCTCCTACCTCCCAAACTTCACAGAAGCTCTCCTGCAAACCTTGCAGAACTAGCACTCCTGAAAGAAAGGATATTGCGGAGACATGGCAGTTTTAATCTGCCAGGAAGCTTCATATCAGCGCACACTCCGCTGCAGAGTGAAAATCTCGTTCTGGAAATGGCGTGTGTGGCTTGTTGGTACCTGTCCTTGCCCTGGTGGAGGGGCCGGAGCTTCACTGTGCGAATCACCTCTTCATATTCTTCAAAATGTCTTCCACGAATGGCATCCTTTAATGGCCCAAACAAGTGGAAGTCCGACGGGGCTAGGTCAGGTGTGACAGCCGTGGGTTGCTGCAAATCGTGGAGCTCCGCCGAACAGCATTCTGATGACCTCACCCTCCGTCTTCTAACAATACTACCACTTCCAGAATAAGATTTTCACTCTGCAGCGGAGTGTGCACTGATATGAAACTTCCTGACAGATTAAAACTGTGTGCCGGACCGAGACTCGAACTCGGGACCTTTGCCTTTCGCGGGCATGTGCTCTACCAACTGAGCTACCCGAGCACGACTCACGACCCGTCCTCACAGCTTTACTTCTGCCACTACCTCGTCTCCTACCTTCCAAACTTCACAGAAGCTCTTCGCAGAAGGCAACAACTGGGTAGCTCAGTTGTGACCGCGTGTAGCACCCTCACCCAGAAACCATCTTACCGGCGAACTTTTGCCGGTTATCTCCGCAGCGTCTTCCTTGACCCCCCTCAAAGTTGGGGTGTGCCGTGCCTACCTGTCACATGATGCAACATGCAACATGCATCGACCAAAAAAAATTTTTTTAAAAATGGAAGAAGACAGAATATGTTATATTTGGTTGTATTTAATGTTTTTCTAATATTTTTTGTTTAACTGACAGTCATTTGTATATGTTTAAATGGTACCTTGAAGAACTCTTGCATAGTATAAATACAACAAAATATAACATATTCTGTCTTCTTCCTTTTTTTCAATAATCTTTATTGAACAAACTAACTATATATATATATATATATATATATATATATATATATATATATATATATATATATATGTGTGTGTGTGTGTGTGTGTGTGTGTGAGACAAGGAATCACACAACTTGAAAAGAGTGTTGTTAATAGGAAAAGAGACATACATTAGAACAAAGGCTGCAACTCCGTCAGATTAGAATCTTAAAGAGCAAACCCTTCTCTATATTTATGAATATGGAATTAGATGAGAATTTTGTTGAAGTTGATATCAAGAAAAGAAGAGCTGGTGGCCCAAAGTCTGCAGTAAACTTCTCATCGCTCCTGTTACCTTTGTGGCCCAATGGAAAGCCTATATCACAGCCAAAATTGGACGACATCTCATCCATTATGCATCTCATTCTCAGTAATGGTACAACGTTTTACAGTAATCTTTCAGTAGATTGTGTTATTGTGGATGATATTGCTGAAGTTGATAGGGAACTGGACTTCATCTTCAAATAACATCGGATTCATTGTGCAAAATGTATTATTGTTCTTGCCATTGCACTGTATTACTTTCATATTGTTTGGTAAATAGTTGAAGTTTAATATATTAATACATGCAAATATCACTATTGACAGGTTTTCCAAGCTCCTGATGCACACTACCCAGTTCCTCAAAATACAACAAAAAAGACCCAAGTGCTACTAATTTATTGAGATAAGGGATAGGGAACCAACTCCCATTTAGGATCTTTCCACCTAAGGAAATATACAGTACATTTTATACCTTGCTTTATTTTAAACGTTGGTATCTAAAATGTACACTGTTACACTACTGCTCATTAAAATTGCTGCACCAAGAAGAAATGCACAAGATAAACGGGTATTCATTGGAAAAATATATTATACTAGAACTGACATGTGATTATATTTTCACGCAACTTGCGTGCATAGACCCTGAGAAATCAGTACCCAGAACAACCACCTCTGGCCGTAATAACGGCCTTGATACGCCTGGGCATTGAGTCAAACAGACCTTGGATGGCGTGTACAGGTACAGCTGCCCGTGCAGCTTCAACACGATACCACAGTTCATCAAGAGTAGTGACTGGCGTATTGTGACGAGCCAGTTGCTCGGCCACCATTGACCAGACGTTTTCAATTGGTGAGAGATCTGGAGAATGTGCTGGGCAACAGTCGATCGTTTTCTGTATCCAGAAAGGCCCGTAGGACCTGCAACACGAGGTTGTGCATTATCCTGCTGAAATGTAGGGTTTCACAGGGATAGAATGAAGAGTAGAGCCACAGTTTGTAACACATCTGAAATGTGACGTCCACTGTTCAAAATGCCGTCAATGCGAACAAGAGGTGACCGAGATGTGTAACCAATGGCACCTCATACCATCACGCCGGGTGATACGCCAGTATGGCAACGACGAATACACGCTTCCAATGTGCGTTCACCGCGATGTCGGATGGGAGCATCAAGATCCTGTAAACAGAACCTGGATCCATCCGAAAAAATGACGTTTTGCCATTCGTGCACCCAGGTTCGTCGTCGAGTACACCATCGCAGGCGGTCCTGTCTGTGATGCAATGTCAAGCGTAACCGCAGCCACGGTCTCCGAGCTGATAGTCCATGCTGCTGCAAACGCCGTCGAACTGTTCGTGCAGATGGTTGTTGTCTTGCAAACGTCCGCATCTGTTGACTCAGGGATCGAGACGTGGGTGCACGATCCGTTACAGCCGTGTGGATGAGATGCCTGTCATCTCGACTGCTAGTGATACGAGGCCGTTGGGATCCAGCACGGCGTTCCGTATTACCCTCCTGAACCCAGCGATTCCATATTTTGCTAACAGTCGTTGGATCTCGACCACCGCGAGCAGTAATGTCGCGATACGATAAACCGCAATCCCGATAGGGTACAATCCGACCTTTGTCAAAGTCGGAAACGTGATGGCACGCATTTCTCCTCCTTACACGAGGCATCACAACAACGTTTCACCAGGCAACGCCGGTCAACTGCTGTTTGTGTATGAGAACTCGGTTGTAAACTTTCCTCATGCCAGCACGTTGTAGGTGTCGCCACCGGCGCCAACCTCGTGTAAATGCTCTGAAAAGCTAATCATTTGCATGTCACAGCACCTTCTTCCTGTCGGTTAAATTTTGCGCCTGTAGCACGTCATTTTAATGGCCAGTAGTGTATTACATTCTGACCTTGTCTATACTGCACTTGTAGAATTTTATTTTTAATGTTTAGCAAAACATGATATAGTTCAAAACTATAAATTTGAGTTGGTTCCTTATTGCATAAGTGGGCCCAGTTGGTGTTCTTCAACGCCACGCTGACACCAGGCGTTCAGTCGCGCTGTACTAATCTTCCGTCTGACGGACACCTACAGCACTGCACCATTTCGCAAGCAGCGTGGGCGCCCGTAGGAAGGTTCCACTTGTAAGCCCACTTAAGTGCTGCAGTCGTGCGCTAATATTATCGCACCTGACAGCCAACCACTCGAAATGTGAGATAAGCTGATAGCCCTTATCGGAATGTCACACTATAGCAGTCAGTCTGTATATTGAGCAAGCAGTAAAGGAAACAAAAGAAAAATTCGGAGTAGGTATTAAAATTCATGGGGAAGAAATAAAAACTTTGAGGTTCGCCGATGACACTGTAATTCTGTCAGAGACAGTTAAGGACTTGGAAGAGCAGCTGAACGGAATGGACAGTGTCTTGAAAGGAGGATATAAGATGAACATCAACAAAAGCAAAACGAGGATAATGGAATGTAGTCGAATTAAGGGAATTAGATTAGGAAATGAGACACTTGAAGTAGTAGATGAGTTTTGCTATTTGGGGAGCAAAATAACTGATTGAGATTTTCACTCTGCAGCGGAGTGTGCGCTGATATGAAACTTCCTGGCAGATTAAAACTGTGTGCCCGACCGAGACTCGAACTCGGGAGCTTTGCCTTTCGCGGGCAAGTGCTCTACCATCTGAGCTACCGAAGCACGACTCACACCCGGTCTCACAGCTTCACTTCTGCCAGTATCTCGTCTCCTACCTTCCAAACTTTACAGAAGCTCTCCTGCGAACCTTGCAGAACTAGCACTCCTGAAAGAAAGGTAGAGCACTTGCCCGCGAAAGGCAAAGGTCCCGATTTCGAGTCTCGGTCAGGCACACAGTTTTAATCTGCCAGGAAGTTTCAAAATAACTGATGATGGTCGAAGTAGAGAGGATATAAAATGTAGACTGGCAACGGCAAGGAAAGCGTTTCTTAAGACGAGAAATTTGTTAACATCGAGTATGGATTTAAGTGTCAGGAAGTCGTTTCTGAAAGTGTATGGAGTGTAGCCATGTATGGAAGTGAAACATGGACGGTAAATAGTTTGGACAAGAAGAGAATAGAAGCTTTCGAAATGTGTTGCTACGGAAGAATGCTGAAGATTAGATGGGTAGATCACATAACTAATGAGGAGGTATTGAATAGAATTGGAGAGAAGAGAAATTTGTGGCACAACTTGACTAGAAGAAGGGATCGGTTAGTAGGGTATATCCTGAGGCATCAAGGGATCACTAATTTAGTAGTGGAGGACAGCGTGGAGGGCAAAAATCGTAGAGGGAGACCAAGAGACGAATAGACTAAACAGATTCAGAAGGATGTAGGTTACAGTAGGTACTGGGAGATGAAGCTTGCACAGGATATAGTAGCATGGAGACCTACATCAAACCAGTCTCTGCACTGAAGACCACAACAACAACAACAACAACAGTCAGCCTACAAGAAGAATCAGGGTCACTTTACACAGCTTGAGAAAATGATTAATGACCTGAGAGGTCATGTGGCATATTAAGTACGTAATGGGGATCGAGTTCCGGACTACACTAGTGGAAATCTGTATAAACGGAGGATTCCTACGGAAGTAGTAGCACAATGCCTGTGCATTTTTCCAGTTTACTATGAGTGGTAGATACGTATAAGACAAACAGTCGTGATGGAATTAGATAGTTTCTTTCCCACCTCGAGTAACACAATAAGTCGGTTGCATTTCCTGAGTGGAGACTGGTACAAAGACACTCACTGCCCTGTTGAGTTGTTGCACTGTTATTCCTTTGCCCAACCTCCGTTCCTCCTAATCACCTCAAAAATTTCCTTCGGCGTTGATTTCGTTAGAGTTACTTGTTCCTGAAACGCGTCACCCACTCTTCTCTTCAGCTCACATACGGCCTCAAATTGCCTTCTATTGCTATAAACAATCCTTTGCAACTATTCCACAAAGTTTTTCCGACGGTTTCAAATCCGTGGTAGATGTAGGCCAGGGCGAACCATCGAAATATTTGTCTTCAAACTACTTTTTGGTTGTAGTAGAAACAGACACAAATGCATTAGGTTTCGTCATCATACATTCTAATCCATTCTGTCTCTAAGCATCACAGTGTGCATGTTACAGTTCGTTCTAGTGTTTAGCCAAGCAATGCGTGGCTAGCGCAGTAGGCTGCCGAAACCAAACGCTTCCACCATCAAAATTTCTGCTCATTGTTACCTGCTGCTCTGTTCTCAGATCAGGCCAATTGAACCGTGAATTTACTTTCAAAATCTTTTCTTAAATAATTTACTTTATTTACTAGCGATTCATCAAGAACATTAACACATTTAAGCGTGGAAGAACTTGCCAGGGAGAAACTGATGAAAATGAAATTAACTTTAACAAATTTGAATTTTATTCATAAAAGCCTTTTCAAAAACAGATTTAAAATTTATAAGCAGAAAAGCACCCTCGAAATATCAAGCTACAATTTTATTTAGAGGCAGAAAGAACAATATTGACAGTATGAGCCTTTGGGTTGAGAAGCTTGCCGCTCCCTTTCTGCAAATCTGCAACACACCAGATTACTTTAAACAAAAAATTTTAACAACTCACACAAACACATTTACTGTGCACCCAGCAAGAGGGATGGAAATGGTACAAACATTCACACTAAGAAATTATTTGCCACCGCAAGTGCAATTTGTTTTTAAAAGGACGGTGGAAGAGTGGCAACTTTATAAAAATGACTATTTGAATAAAACCCATGAATTTCAGACTTACATAAAATATACAAGCGTGCTCTACATTACACATATGCCGCCTGGCGAGATGATAGGCAAGATAAAAACATATCTCAGGAATTCAGCCTTTACACCTTAATTCTATAAATTCGTTAACACCGAATCCGACAAACATGACAGAGTATACGCAACGTACGGCATACCGACAGACAGACAGACACTAACTGCCTAACAAATGCGGACGGGAGACAGACAAGCAAGCTGGGGACGAGAGACTGACCAAGAAAACAAGTAGAATTTAACAAGTAAATGAAACAACATATCACGAATCACTTAGCTTCTAATAAACTGCGATTTCTCGAGAAGACCTGGCGCAGCACCCCCAAATCGCTCTTCCGAATCGTTCGCGGGCAAGTGCTCTACCAACTGAGCTACCCAAGCACGACTCACGCCCCGTCCTCACAGCAGTACCTCGTCACGTACCTTCCACAGAAGCTCTCCTGTGAACCTTGCAGAACTAGCACTCCTGAAAGAAAGGATATTGCGGAGACATGGCTTAGCCAGAGCCTGGGGGATGTTTCCAGAATGAGATTTTCACTCTGCAGCGGACTGTGTGCTGATATGAAACTTCCTGGCAGATTAAAACTGTGTGCCGGACCGAGACTCGCACTCGGGACCTTTGCCTTTCGCGGGCAAGTGCTCTACCATCTGAGCTACCCAAGGACGACTCACGCCCCGTCCTCACAGCTTTACTTCTGCCAGTACCTCGTCTCCTGAGCTTCTGTAAAGTTGAGAAGGTTGGAGATGAAGTACTGGCAGAAGTAAAGCTGTGAGGGCGGGCCGTGAGTCGTCCTTGGGTAGCTCAGATGGTAGAGCACTTGCTCGCGAAAGGCAAAGGTCCCGAGTTCGAGTCTCGGTCCGGCACACAGTATTAATCTGCCAGGAAGTTTCATATTAATGCAGTTGTTGCCACCAACGCCACCGTCGCTGATCACAGCTTACAGGGTACGACATTTTAGCTATGTATTATAGTGTGTGCCAGGAAGTTGAAATGTGCTTTAAGAATAATAACCATCATCCAAATTAACAATTGTGTCCACCTGGTAATTTATCCCGCTCATAAACCAAGCAGGATCCTAACCTGGTAAATGAAAATTCCGAGTGACCTGTATTCAGCCAAGACTGTGAAATATTTAACATATTATTGGCAAATCAGTGAAATAATTGATGGAAAGAATAACTGAGCAGTTCATAATTAACATTGCTATTATTTTCTGTGTTAAAATGATTACGTAAGGTTATGCCAGATTCAGAGACTACATTGGATAAATTGTTTGCTGCTTTCATATTATGTATTAATGAAAGGAAATACTAAGTTGATGATTAATGGTGATAAACAGTAACGTTAAACAGTCTATAGGGAATCAATGAAATGTTGAGTACCAAATATGCTGATGTGGAAACCCCCCCCCCCCTGCCCAAATTTACTTTTGCTTTCATGAAATCAGTCTGAAAGGAAATACTAAGTTGATGATTAATGGTGATAAACACTAACGTTAAACAGTTTATAGTGAATCAATGAAATGTTGAGTACCAAATATGCTGATGTAGAACCCCCCCCCCCCCCCCTGCCCAAATTTACTTTTGCTCTCATGAAATCAGTCTGAAAGGAAATACTAAGTTGATGATTAATGGTGATAAACACTAACGTTAAACAGTTTATAGTGAATCAATGAAATGTTGAGTACCAAATATGCTGATGTAGAACCCCCCCCCCCCCCCCTGCCCAAATTTACTTTTGCTCTCATGAAATCAGTCTGAAAGGAAATACTAAGTTGATGATTAATGGTGATAAACACTAACGTTAAACAGTTTATAGCGAATCAATGAAATGTTGAGTACCAAATATGCTGATGTAGAAACCCCCCCCCCGCCCAAATTTACTTTTGCTTTCATGAAATCAGTCTGTTTGCTTAAGCAACTGGGTGCTGTAGTTTTATTTCGAGCGGCTAAACTTTTCTTGTATTGCTGAACCATCTTTTATCTAAATGTAAAGTGAAGTCTGTTAGGTAAGTAGGGAGTCGCAATCTTTTCTGCTGTCCTACTTAGCTTCATTACATGTGCCTAATTAGACTGGCGAATAATAGTGTACCACCAACCACGTATATTGTTATCGCTGCAGAATAGTAGTCTAGCTACTGTTATTTGCCGTACCTCTGAACTAATGACTTATTTGAAGAAAAGAGTTAAAGTGTGATGCTTATTCCTTAGGTTAACACACACTACTTGTTTTTGTGGTTTTGCTGTCCGTATAGTTAACTGTATTTCCGTTTGTTACATTGCTTATTATTAACAGTATAATATAAGAACATTACAGTTGACTTTGCATGACAGTATGTTCTGTAAACAAATTCAGAGAATACAAAATACAGGGCTATTACAAATGATTGAAGCGATTTCATAAATTCACTGTAGCTCCATTCATTGACATATGGTCACGACACACTACAGATACGTAGAAAAACTCATAAAGTTTTGTTCGGCTGAAGCCGCACTTCAGGTTTCTGCCGCCAGAGCGCTCGAGAGCGCAGTGAGACAAAATGGCGACAGGAGCCGAGAAAGCGTATTTCGTGCTTGAAATGCACTCACATCAGTCAGTCATAACAGTGCAACGACACTTCAGGACGAAGTTCAACAAAGATCCACCAACTGCTAACTCCATTCGGCGATGGTATGCGCAGTTTAAAGCTTCTGGATGCCTCTGTAACGGGAAACCAACGGGTCGGCCTGCAGTGAGCGAAGAAACGGTTGAACGCGTGTGGGCAAGTTTCACGCATAGTGATGTGAAAGATTCAGTGTTTAAACCTCCTCTACCAAGAAACGTGCCAGAACTGCGAGCTCGCATCAACAATGCTTTCGAACTCATTGATGGGGACATGCTGCACCGAGTGTGGGAGGAACTTGATTATCGGCTTGATGTCTGCCGAATCACTAAAGGGGCACATATCGAAAATTTGTGAATGCCTAAAAAAACTTTTTGAGTTTTTTTATGTGTGTGCAAAGCATTGTGAAAATATCTCAAATAATAAAGTTATTGTAGAGCTGTGAAATCGCTTCAATCATTTGTAATAACCCTGTACATGCAGGTATTACATCTGGTTCTACATATCAGGACAGTAAATAACACACACAAAAAAGAAGGAATATTACAAACACAGTACATTTTTGACACATATTATCTTACAAACAGTAACTGCAAATGAAAAGGTACACTGTGTCTTCCTACATTACCGAGATAAGCTCACCACACAATAATTCAGTCACCCCAGAGCGCACACACAGGGGAATCGCTAAGCCTTTACAGATGGCGCAGCGATCGCGTCACGTGCTCAGCCCTCGCACGCACTGCCTCTACGTCGGTGTCAAGACCCTTTTACACGATCGACTTTCCTGTCTGGACTGTCTACTCCAAACAAGTGCGTCTAGTGCAGCGCCCCTGGCGTTTTATCCCAATACTGAGTCTCGTCTATTTTGAGTGGTCCATTTCATTTCCATGTCAGCGTCAAAATTGTTGGTGTTGTGAGACCTCTCTCCTCTGTAGTTTTGCATCTGAATGGTGAAAGTGAGGTTATGAAGGACTGTACTATTTACAGAAAAATCGAAATACGAGGTTTGTACGGATAATACGTATAAAAGTTGAATAATAACTTTATTTTTCAGTTATTCAGGTATTACAATACGGTCTCCTTCAAAGTACTTGCCCTGAGACGCGATACACTTCTGCCAACGCCGTTTCCACTGTCGATAATGTTGCTGAAAGTCTTCAGTTGTGATGTTGTTTAGTTGCCGTGTCGTTTCCACATTTCCCAAGTGCCGCCCCCGAAGCACCATTTTGCATTTCGGGAACGTGAAGAAGTCACACGGGGCTAAATCGGGTGAATAAGGCGGGTGGTCTGTCACGGTGATTGAGCTTCGGGCCAAAAACTCGCGCACAACGAGCGACGTGTGAGCGGGCGCATTGTCGTGATGAAGGATCCACCTGCCTCCTTTTGCCAACTCCGGTCGAACTCGGGCCACACGAGCTCTGAGACGTGTCAGAACTTCAACGTAAAAATTTCCGTTCACTCTCTGGCCGGGAGGGACAAATTCCTTGTGAACAAGGCCCCTAGAATCAAAGAAAACAATCAACATTGTCTTCACATTGGACCTCGATTTTCGCGACTTTTTTGTTCTCGGTTCGCCTGCTAGTTTCCATTTCTTGCTTTGAGATTTGAGCTCCACATCGAATTCGTAAAACCAGGACTTGTCTCCAGTGATGACTCGGTTGAGAAAGTCCCCTCGTTCCTCTGCTTCCAACCAATCCTCACAGCACTCGACCCTCTCTGTTTCTGTTCTGGCGTCAAGAGCTTCAGTACGATTTTCGCACACAATTTCTTCATTTCAAGTTTTTGTGTCAGGATTTCGTGAACGATTATTTTAGGGATTGACAGCTCGTCAGCAATCATTCTGGCTGCCAATCTACGGTCTTTAAGAACACGAGCCCGAATTCGTTCAACATTTGCATCGGAACTCGATGTCGACGGGCGTCCTGGGCGAGGGCCACCGTTCACTTCTTCTCTGCCATCCCGGAACCTTTTTAACCACTTGTTCACGGTCGGTTCCTTCAGAGAATTGTCTCCGTAAACCTGTTTCAAACACTCAAAAATCTTACATCCATTCTTGCCTAGCTTTGCAAGAAACTTGATGTTGACGCACTGTTCCTCAATCAGAGAGAGCTCCATGCCGACGGCAGGCGAAAAAAGGTAACTGTCAACAAGCTGCCGCACACTCCCACCTTCACGCAGAGTGCTCTCACTCGAACCGAGCGCTGATGGGATTGATTACAGCAGTAGTCCCACCTGGCGGTGACTGCAACCTGTAACATGAAGACATTATTCAACTTCTATACGTATTTTCCGAACAAACCTCGTATAGTAACAAAATGTAGGAACAAGCAATGGCAATATTGTTTATTAACGAACAAAGCAGAATTCACTGTGGAAGTTCTTATCAACGGTCATGTAGTAAGCTCACTGGGTTCCCAAGAACTGAAAAAATAGGAAAAGTGTCATCCAAATATTTCAGAACGCAAGCCTATATTTCCTCGAGAAAATATGTACTTGCAAACATATCAGACAATACGTAGAACGCACTAAATAGTGCCGTTTTGCTTTGTCCTAATGGTTGTTTTATCGATAGAATGACATAAATATTCGTATTACAGGTCGGAGTTGTGGTCTCTGAAATAGAATTTCTACAGTCGGCCCACAAGGATACATCACACTTCGACATATTAAGATTCGAGTCCACTAATAAAATAATAATCAAGGGGCATTATGCTTCATCAATTATCTCCGCACGGATTGCTGCAAAATATTACTACACGAATGCAAATTGGGTATGGCAAAAGCAGTTAGGTTCGCTATACTGTCATTTAAAATAAAACACTGATACTTTTGATAACTTACTTTCAAAATGGTTCAAATGGCTCTGCGCACTATGGGACTTAACTTCAGAGGTCATCAGTCCCCTATAACTTAGAACTACTTAAACCTAATTAACCTGAGGACATCACACACATCCATGCCCAAGGCAGGATTCGAACCTGCGACCGTAGCGGTCACGCGGTTCCAGACTGTAGCGCCTAGAACCGCTAGGCCACAATGGCCAGCAACTTACTTTATTAACTAAATAATTGTACAGCGTCTAGTAGATTACGCTAAGAGGTTGCTCTCAAAACTCTAATAGACACAACAGAAGAAGAATAATTGAAGTTTTTGTCTTTTGTTTTAGAAATGAAATTTTATGAGACTAGCAGACCCGACAGACGTTGTCCTGCATGATATTTCAAGCGATTAGGCTATTAAACAAAGTATGAAATGAAACACAAATAATATAATAATTTCATTATTCTTTATTTTCAAATAACATCAATTTTCCTAAAAACAATTCGTTACAATCAATAATGTTTGTTTAATTTTATCTTAATGCGAGTTGATGAACAATATTTGTAGTCAATTCCTGAGGAGTATAAATGAATAAACTTGACGGTTTTCCAACGCCAGAACACACCACATATAATTGGCCATGTGAAAAGACTGGATTTTCTAGATCCAGCCCACAAATCGACATCGTTTGACCTTGTGACTTACTGATAGTCATGGCAAATGCCAAGCGAATTGGAAATTGCAGACGTCTGAATGGTATGCTTGATTCTGAAGGGATCATTGGGATTCGTTGCAAAACAACTTCATCTTCAAATTTGCCGTTCAAAATTGTAGCTTCAAGAACGTTGCCCATAATTTTTTATGACTAATCTTGTACCGTTGCATAGCTTAGGTGTATTTAAATTCCCAAGCAAAATGATGGGTGAGCAAATTTTTAATCGCAAGTTATGTGGTGGCATTCCTTGTAAATCCAGTGAATTCAAAAATTCAACAGGATAGTTGACTGCTTCGTCAGGATCGGTAACAGTGTCGATCTATTTGAACAATATCTCATTTCGGGGCAATGACTGTTGTATTTTGAAGTTAATAGCGTCAACATCGATATTTTTTCGGCTAAAATAGCTCATTCACGAAGCATGATTAATATAATTAGCTTGTAAATCTGGAAATATGCTTTCAATCGAAGCAACTTTCGTATTTACCGTGTTGCAGAAATTGTTTGGCTATTTGATGCATTGTGTGTTTCCATGCAGTGGCATTGTTCCATTTCCAATGTTGAGCAATTGCTCGGAGAATGATAGTGCCAATGGATCGTTTTGCAGTGAACATGTATGTTTGTGTTAAGACGTAATGTACTGACATTTCGCCATAGATAAGATTGTTTTATACGTGCGTTAATTTCATCCGCATATGTAGCGCGAGGAATGGCCGGCAATGCCTGTCTAAAATCACCGCACAGCAGCAGTAAAGCACAACCGAAAAGCCTGGAGTTATTATTTAGATCTTTCATCATTCTATCGAGAGCTTCAAGTGAATGCTTGTGGGCCATAGTGCATTCATCCCAGATAATAATTTTGCATTTTTGCAAAATTTTAGCCATACCGGAATGCTTTTTTATGTTGCACAGTGCATCTGGATTTGTGTGAATGTTCAACGGCAACTTGAGTGCTGAATGTGCAGTCCGTCCACCATGAAGAAAATGCAATAACGCGATATGATTTTGTGATCGAATGCGCGCAGGTATTAGTGAGATGAGAAACGTTTTTCCAGTGCCACCTGGTGCGTCCAAAAAAAAGAATCCACCTTGTTCTGCTGCAATTGACAAATTAATTAAATCGATTTGAACGAATTTTTTGTGTGCGTTTGGGTGGCGCCCAGGATGGTTTAGATTCACAAATCAGCCCGGCAGATGCCGCTGCAGTCGATATCTAGGTTATTTATCTATACTGCAAGTAAACGGCTGGATCGACTTGAATGAATTTTTGTGTATGCATTCAAGAGGGGACCTGGAAAATTTACATTCTTAAATCAGCACGGTAGGTGCCGTTGCATTTTTGTGTGCAATATTGGGCGTATTATTTTCAGATATAAGTTACGTGCATAGGATTTCGTTTATTTTTCGACATTTTAATTTGAGAGTATCATATTATGTGTGTTTCGTTATTCTGACATTTTAATTTCTTTGTACGGTGTCTCTTGATATTTCATGTGTCGCATTTCAGTGAATATTAACTGTATTATATTCATATATAAGGCACGTACATAAAACAATGGCCACGTTTTCGTGGACAAGGAGGAAATATTGATCAACGGACTCGGAATTCACAATTAGTCCAGAACCGTCGGTTAAATAGATCGGCAGAAGATCAATTGACGGACAATGAAAATTTAAGAAACCAGGCTGCAGTCAGAGGTGCTAATGAAAGTCAAGAATAACGCAGAGAACGCCTTCGAGCTAATGCACTGAGACACCGACACATTCAGAACACGTGAACAACAGCGTCTGCGAGTGTATCGCGCATTGACACGTGGATCGCTTCTTCGCCTTGCGTTTGAATATGAGTCGGACATCGACTATTCATAACATTCACAAATTGTAATCGGTGCTATGAACAAACAATGCCAACACTGTCATGCACTCAAATATAAAGGTGAATCGGCCGGTTTCTGCTGCACGTCTGAAAAAGTTGTATTGCCACCACTGAATTCGCCGCCAGAACCATTGAAAACACTATTGGGTGGAGCTACATCTCAATCTAAATTGTTTTTGCATAAAATACGCAAATTCAATTCGTGCTTTCAAATGGCATCATTTGGAGCAACAAAAATCGTTCAGAATGAGTACGGTCGCAATTTTTAATCACCGATTCAGATTCAGGGCCAAGTGTATCATCAAATTGGTTCTTTAATGCCGATGCCTGATACCGATTCAAAATTTCTGCAAATCTACTTCACGGGCGATGCGGAGCAGCAAATAAACGCACGCTGCCAGTACATCCATACCGAGCAGATGGAGGAGCGAGAAATCGTGGGTATTTTAGAACAATTTTTACAGAATCACAACCATTTGGTCCAGTTGTTCCATACCGTTTGAAACAGACTGCAAAACGACAACTATACGATCGTCATCATAGCAGACAAAGTACCATCTGGGCAGCACGTGGGCCGACATAATGCACCGACCATTAATAAAGTTGCCGTTGTTACGGTTGGCGACGCATTTGAACGTCGAGATATACGAATCCAACGCAGAGATAACACAGTGCGTACTACTGAAGACAGTCATCGCTCTTACGACGCTTTGCAATATCAACTGGTATTTTGGGAAGGAGAAGATGGATATCATTTAAATATCAAACAAAGAAATCCAGCAACAGGTGCAATCCACACGTCATTACCTAATATTTTATTTTTATGCACGATTAATTTCTTTTTGTGTTAATTATATTTTTACTTTGCAGATGCAGAAACCAGCTACGCCAGCTGTTTCATCAATATATCGTTGATATGTATGCGAAAACTGAAAGGCCGGCCGTAGTGGCCGTGCGGTTCTGGGCGCTACAGTCTGGAACCGAGCGACCGCTACGGTCGCAGGTTCGAATCCTGCCTCGGGCATGGATGTGTGTGATGTCCTTAGGTTAGTTAGGTTTAATTAGTTCTAAGTTCTAGGCGGTTGATGACCTCAGCAGTTAAGTCGCATAGTGCTCAGAGCCATTTGAACCATTTGAAAACTGAAAGCGAGCGATTACTGTACATCAGGTATAATCAAGCGAAACTTCGAGCTGAGGAATACATTCATTTGCGTGATGCTATTGTTGGTAACGTAGATGGAATAACTAATATCAACTGCCGGCCGCGGCGGTCTAGCGGTTCTAGGCGCTCAGTCCGCAACCGCACGACTGCTACGGTCGCAGGTTCGAATCCTGCCTCGGGCATGGATGTGTGTGATGTCCTTAGTTAGGTTTAAGTAGTTCTAAGTTCTATGGGACTGATGACCATAGATGTTAAGTCCCATAGTGCTCAGAGCCATTTGAACCAACTAATATCAACGATATCGGTACTTCATATATTCGTCCATCGTCATATGTTGGTAGCCCACGTCATATGCAAGAAAATATTCAAGACGCCATGACTTTTGTGCGCGCGTACGGACGACTAGATTTGTTCATTACATTTACGTGTAATCCAAAATGGGATGAAATTAAAACTGCGTTATTGCCAGGTCAAACTGCAACAGATCGGCACAATATCACTGCGCGTGCCTTCGGATGAAAGTTAAAATCGTTGATGAACTTGATTATACATTCCTCTGCATTTGGCTAAAGGCGTTGCCGGCTGTATTCTGTTGAATGGCAAAAATGAGGTTTGCCACGTGCGCATTTTTAGATACGGTTGGCCGACAAAATACAGTCTGAAGAAATTGATAAAATTATCTCAGCAGAAAATCCGGATCGGAATATCGATCAAGAACTGTATGAGATTGTTACCGCTAACATGATCCATGGTTCGTGCGGTGCTATAAACATGACGGCGCGGTGCATGGACAACAGAAAATGTAAGAAACGTTTTCCAACAAATCGTATAAATGATGCAATCACTAATATCGATAGTTATCCAATGTATCGTCGTAGAGACACTGACCACGGTGGTCAATCGCGTCAATTACGCATGTCAAACGGTACAACAGTTGTCATTGAGAGTCGCTGGGAGGTTCCGTATTCAGCATTCCTGTGTAAAATATACAGGGTGTTACAAAAAGGTACGGCCACACTTTCAGGGAACATTCCTCACACACAATTAAAGAAAAATTGTTATGTGGACATGTGTCCGGAAACGCTTAATTTCCACGTTAGAGCTCATTTTAGTTTCGTCAGTATGTACTGTACTTCCTCGATTCACCGCCATGATTTCATTCGGGATACTCTACCTGTGCTGCTAGAGCATGTGCCTTTACAAGTACGACACAACATGTGGTTCATGCACGATGGAGCTCCTGCACATTTCAGTCGAAGTGTTCGTACGCTTCTCAACAACAGATTCGGTGACCGACGGATTGGTAGAGGCGGACCAATTCCGTGGCCTCCACGCTCTCCTGACCTCAACCCTCTTGACTTTCATTTATGGGGGCATTTGAAAGCTCTCGTCTACGCAACCCCGGTACCAAATGTAGAGACTCTTCGTGCTCGTATTGTGGACGGCTGTGATACAATACGCCATTCTCCAGGCCTGCATCAGCGCATCAGGGATTCCGTGCGACGGAGGGTGGATGCACGTATCCTCGCTAACAGAGGACATTTTGAACATTTCCTGTAACAAAGTGTTTGAAGTCACGCTGGTACGTTCTGTTGCTGTGTGTTTCCATTCCATGATTAATGTGAAGAGAAGTAATAAAATGAGCTCTAACATGGAAAGTAAGCGTTTCCGGACACGTCTACATAACATATTTTCTTTCTTTGTGTGTGAGGAATGTTTCCTGAAAGTTTGGCCGTACCTTTTTGTAACACCCTGTATAAAGCACACACAAACATTGAACTCTGTAGTTCGGTGAAGCCCATAAAATGTATATGCAAATATGTCCATAAGGACAGTGATATGGCTGTACTTGCTGTTCACAATGTTAACGAAAACGATGAAATAACACGGTACCAAATGGGCCAATACATCAGCAACAATGAAGCAGTTTGGTGTATTTTGGGTTTTCTGATGCACGAATGAGACCTTACTGTTAAACATTTGCCGTGCACCTTCAAAATGGACAGTGTGTTTATTTCACGGAAGAGACTGCTCTACAATGTGCATCAATTGCCCTAAAAACCACATTAACTGAGTTTATCGAACTATTCCCGGTCAATTCGCAAAGACATTGATGTATACTGATGTGCGACGATGTTTCACATGGAACAAACAGTCAAGCAACTGGGAACCACGAAAGCGAGGTGTTCTGGTTGAAGGACATAATTATGGGAAATACATTAGGCCGATTATACGCAATCCACCCAAAGCAACTCGAATGTTTCTTCTTGCGTTTATTTTTGCATAATTTCCTGGACCGACGTCCTTCCAATACTTGCGAACATTCAATGGCATTTTGTACGACACATATCATGATGCGTGTCGCGCATTACATTTGCTGGAAGATGACAACCATTGGGATATTACACTTGCAGATGCACCATTGAGTTCCTCTCCTCACCAAATTCGTCATTTATTCGCCATATTATTGACAACATGTTTTCCATCTCAAGCTTCTGTCCTCAGTGACATACACATGTACAGTAGAATTATATATATAAAGATATTATATCTTACGCTTATCACATGTATTTAAAATTAATTCCTTGCCACTACTCGCCATATTTATTCCATAAATAATTTGTCTTTTTCCTTAAAAGATCTGTTATTGCCCTTTGTACATCTACATCTACATACATACTCCGCAATCCGCCATACGGTGCGTGGCGGAGGGTACCTCGTACCACAACTAACACCTTCTCTCCCTGTTCCACCCCCAAACAGAACGAGGGAAAAATGACTGCCTATATGCCTCTGTACGAGACCTAATCTCTTTTATCTTATCTTTGTGGTCTTTCCGTGAAATATAAGTTGGCGGCAGTAAAATTGTACTGCAGTCAGACTCAAATGCTGGGTCTCTAAGCCTCCTTTCTTCTAGAGACTCCCACCTGAGTTCCTGAGGCATTCCCGTAACACTGGCGTGATGATCAAACCTACCAGTAACAAATCTAGCAGCCCGCCTCTGAATTGCTGCTATGTCCTCCCTCAACCCAACCTGATAGGGATTCCAAACGCTCGAGCAGTACTCCAGAATAGGTCGTATTAGTGCTTTATAAGCGGTCTCCTTTACAGATGAACCACATCTTCCCAAAATTCTACCAATCAACCGAAGACGTCTAACCGCCTTCCCCACAACTGCCATTACATGCTTGTCCCACTTCATATTGCTCTGCAATGTTACGCCCAAATATTTAATCGACGTGACTGTGTCAAGCGCTACACTGCTAATGCAGTATTCAAATATTGTTTTTCCTATATTTAGAGTTAGCTGCCATTCTTTACACCAATCACAAATCCTGTCCAAGTTATCTTGTATCCTCCTACAGTCACTCAACGACGACACCTTCCCGAACACCACAGCATCATCAGCAAACAGCCGCACGTTGCTATCCACCCTATCCAAAAGATCATTTATGTAGATAGAAAACAACAGCGGACCTACCACACTTCCCTGGGGCACTCCAGACGATACCCTCACCTCCGATGAACACTCACCATCGAGGACAACGTACTGGGTTCTATTACTTAAGAACTCTTCGAGCCACTCACATATTTGGGAACCAATCCCATATGCTCGTACCTTAGTTAGGAGTCTGCAGTGGGGCACCCAGTCAAACACTTTCCGGAAGTCAAGGAATATGGCATCCGTCTGATACCCTTCATCCATGGTTGCTTTCTTGCTAAGTGCCAAATAAAAACGATAATTATTTCTCTCTTACAATAAATCTGACTTTTCACTGTCAAAACAATTTTCTTTAAAACACGTTTATCTGTTTATTTTCTTATTTTTGCATAGTACACGTGCTTTCTCTGCAAAACAGAAATACTTTCTGTTTTTACATATATCGTCTAGAACACTACTAGAAAAAAATACTAGGACCTCATGCAACTTTTCAGTGTACCACGAAAACAAACAACAGAGTAAATCCATTCCTATAATACGCGTGAGCTCGACTAGAACAGGCTACAGCTTTCTTTGTTAGCAGACGCAGCCACAGTTCCTCGCCTCTGGGCATACGCACTGTGCAGCATACTCGGAAGTTTAGAACTCCACAATCTGTAGATCATTGTCACTGGCACACTCGCAATGTCGTTGATTGCCGATTTACACGCAGGTACGAAAGCGCTCGCACTTCGAGCAGCCGATATGGACCAGAAAGTCGTTCATTTATAACGAGTGTTCCAAAAGGCTCTCCACAGTGCCGTATGATTGGTAGCGGCCCGTGCCGTATGCCGCAGTGAATATACCGAAATGAAACTCATTGAAATACAAGTTATTAATTTATTGAATATTCATTTTTACTTACAAATTTTCAGATTAAATGTTGAAAGTGTCCCCCCTCCCCCCGTTGTTGAATACACAATTCAATTCGTCTAATCATGTTTCCAAACACAAGCTGTAACATTTCTTCTGTAACAGAAGCAGTGAAAGTGGATATTGCAATTTCAATTGTTCGATGGATTTTGGACGGTTTTTATAGCCAGTTACTTTCGCTGCACCCCAGAAGAAAAAGTGAAGTGGTGTTAGGTCAGACGATCGTGGATGCCAAAGTCCCTGTGAAATTATGCGATCACCAAAAACATCAGCAAGCAGTGACATTGAAACGCGAGCTGCATGCGCGGTTGCACCATCTTGTTGAAAACAACCGTTCACTGTTTCACTTAACACAAGTTCTCCTGTGAATGGGTACAAAATACCACTGCAGTATCGTTGTGCGTTTATTGTGTCGTTGAAAGCCTCTGGGCGCCTTCTAGGCGCTGCAGTCCAGAACCGCGGGACTGTTACGGTCGCAAGTTCGAATCCTGCCTCGGGCATGGATGTGTGTGATGTGATTAGGTTAGTTAGGTTTAAGTAGTTCTAAGTTCTAGGGGACTGATGACCTAAGATGTTGAGTCCCATAGTGCTCAGAGCCATTTGAACCATTTTTTTTTTTTTTTTTTGTCTCGTTGAAAAACATGGGACCCACAATCCGACGTATAGAAATTGCAATCCAAACTCCTATTTTCACAGAATGAAGTGGTTCCTCATGAATACGTAATGGATTTGCAGTACTCCACATACGAGAATTTTGCGAGTTCATACACCCGGATAAAAGAAACCACGCCTCATCAGTGAAAAAGAACATCCCTTCCATTTTATGGAACGAAATTTTTGAACCTTTGACAATAATGCAGTCTGTTGCCTTGATCAGTATTTTTCAGTTCTTGCTAGACTGTCACCTTGTATGGGAAAAGTTCTAATTCTTTCGTTACAGCAGTGTGGGCAGTTCCGACGCCAACATCAATTTTATGGACGAGTTTTCTTACTGACTTGTTCGGACTCGTGGACATTTTATCGGAAATATCGAGTAGTTTATCCTCAGACAAAACGCTAGGACGACCACTTCTCGGTGCATCTGTCACTGCACCCGTACTTCGAAATTTGTTAATCAAACCTCGCACAGTGTCGCGGTGTGCGACTGTTGTCTCCGGAAAAACTGAATTAAATGTTTGACCAACTGAAACTGTGTATTTACCGTCAGCTTTGAACACTTGTTCGACTAAAACCACACGTTCTTCAATGGTTAGCATTTTAACAGCGACAAAAACGAAACAAACGTAACGTCACCACGTCACCACGTAACGACACACACCAACGATACTACTGACGCTGGCTGAGATAACGAAGCAGTGGAATGTTGGGAGAGTCCACTTGAAGGGAAGTAACTTCGACCATACATACTAATAGACTGGGTAAGCAGTGCAGCGGCTATACATCTGGCGTGGCTGCAACATAGAATCACGTGACTGTTGGCAGAACGTCGGTGGGAGTTCAAGGCAGCATTCTGATTCCTGATTTCACTTCCAGCATTTCTCAGTGGATTTCCTGCTAACTTCACCACATTAAATGTAGCTTATGTAAACACAGCTAGAAGTGATAAATTATTGCGTAACCACTGTACAAATTTAGTTTTACAGCCATTACTTCACAATGAACTTTGTGAACTGCTGAAACACTTTCGATGTTCGGCAGTATATTCGCCGAGTATATTTCAGTGTTACCAATTATGAGATGCATTCTCTACTAACAATACGCGTTATGCACTGCATAAAATGTAAATATCGCGTGTGTGTGTTTTTTAGTGCCTTGGTTGTAGAAAGTGTTATAGACTTCATAAATCGGCATAAACACCGAAACCTGTAACGTAAACACACGTGTTCACATCGAATGTAACGAACTCAATCGTGTCGTTCACCCACAAAACGTAAAGCAGCTTCATTTGAAAGCTCTTTTTTGGTTTAAACAGTTTGTTTCGTAGATGTATCAAATAAGATATCTACAAAACCAGTACCTACTTACATTAATACTTGTTCCACAGATCATGAATACGATAATTCGCAATGATGTGTCAGTTTAATGAAAGGTAGACCTATCATTACATGACAATTCTTCCAATCACTTATTTATACCTAAAAAATCGTCTACTGAGTAGGAGCTGTCATTCATAGATTCTTTTAGTTTGATTTTAAATGCTGGTTGGCTATCTGTCAGGCTTTTAATGCTTTTTGGTAAATGACCAAAGATTTTTGTAGCAGCATATTATTTATCCCATACATTACAGCTTATTATCTGGAAACTGACATAGGCCATACAACTACCTTTTTGCAAATGGTATTCAGTATTTGTTTCTGATATTCGTATGTTTTGCAACTGGGAAGTACAAAATAAAACTAAACCCTGATGGGAAATCAAACCCCTAACTTGTTTTTGCAAATTGTTCTTTAAAATAATACCAGCATAATTCACCCCTTTTTGTACCAAAGTCAGATTTAATCCAGGATAGTAAAAATCATCCTTTCTTCTTATGTAGTAGCAATGCACATTGCCACTGCTTTTGGAGTGGGAAGGGTTATTGGTAATAAATATCTCTCTCTCTCACACAAAATATATATATATATATATATATATATATATATATATATATATATATATATATATATAGGTGTGGCTCTCTTTCGTGACGAAGCAACCGTTGGTTGCAAAAGCTTGAATTTTGTGTGTATGTCTGTGTTTGTTTGTGTGTCTATCGACATGCCAGCGCTTTCGTTTGGTAAGTCACATCATCTTTGTTTTTAGATATATATATATATATATATATATATATATATATATATATATATATATATATATATATATATATACAGGGTTATTACAAATGATTGAAGCGATTTCACAGCTCTACAATAACTTTATTATTTGAGATATTTTCACAATGCTTTGCACACACATACAAAAACTCAAAAAGGTTTTTAGGCATTCACAAATGTTTGATATGTGCCCCTTTAGTGATTCGGCAGCCATCAAGCCAATAATCAGGTTCCTCCCACACTCGGCGCAGCATGTCCCCATCAATGAGTTCGAAAGCATCGTTGATGCGAGCTCGCAGTTCTGGCACGTTTCTTGGTAGAGGAGGTTTAAACACTGAATCTTTCACATAACCCCACAGAAAGAAATCGCATGGGGTTAAGTCGGGAGAGCGAGGAGGCCATGACATGAATTGCTGATCATGATCTCCACTACGACCGATCCATCGGTTTTCCAATCTCCTGTTTAAGAAATGCCGAACATCATGATGGAAGTGTGATGGAGAACCATCCTGTTGAAAGATGAAGTCGGCGCTGTCGGTCTCCAGTTGTGGCATTAGCCAATTTTCCAGCATGTCCAGATACACGTGTCCTGTAACGTTTTTTTCGCAGAAGAAAAAGGGGTTGTAAACTTTAAACCGTGAGATTGCACAAAACACGTTAACTTTTGGTGAATTGCGAATTTGCTGCACGAATGCGTGAGGATTCTCTACCGCCCAGATTCGCACATTGTGTCTGTTCACTTCACCATTAAGAAAAAATGTTGCTTCATCACTGAAAACAAGTTTCGCACTGAACGCATCCTCTTCCATGAGCTGTTGCAACCGCGCCGAAAATTCAAAGCGTTCGACTTTGTCATCGGGTGTCAGGGCTTGTAGCAATTGTAAACGGTAAGGCTTCTGCTTTAGCCTTTTCCGTAAGATTTTCCAAACCGTCGGCGGTGGTACGTTTAGCACCCTGCTTGCTTTATTCGTCGACTTCCGCGGGCTACGCGTGAAACTTGCCCGCACGCGTTCAACCATTTCTTCGCTCACTGCAGGCCGATCCGTTGATTTCGCCTTACAGAGGCATCCAGAAGCTTTAAACTGCGCATACCATCGCCGAATGGAGTTAGCAGTTGGTGGATCTTTGTTGAACTTCGTCCTGAAGTGTCGTTGCACTGTTATGACTGACTGATGTGAGTGCATTTCAAGCACGACATACGCTTTCTCGGCTCCTGTCGCCATTTTGTCTCACTGCGCTCTCGAGCGCTCTGGCGGCAGAAACCTGAAGTGCGGCTTCAGCCGAACAAAACTTTATGAGTTTTTCTACTTATCTGTAGTGTGTCGTGACCATATGTCAATGAATGAATGAATGGAGCTACAGTGAATTTATGAAATTGGTTCAATCATTTGTACTAGCCCTGTATATATATATATATATATATATATATATATATATATATATATATATATATATAATCTTCTTCAAAGTGCTTCGAACAGATGCGTGTGTGCGCAGTAGGCTTGAAATCTTTTCGTTTCACTGCCTGTATCCACATCTGCCTGCGCCCTTCATCCTTTGGAAACCTATACGAAAGAGAAAAAGCAGCTTTGTAGCTTACCATTTCAAGAAATATATACGATTGCAATGTGCGCCTCGAAACACACACAGCACTTCAAACCGCCAATTTACGTAACTGTGGCGTTCTGGGTAAGGATATGATACACACAATAGTTTATCAGTATTCAAGAAATGCCGCTAAATTATACTAACAATACTTACACGTGAAATTTAATGTTACTTCCCTTCACAAAACGCTCGGTACAACCATAAGCACAACAGGATACCACCATTGTTTTGCCAATAGTCACGTGGTATAGCAGTAGAGATGTTGGTGCCACTAAATATACGTCATGACCAGTCTACCAATATCTGTGGTGGAAGGGAAGTAACCATCAGGCCCCCACAACCGCACGAGTGGTCGACTGTGAAGAGCGGACAAATTGAATAGCCGGCCGGCGGCCATTAGAGTGGTAAACTGACGCGCGGATTTCGAATGTTTATACATCGCTTTTGGTTATAAAATGCCTTCCCTAGAGTTAGGTCACAAACTTAATGCCTCATTTAAATACGTTACTACAATATAGTTTTTAATTTATGAACAAACAGCTACTAGTCACTGTTTATGAATTTATGTTACATAGTACATGGAATCTACCATAGCTAAAAGTTATGCACTGGACCCATAGCATTTTTCGTAGTTCATTTACGATAGACGTACGCAAAATGCATCAAAATACTCGAAGATTTGCCCACTATGTTAATAGATATTTTCTGACTACCTTGCTTTAGATTTTATGACGAAAAGTGCGTTATATATGGCGTAGTGCTTTGGCAACTCACGACCAAATTATCAAGTTTCAACCTAACCTAGACCATGAAAACACTACCGATCAGCCAGCTACAACAAACAAGACTTCAGGCAGGCATCCAGTATCGCATTAGTCACAATATTTACTTTCAAAGATGTACACTTCAGTTTATACGTGTAGTTTTTTCATATAATAAATAAAACTCAACAACTGTTCCATCGAGAGAAGTTGTGAAATCAGATTACAATTACACACATCCAGTTGCATTTTATAACGATAAAAAGCCTGCTAACTTAAATTTCGTGTCGCTTGCAACTCAACTTTTATAGTTAAAATAAAATGTGGTTCACAAAGAAAATTTTATCTTCTGCTGTATATGGTCTGGAAAACGAAAGATGGATGGAACAGCATCATCTTTCAGCTTTCTGCGATTTACGTAATTTTCAAGGAAACAACTTTCTTCAAAGTGATCGAAACATATAAAATGGTATTCTGTCGGTCGGAAATCTTGCCTCCTGACAGCGTGTAACCATTTTTGTAACACCTGTGGTTTTGAGAAAGGAAACCTGCAAATATATGCACAGACATTATGCCAATACCGTGTTACAAAAACATTTACTAAGCAAGTGCACTGACATACAAAACAACATAAAATATCCACATACCTGTGAAATGTAATATTCGTTCCTTTCTCGAATTTATTTGTACAATTAATCGCTGCACAACTCTTCACCATTGTACTTCTTTTGATTGGAACGTACAGACAGTAGAATTACGAGTAACAAATGCTGTATGTACGCCCCAACAAATATACGACGTTGAATCAGGGTCTTCAAAAACAACGGTACTACACAACACATCAGACTACCACCACTATAATGGCGTCCAGCTGAAGGTTCAAATTATCCCGCGACTGCAACGCCATCAGTGAGTCTAGTTATTTTTACAAGGTCTTTGGTAACCATAGAGTAAATATCTCTGGAGTGAGCATTCACATGCGCAGAACAAATTTTGTGTTGTGTTCTCGGGACGTCGTGTGTTTGTCTGTATAGTGCCCTGTATATTTCGAATGTCACTACATCCCTAGTACAGACTGATTCTTTTCATACGTGTCGTGGATTATTTATATATGTTGCGCAGACATTCTGACAGTATCCATTTGATGCCGGGAATGAACCAGCTACGTAACTTTTAAGAGCAAGTGATATTGCATTCTGCTTCTTTGCAGTAGGTGTCGCACTTCAGATGCACTCGAGTTTTGGTAGTTTTCGGTATGATACCGCACTTTATAGTATTACAGAGCCTGACGTACATTTTTGCAGTCATAGTCTTGCAAAACGACTTGACAGTACGCTAGTACTTTTGCAAGTGTCCGAAAAACACCGACTTTGCCCCACATTAGCGATTATATACCTGCTAATTCGTCCTTTTTTTCTGCTATTTCTGCGTATTTATCTTCTCGTTTTTGCGACCTAAAGCACAATTTTTCTTACTGGTGACACTTTGAATTGTTTATTTAATGCATTTCGCGTACTTGCTCCCAGTTTATTAAATAAATAGTAGACAGAGTAATAAGGGGGAAAAAAAGGCGATCGGCGAATAAATGTACTATAAAGCAAATACAGTTGGTCATGTAACAGTCAACCCATATCACCATTAAGGGAAGTGGAAAGTGACACAAATGAAAGAGTTTGGGGACATGTTTACGAATATTTTGCGCTTCTTAATCAAATGGTGAAGAAAATCAATTGAAGGCAAAATACACCAAAGAAGATGAATGTCTATTTTGATTAGCTACACTATTGTGTTTTTTTATTTGATTTGTGCAGAAAATGTATTTAAGCTGAATGCAGAAATTGGTAATAAGTGCTGTGGAAAATTAAAAATAGTTGGTATAGCATCTACCTTCGGCCACACAAGTCCAAATTTTTCTCTGTCTAAACATTCCTCTTCAAAGTGTTTTGAACATACTTTGGAATATTTCGTAGGGACAAAATTACTCCTCCTTATTTTCAGGATTAAAACTGAAGAAACTGCAAAAAGGTGGGAATTTAAGGAGATGGGATCTGCATAAACTGACTAAATCAGTGGTTGTACAGGGTTTCAGGGAGAGCGTAAGGGAACAAATGACAGGAATGGGTGAAAGAAATACAGTAGAAAAAGAATGGGTAGCTTTGAGGGATGAAGTAGTGAAGACAGCAGAGGATCAGTAGGTAAAAAGACGAGGGCTAGTAGAAATCCTTGGGTAACAGAAGAAATATTGAATTTAATTGATGAAAGGAGAAAATATAAAAATGCAGTAAATGAAGCAGGCAGAAAGGAATACAAACGTCTCAAAAATGAGATCGACAGGAAGTGCAAAATGGCTAAGCAGGGATGGCTAGAGGACAAATGTAAGGATGTAGAAGCTTATCTCATTAGGGGTAAGATAGATACTGCCTACAGGAAAATTAGAGAGACCTTTGGAGGAAAGAGAACCACTTGTATGAATATTAAGAGCTCAGATGAAAACCCAGTTCTAAGCAAAGAAGGGAAAGCAGAAAGGTGGGAGGAGTATATAGAGGGTCTATACAAGGGCGATGTACTTGAGGACAATATTATGGAAATGGAAGAGGATGTAGATGAAGATGAAATGGGAGATATGACACTGCGTGAAGAGTTTGACAGAGCACTGAAAGACCTGAGTCAAAAGAAGGCCCCAGGAGTAGACAATATTCCATTAGAACTACTGACGGCCTTGGGAGAGCCAGTCCTGACAAAACTCTACCATCTGGTGAGCAAGATGTACGAGACAGGCGAAATACCCTCAGACTTCAAGAAGAATATAATAATTCCAATCCCAAAGAAAGCAGGTGTTGACAGATGTGAAAATTACCGAACTATCAGTTTAATAAGTCGCGGCTGCAAAATACTAACGCGAATTCTTTACAGACGAACGGAAAAACTAGCAGAAGCCGACCTAGGGGAAGATCAGTTTGGATTCCGTAGAAATATTTAAACACGTGAGGCAATACTGACCCTCCGACTTATCTTAGAAGCTAGATTAAGGAAAGGCAAACCTAAGTTTCTAGCATTTGTAGACTTAGAGAAAGCTTTTGACAATGTTGACGGAAATACTCTCTTTCAAATTCTGAAGGTGGCAGGGGTAATGTGTAGGGAGCGAAAGGCTATTTACAATTTGTATAGAAACCAAATGGCAGTTATAAGAGTTGAGGGGCATGAAAGGGAAGTAGTGGTTGGGAAGGGAGTGAGACAGGGTTGTAGCCACTCCTCGATGTTATTCAATCTGTATATTGAGCAAGGAGTGAAGGAAACAAAAGAAAAATTCGGAGTAGGTATTAAAATCCACGGAGAAGAAATAAAAACTTTGAGGTTCGCCGATGACATTGCAGTTCTGTCAGAGACAGCAAAGGACTTGGAAGAGCAGTTGAACGGAATGGACAGTGTCTTGAAAGGAGGATATAAGATGAACATCAACAAAAGCAAAACGAGGATAATGGAATGTAGTTTAATTATGTCGGGTGATGCTGAGAGTATTAGATGAGACACTTAAAGTAATAAAGGAGTTTTGCTATTTGGGCAGCAAAGTAACTGATGATGGTCGAAGTAGAGAGGATGTAAAATGTAGAGTGGCAATGGCAAGGAAAGCGTTTCTGAAGAAGAGAAATTTGTTAACATCGAGTATAGATTTAAGTGTCAGGGTTTCTGAAAGTATTTGTATGGAGTGTAGCCTTGTATGGAAGTGAAACGTGGTCGATAAATAGTTTGGACAAGAAGTGAATAGAAGCTTTCGAAATGTGGTGCTATAGAAGCATGCTGAAAATTAGATGGATAGATCACATAACTAATGAGGAGGTATTGAATAGGATTGGGCAGAAGAGAAGCTTGTGGCACAACTTGACAAAAAGAAGGGACCAGTTAGTAAGACATGTTCTGAGGCATCAAGGGATCACCAATTTAGTATTGGAGGGCAGCGTGGAGGGTAAAAATCGTAGAGGGAGACCAAGAGATGAATACATCCAGCAGATTCAGAAGGATGTAGGTTGCAGTAGGTACTGGGAGATGAAGCAGCTTGCACAGGAGAGCTGCATCAAACTAGTCTCAGGACTGAAGACCACAACAACATTTTCTGGAGCCACATCTTTTCTCGTTGTTCATCCTTCGGTTAACTAAAATATAGATCACACATAATCATTCTCCATGTCTTAGACACACATAGCATGGTCTCCTACTGTAACTTTATGGTAAACAAAATGGTTTGGTCACACAGATTATAAGAAGACAATTACAGACTTCCACTCTATTGAATTTATCTGTCTCCCGTCTTTCAAATCTATATACATAATCGACAAGTCACTGATAAATGCATGGAGGATAGTATTTGCTGAAACAACTAACCATTCCCTTTCCTGTTCCACTAGCAAATTTACGAGAGGAAGCGATTGTTTGTAAGGTTTTGTCTGAGCCGTAATATCTATTATATAGTCATAAAATCGTAGAAAAATAGGTCTACAGTATCAAGTCTTAATTATAATGCGTCTCGAAATTTTTAAACATAGTACCCGTGAAAAGTTACTGTCCCTCCTTTCAAATATTTTTCTTTGCATCCGTAGCAACAAGAGTAATTCACCATCGCTATTACGCTATCAACAAACGGTAAAAACACAACAAAAACTCTTGATATTATAAACTTCATACTCTGAGGAAAGCAGACACGCACAGCGAGGTCCCGAAAACACGTGACAATCCTGGTTGAATGTTGACAACATGCGCAGAACGCAATGCTCACTCCAAAGATATTTACTCTATGGGAGTAACCCAGGCAGGTGATCAATCATACGGCACGCGCGGCTAACAATCATACGGCACTGCGGAGAGACTTTTTGAACAGCCCGTATTTCAAGCAGACGTTGTTCATAAACGTGGTAAATGTAAGGAGGTGACAGAATGACAAAAAAGAGCAATCGTGCTTGGGCTCGTCTGTGGCCACACGCTGTGTGCAGTTTTTGGATTTCTTGGTGCTTCGTTCAACGTGTCGACAAGCGGTGGTGCAACACACGTGGCCACGAAACGTGATGTCAGAAATGTGGCCGGGAAAAGGTCCCGACTGAGAGGGATGGGAGAGGCATTTCACGGTTTGTGAATCAAATGGTTCAAATGGTTCAGAGTACTATGCGACTTAACATCTGAGGTCATCAGTCCCCTAGACTTAAAACTACTTAAACCTAACTAACCTAAGGACATCACACACATCCGCCCAAGGCAGAATTCGAACCTGCGACCGTAGCAGCAGCGCGGTTCCCGACTGAAGCGCCTAGAACCGCTCGGCCACAGCGGCCGGTGGTGCTGGCTTTGCATTTAACATTTGGCGATGCCACTATGACTGCAGTACATTAGGACTTTGTTTTTATAAAACAGATCTGGTGATGGTCATTGTAGACCGAAACCGGTAAACTGTTAACAAAAAGTTTGTGACCATAGACGTAAATTAAACGCTTTGAACAGTAGTGCTACTGACAACATGACTCGTGCATATGATGTTATTTATATATATTTGACGATGATTTTTATTAATGGCTCTGAGCACTATGGGACTTAACATCTGAGGTCATCAGTTTAGACTTAGAACTGCTTAAACGTAACTAACATAAGGACATTACACACATCCATGCCCGAGGCAGGATTCGAACCTGAGACCGTAGCAGCAGTGCGGTTCCCGACTGAAGCGCCTAGAACCGCTCGGCCACAGCGGCCGGTGGTGCTGATTTTGCATTTAACACTCGGCAGTGCCACTGTGACTGCAGTACATTAGGACTCTGTTTTTATAAAACAGATCTGATGATGGTCATTGTAGACCGAAACCGGTAGTCTGTTAACAAAATGTTTGTGACCATAGACGTAAATTACAGGTAACCTTTTTTTATATACGGGTCACTGTTTTATTCGCGACAATGTCTCAGCTTGTGAAACCTGTAATGTTCGGATACAGTATTAATAGTGTCCTGCTTGACACGGTCAAGTCTTTTAAATATCTGGGCATCAGGTTGGAAAGTGATACGAGGTAGAACGAGCATTTGAGAACTACGGTAGGGAAGGCAAATGGTCGACTTCGGTTTATTGGAAGAATTTTAGGAAAGAGTACTTCACGCGTAGGTAAAGGTCCCGAGTTCGAGTCTCGGTCCGGCGCACAGTTTTAATCTGACACGAAGTTTCATATCAGCGCACACTCTGCTGCGGAGTGAAAATCTCATTCTGGCAACATTCCCCAGGCTGTGGCTAAGCCATATCGTTTCTTCCACGAGTGCTAGTGCTGCAAGTTTCGCAGGAGAGCTTCTGTGAGGTTTGGAGGCGAGGTGCCGTCAGAACAGAGGCTGTGGGGACGGGTCGTGAGTCGTGCTTGGGTAGCTCAGCCGGCAGAGCACTTTTCCGCGATAGGTGAAGGTCCCGAGTTGGAGTCTTGTTTCAAACTTCTATCCGAGGTCACATCCCAATACTGAAACATCGCAGGTATTCGGTGATGGTTTGTGCAGCCCCACGGATACTCTGCAAGGCTGCCAAGGATTATGTAACCATTTTGGTAAATTTGTGGTAAGATCTTATGGGATCGTACTTCTTAGCTCATCGATCCCTAAGCTTACACACTACTTGAACTTACACTCTCGACAACACACATCCCTATGCCCGAAGGAGGACTCGAACTTCCCCAGGGGGGTGGGGAGGGGGGGAGGGAGGGGCCGCGCCGACCGTGAGAAGACGCCCAGACCGCGCATCCACCCCACGCGACTCAACCATTCTGGCTTATTAGGTCCATCACGACTTAGAGAAAGCTTTTGAAAATGATGTTGATTGTAATACTCTCTTTCAAATTATGAAGGTGGCAGGGGTAAAATACAGGGAGCGAAAGGCAATTTACAATTTGTACAGAAAGCAGATGGCAGTTATAAGAGTCGAGGGACACGAAAGGGAAGCAGTGGTTGGGAAGGGAGTGAGACAGGGTTGTAGCCTATCCCCGGTGTTATTCAATCTGTATATTGAGCAAGCAATAAAGGAAACAAAAGAAAAATTCGGAGTAGGTATTAAAATCCATGGAGAAGAAATAAAAACTTTGTGGTTCGCCGATGACATTGTAATTCTGTCAGAGACAGCAAAGGACTCGGAAGAGCAGTTGAACAGAATGGACAGTGTCTTGAAAGGAGGGTATAAGATGAACATCAACAAAAGCAAAACGAGGATAATGGAATGAAATCGAATTAAGTCTGGTGATGATGAGGGAATTAGATTAGGAAATGAGACACTTAAAGCAGTAAAGTAGTTTTGCTATTTGGGGAGCAAAATAACTGATGATGGTCGAAGTAGAGAGGATATAAAACGTAGACTGGCAATGCGAAGGAAAGCGTTTCTGAAGAAGAAAAATTTGTTAGCATCGAGTATAGATTTAAGTGTCAGGAAGTCGTTTCTGAAAGTATTCGTATGGAGTGTAGCCATGTATGGAAGTGAAACGTGGACGATAAATAGTTTGTACAAGTAGAGAATAGAAACTTTCGAAATGTGGTGCAACAGAAGAATGTTGAAGATTAGATGGGTATATCACATAACTAATGAGGAGGTATTGAATAGAATTGGGGAGAAGAGGAGCTTGTGGCACAACTTAACTAGAAGAAGGGATCCGTTGGTAGGACATGTTCTGAGACATAGAGGGATCACCAATTTAGTATTGGAGGGCAGCGTGGATGGTAAAAATCGTAGAGGGAGACCAAGACATGAATACACTAAGCAGATTCAGAAGGATGTTGGCTGTAGTAGGTACTGGGAGATGAAGAAGCTTGCACAGGATAGAGTAACACGGAGAGCTGCATCAAACCAGTCTCAGGACTGAAGACCGCAACAACAACAACAACAACAACAGGTCCATCACATGATACAACAGCGATTCAGTGTTCCAAGATGACAGGGCCCATGTTCACACTGTTCGCATTGTCCAGGAGTTGTATTTTGTGAGCATGAGGATGAATTGTTGCATCTCCCCTGTCTGCCACAGTGACTGGATCTCTTATACAGGGTGTACATAAAGTCCAGAAACATTTTCAATTATTTCTTGCACAAGAACTAAGCATTGTACAGATGTCATGCTATTGCATTCTGTAGAGAAACTCTGACTTTTTTTTTTTACAAACATTCGATGTATGAACCATGAGTAACCAGGCAGACGTCGATACGGTAATCTAAATCTTGTCATGCCCGTTCCAGCATGGCATCGTCGACTGTGGCAGTCACTTTCGGTATTGTCTCGCGGAGCTCTGCTAAATCATGTGGTAGAGGCGGTAAATACAGCAGATCTTTCATGTGGCCCCACAGAAAAAAAAGTTACACAGGTTGAGATCTGTTGATCAGGGAGGCCATTTCACGAAACAGCTGCCCCCTTCTGTAGCACGGCCGATCCATCGATGCGGCAGTTCCGTGTTCAGGTGCCCACGAACTTCACGATGAAAATGGGGTGGAGCCCCATCCTGCTGAAAGATGAATGAAGAGTCCGATTGCATTTCAGGCATCACCCATTGCTGCAACATGTCCAAGTAGGAATATCCAGTGACAGTGCTGTCAGCGAAGAAGAATGGCCCGTACAGTTTTCGGCGTGACAAGGCATAAAAAACGTTTACGTTGGGGAAATCACCCTCAAATTCAATGCCTTCGTGTTGATGCTTTGTACCACAGATTCGACAATTATGCCTGTTCACTTTCCCATTAGTGTAAAAAATGGCTTCGTCGCTAAAAATTAAGCGGCCAACAATGCCATCCCCATTCTGATTCACTTGTTGCAAATGTGAATAAAAGTCAAAACGCTTGTCTTTGTCGTCGTCATTGAGCTCCTGCACTAGCTCTAATTTGATTGGTTTCACAGACAGCTTCTGTCGCAGGACTTTCCACACCGTCATTGCCGCCATTTCAAGTTCACGGGATGCAGGACGCACCGAATTCTTTGAACATCTTGCGAATGTCTCTCGTACGCGCTCCGTATTCACTTCACTCACACTGGGACGTTCGCTTCTCTTTGCCGGGTACAAGCAACCTGTCGTGACGTATTTGTTGTGCCAGTGGTAAATAGCCTTCCTTGTTGGTCGTTTCTTACCGTACTTGGTTCTAAACAACCGTTGAACAGCTGTAGCACATTTATTCTTGTCGAACTCTAACAAAAAAAATGGTTCATAAATGGCTCTGAGCACTGACTTAACATCTGAGGTCATCAGTAGAACTTAGAATTTCTTAAACCTAACTAACCTAAGGACATCACACACATCCATGCCCGAGGCAGGATTCGAACCTGAGACTGTAGCAGCAACGCGTTCCCGACTGAAGCGCCTCGAACCGCTCGGTCACATCGGCTGTCGAAGTCTTACACAGAGAAAGCTCACTCCGCACATGAACTAGCCATGTTTGCGACTAGCACTGACTATCGGCAAATTACCAAACTATGTGAAAAAAACTTTTAGGGGTTGTCTTCAAAATGACATATGTATAATATCTGTAAAATGTTTCGTTCTTGTGCAATAAATAGTTGGAAGTGTTTCTGGACTTTATGTACACCCTGTATTATTTGCCTCAGTGGTCTCAAAAATGGTTCAAATGGCGCTAAGCACTATCTGAGGTCATCAGTCCCCTAGACTTAAAACTACTTAAACCTAAGTAACCTAAGGACATGCATGAGGCAGATTGGCATCCCTAACAAATTGATAAATTTAATAAAATCTTGCACTTTAAACTCAAAATACAAAATAAAAGTAGCTAGCAAACTTTCTGAAGACTTTGAGGTTAAAACTGGAGTCAAACAAGGGGATTCACTCTCACCAGTTCTTTTTAACATAGTAATCAATAGAATAATCCAAAAAGTAAAGCTACTACAAATTGGAGCACAACTGGAAAGCAAAATTAACATTGTAGCATACGCTGATGACATTGCATTATTATCTGACAGTGAGAATGATTTGAAGCTTCTTACAGCACAATTAATTAAAGCCACAAATGGCACAGGCCTCCAGCTGAATACAGACAAAACAATGTACTTTATCTTATCCCGCTATCCATCAAATAATAATGTACTGCAAATTAATAACACAGCTTTCACAAAGACAAATGAATTTAATTACCTTGGTACAATAGTAACCTCTGACAACTCCATAAAAATTGAAATAGAATCACGAATTCAGAAGGCTAACAAATGCTACTATAGTCTCTTGACAGTTTTCAAAAGCAAGTTAATTTCTAGGAACACCAAACTACAAGTATACAAATCATTGATTATACCAGTACTCACCTATGGATCTGAAACCTGGACTCTCACAAAAAAAGAGGAAAACAGATTAAGAGTATTTGAACGAAAAATTTTGAGAAAAATATTTGGACCTATAAGAGATAGGATCAGTGATGAATGGAGATTGCTAAATAACAATGAAATTTACAAATTATATAAAGACTCCGATATAGTGGCCAAAATTAAAGCCAAAAGACTGAAATGGATAGGGCATGTCATCAGAGCACCACCAAACAGGACCATCAAGAAAGTGACTGAAGAGATTCCCACCGGAAGACGACCTCTTGGACGCCCACGCATGAGATACTTGGACAATATTCAAGACGATCTCAGAAAACTAGGACATGACAGACAGTGGCAAATTACTTGTAAAGACAGAGCAAAGTGGTTCAACATTGTCCATTCTGCAGCAAAAAGCCTTCATGGATTGTAATGCTTAATAATAATAATAATAATAACCTAAGGACATCACACACATCCATGCCCAAGGCAGGATTCGAACCTGCGACCGTAGCAGCAGCGCGGTTCCGGACTGAAGCACCTAGAACCATTTGGCCACACTGACCCGGCTCTTCGTAGTCTGCTTTGAAGATAAGGATGTTTGATCAGTATTGATGTTCATCATTGTCACATGATGTTGCCAACATTTTGCTGGAGGAATGGTATAAGATTGCCTTGAAAAACACACAGTGCCTGTATTTACATATTCCGAGAGGACTGGAAGCTGTTTTGAATGTTCTCCTACACAGAGTTGGGCGTGGTAATGTGCTGTGATTTTTGTGTTTTCTTAGTTTTGCCCACTCCTTGTAGGTGTCCAAGTCGTGGAATGATGATTTGGTACGGCAAGGACAAGATAAGAAATGAGGCACAGTTTTTAGGGAGGTACCACAGTGGTGTTCTCTAGATCCGGTTCACCAGACCCTCCTAAGTGGCAGCTCGTGATTGTGGCTGTCGGAGCTGAACACAATGGCGTCCCAGTGTGAGGAACAGACAGTAGGCGGCAGGCGGCCTATCTGGAGACAGCTGACGTCACCCGCAACATGGCTGCGTCTCGGTATATAAGCAGCGAGCAGACAAACGCTTGCGAGTTGGAGAATTGTCAGCCTACAGTGCGTACTGGGCGTGTCTGCACGTTTCACCAACCCGAGGACACAGCTGTCACTGCAAGGTGCGTGTTGCCGCTACAGTTGATTTGATTTTCCTGTTTTCTCCCTCGGTTTTGTGGTATTGGGGAGAGTGTTGTGCTAGGGGGTAGTGCACCTGCGAACACACGACATTTCCTTGTCAGCAGTGATGGATGGTGCGTAAAATGACTGGGGGTTCATTACTTTCACTGTATTATGCAATCTGTCTTTCTGAATAATTTAATTTTCTAAATTACTTAAAATATTTTGCAGTGAACACGTGGTGAGTCGTGGGGCGATCACTCTGTTTTTAAAATAATTGAAAAGCCGCTATCGCTTCAATATCGTTTACTAGATGACCGGTTTCAGCACTCTGAAGGTGCCACCATCGGATCTGTGAAGGTATAACATAACAGGTCTGAGGGAGGGCTTACATGAGTTACACTATACAGGGTGTTACAAAAAGGTACGGCCAAACTTTCAGGAAACATTCCTCACACACAAACAAAGAAAAGATGTTATGTGGACATGTGTCCGGAAACGCTTAATTTCCATGCTAGAGCTCATTTTAGTTTCGTCAGTATGTACTGTACTTTCTCGATTCATCGCCAGTTGACCCAATTGAAGGAAGGTAATGTTGACTTCGGTGCTTGTGTTGACATGCGACTCACTGTGTCAATCCTCATTTCAGTGCAAATGTTCTCTTTACTGATGAGGCTTCATTCCAACGTGATCAAATTGTAAATTTTCACAATCAACATGTGTGGGCTGACGAGAATCCGCACGTAATTGTGCAATCACGTCATCAACACAGATTTCCTGTGAACGTTTGAGCAGGCATTGTTGGTGATGTCTTGATTGGGCCCGACGTTCTTCCACCTACGCTCAATGGAGCACATTATCACGATTTCATACGGGATACTCTACCTGTGCTGCTAGAACATGTGCCTTTACAAGTACGACACAACATGTGGTTCATGCACGATGGAGCTCCTGCACATTACAGTCGAAGTGTTCACCGAGTGCCTTTCCGCTGCAGATCTTCCTGCATTTCGCTACAATTTTCTAATGCTGCAACTTCTCTGTATACTACAGCATCATCCGCGAAAGGCCGCATGGAACTTCCGACACTATCTACTAGGTCATTTATATATATTGTGAAAAGCAATGGTCCCATAACACTCCCCTGTGGCACGCCAGAGGTTACTTTAACGTCTGTAGACGTATCTCCATTGATAACAACATGCTGTGTTCTGTTTGCTAAAAACTCTTCAATCCAGCCACACAGCTGGTCTGATATTCCGTAGGCTCTTACTTTGTTTATCAGGCGACAGTGCGGAACTGTATCGAACGCCTTCCGGAAGTCAAGGAAAATAGCATCTACCTGGGAGCCTGTATCTAATATTTTCTGGGTCTCATGAACAAATAAAGCGAGTTGGGTCTCACACGATCGCTGTTTCCGGAATCCATGTTGATTCCTACAGAGTAGATTCTGGGTTTCCAAAAACGACATGATACGCGAGCTAAAAACATGTTCTAAAATTCTACAACAGATCGACGTCAGAGATATAGGTCTATAGTTTTGCACATCTGCTCGACGACCCTTCTTGAGGACTGGGACTACCTGTGCTCTTTTCCAATCATTTGGAACCTTCCGTTCCTCTAGAGACTTGCGGTACACGGCTGTTAGAAGGGGGCCAAGTTCTTTCGCGCACTCTGTGTAGAATCGAATTGGTATCCCGTCAGGTCCAGTAGACTTTCCTCTGTTGGGTGATTCCAGTTGCTTTTCTATTCCTTGGACACTTATTTCGATGTCAGCCATTTTTTCGTTTGTGCAAGGATTTAGAGAAGGAGCTGCAGTCCGGTCTTCCTCTGTGAAACAGCTTTGGAAAAAGGTGTTTAGTATTTCAGCTTTACGCGTGTCATCCTCTGATTCAATGCCATCATCATTCCGGAGTGTCTGGATATGCTGTTTCGAGCCACTTACTGATTTAACGTAAGACCAGAACTTCCTAGGATTTTCTGTCAAGCCGGTACATAGAATTTTACTTTCGAATTCTCTCAGTGACGCAAGGCGTTGTCTCGTCGTTGGAAGTCTAAAACGATCTATTTCGGCCCGGTGGCAACAATATCAAACAAAACTGCTGCTGCATGGAATCCAATCGTTGCAGCATAGATTGATGAAGAAAGTTGATGTAGTTGACCCACTAAACATTTAAAATCGAACCCGAAAGATCACGCAGGCCAGGATGGAAAGGGATACTTGACAAGAGGTCGTCTACAGAGGTCGCGTGATCCTTTTGCTGAATCACAATATAAGGTGATTTACAATTATATAGTTGGCAGCTATAACCAGCAGTGTTAAAACTGCTCGGAAAGATGTCCGCCGTTCACATTTTCAAAGTGTGTTAGGAATATATCAGAACAAAGATGAGACTTAACGAAATGTAAAAATAAATAAATAAATAAGTAAAAAATAATTTATTTCTTCAGAACCGCACGAATCAGGATGCTTTAGTGATGGGGCGTTAATAAATCGGCTTCGAATGCATCGACTGATGTATTTGTCAGTTTTAGACATCTCTTCTTGTGGAGTCTGCTCCACCGCGACAAGAGTCCACTGTCGTGCAACAGGAAATATGCCGCTCTAAAAAAAAAAAAAATATTACGGAAGTACTGCTGAGTTCGTTTGGACAGGAGCAGCTGTTTTTTAAGCGTGTAACACTAACTGGCGCTCGAAACAACCTTATGACAAAATCGATACCGGTCTGACATGTAACCAGTACAGCGAAAAAAGGATTTTCAAAATTTTCATATTGCCACTTTTGTGCCTCATGTAAACTCCGGGTTTGTTGTATGTCCATACCGGTGCCTCAGTATGAACATGGAAACTTGCAGCTGGTAGCCTATCAAATTCTAGCTGTTGACCTACGTGGAGGATGTGAGGCAGTGTAGCTAAAATTGTAAATATATGTTATAAACTTAGACTCTGGCCAGGAGAAATACATGATGGATATTTGTTTCCATATTTTACTGTTCTTGTGCCGTAGGTATATAAGAAGACACCAAGAGGACTCCACATCTCCGTGTTTCCCACTGTGTCTCGCGGTTCTAGGCGCTCAGTTCGGAGCCGCGCGACTGCTACGGTCGCAGGTTCGAATCCTGCCTCGGGCGTGGATGTGTGTGATGTCCTTAGGTTAGTTAGGTTTAATTAGTTCTAGTTCTAGGGGACTGATGACCACAGATGTTAAGTCCCATAGTGCTCAGCGCCTTTTCCCACTGTGACTCAAGATTCCTTGAGTGGGAGTTGCTGGAAAGTGCTAAATTAAGCAAACGTTATTAGCATTCTACGTCTTTACTCTTCAAGTCCACACATTTGCAGCTCTCTTCCGCTTGAGGGCTGTAAATTGTAACTTGTCACACGCAAAGCATCCCCTAACTGTGCACAGCGGTATGAATGAGTCTTTATTCGATCAGAAGTTTTCTGGCCATCCCTAAACATCTAAACATTTGGGTGGAACATGGCGTCGCTCTTTACTTTCCACAACGAACATAGTTTCGGTCGCTCAATAAAACAGCTTCCACCGCTTTAACGGACGTGGATAATACTTTTGTTGAACATCCTTTTATGTGCAGTCTCATCACATGTCATGCAGAGAACACGCGTTTGAAAATTATGAATCCCATGCAAATATGACTAAAGAAGAACGGTTTCCGAAATTTTCGTCATATGAATGTTGTGTCCCGTGTAAACATCGTACCTGTCGTACCGTCGCCTCGCCTGCTCAGTAAATACTTGGAAACTCGTAGCAAGTATTAAAGTCTACTAGCCCACCTTGATGAAGACCTTGAGGTGAAATTTACCACCTTTCAGTACAGTCGAAACCGTTAATAAGTAGAATAGTGTTTGCCTCTGTTCGGGAGAAAAAACAAGAGTTACTTGGAAACGCAGATCATTGTCCATGTATTTTAGACACATATCGAGATACCAACAGGAGTTAATTTCACTATTTTTGATAGTCTCTAAGACGTCACTCCAAATCACAGACGCTGTAAAAGTATTTCGTCATTACTCACTATGATGGGAAAAATTTGACCAACACAGTTAAAAGTTTTGTTTCATTTTCAGTACTTTGGCAGTTGACTAAAGATGCATACTACTCCTTTTCATTAATACCGAGTTTGTAGGGTCACGTATGGTGCCCTACACACTTTTGTCACTGCCTTACCGAGTAATTGCTGCTGCAAGCGCTCCGAAATGTTAGCGGTTTAACTCTCTCGCGAGGGACGGCTGTAAATGAAGACGAGAACACTTTTTTTAAAATCTGCCCACAGCAGAACCTCGCGTAGGCCGCCATTAACAAGATGCGTGCCCCTTCCTACGTGTGGATCACATTCCTAGTTCCTGGCCAGTTGCACCATTTTAACGCGTCCGGAGAGTGCTCTTTCGTTTCGCACTCCACACATTCATGGGTAGCCTTGGCCCTCTGTTACAGAGGCCTCCAGTTGATGTTTACCTAAACTCCTGAGGAGGAGGAGATTGTGTGAGAAAACATTCCAAAACGCATGTGTACAAATCGTCAATGGATACCATCAAAACATTTATATCCGCGCCGATTAAAGAGTGTGATATTATTGTTATGCTCACCTGGATCACACGAGTTGTGCGGTAAGAGGTGTAACGCTTTCACATTCCCAGGTTATGAAGACTCATAACAGAAATACTTAGAAAGATTCCTGTCGAGTCAAGGCGAAATCTTAATTACATTTGTACGAATAACACACACTTTGTCACTAGCCATCGAGTGTGACGCTGCAATCAAGATATTGATGGCGTCATCCGCTTTGTATCGACGCGTAATTTAAACCCAGCGTGGGACACTGTTTCATTTCGTGACAATGTGTCCAGCTGTTATTTCCCTGTTTCGACAGATTCAATTCTTATCTGGCAACAGATAAAAAGAAATTATCTGTCGAGGACCTTCACACACTGCAGATGTGAGGAGATAGACGACATTCGAATCAAACATTATTTGACTGAAAAGGCGGTAGAAAATAAGATAAACAAACTTGCGCCATCCACATTCTTTCCTCGTGTTCCTGGCCAGCGCCGGGCGCGAGAACGAAGGCTACCAAAGTTTTATTTTCCACTCCATTGAATGCGTTATATGCTGCTCATTGGTCTGAGTAAAACTTTGGACACACACTACGTTTCATACCTTGGACCATACCGATATAAGCGGTGCATTTCACTCTCCCTGCCGTGTTGACATCTGAATCAAATTCTTTTCGACACAGTCGTATCTCATCTATAGCTGGTATCAAGTACTGATTTCAACAACTGGTCTCCTTGTTGTTCTAATGTTACCCATGTAATAACTGACTTAACGTAAGTTCCCCAAAACTCGCATTGTTAATGCGATGGCTATCCTTCTTTCGTTGGCTAGGTGGAACGACAGAAAACGTTTAGTGATTCGATGAACTCCTGTTCATGGTGGACTATGACTCACTTAGCTGAACGTTTCCACAAGAGGAGAAGACCAAATATCGGTTTAGCAGCAAGCATACACTTTTCTGGTGATTTTCTCTGCAATTCGTGTGGTACGCTTTATTATGCTACATCCATAATTTACGGTGTTCACGCAGAATAAGATGCTATTATTTCTGCTTATTCCAGTACAGATAGCGCCACAGTATCGTGATAAGAAGTGTAACCTATCAAGAAACGTAACTTGTAGAGGACACTCGTATAATGATGTAAAAATTAAAATTATGTCTTGTCAAAAATCGTCGCCGTTCGTTGATCTGGAGACCCAACTGTCACCCAATGCAAGGATTTTGAAACACGGTTGCCGTGGAGTTTGTGCAATCTTTAGGCTTGAAATTCTCCCTTCTGAAAGAGACTGTCAAAGGTTTCCTGAATGCTTCGTCACTGGAAAAAAAACTGGTTCAAATGGTTCAAAAACGGTTCAAATGGCTCTGAGCACTATGGGACTTAACAGCTGAGATCATCAGTCCCCTAGAACTTAGAACTACTTAAACCTAACTAACCTAAGGACAACACACACATCCATGCCCGAGGCAGGATTCGAACCTGCGACCGTAGCAGTCCCGCGGTTCCGGACTGTAGCGCCTAGAACCACACGGCCACCGCGGCCGGCTCACTGGGAAAACTGTAACGAATTTTGTTACACGGGTGTTTGTGATGGTCGGCAAGCACTTGCATCTTAAGTGCCTGGCAGAGGGTTCATCGAAATACCTTCACAATAATTCTCTGTTATTCCTATCTCGAACAGGTCTTGGAGGAAATGAACACCTACATCTTTCCGTGAGACCTCTGATTTCCCTTATTTTATTATGATGATCATTTGTCCCTGAGTACGATAGCATCAACAAAATATTTTCTCATTCGAAAGAGAAAGTTGGTGATCGAAACTTCTTTATAAGATCCCTCCACAGCGAGAAACGCCTTTGTTTCAATGATGTCCAAGAAAAATCCTGTATCATGTTCGTGACACACTCTGCCCTATTTCTCGATAATACAAAAGATGTTGCTCTTCTTTGAACTTCCTCGATGTACCCCACTAATCCTGTCTAGTAAGGACCTCACAAAACGTAGCAGTGCTTCGTTCCTAATTGTAATTCCTACGTATCTAGCTGAATTAACAGCCTTTAGATTCGATTGATTTATCCTTTACCGAAGTTAATCGGATTCCTTTTAGCACTCATATAGATGACCTCACACTTTTCATTATTTAGGGTCATTTGCCAATGTTCGCACCATTCAGATATCGATTTGCAATTAGTTTTTATACTCTGGTGAGCTCACTAGCCGACAAACGACACCGTCACCTGGAAACAACCTAAGACGGCTGCTCATACTGTCTACTAAATCATTTACATAGAGAAGGAAGAACAGTGAGCCTCGGGGAACCCTTTTGTTTTACTCAATGACTTTTTGTCAGTTACAAGCATCTCCCATTGAAGTCCGTGCTAAAAATTTCGAGCTTCTGCAAAAGATCGCCAAACATGGGAATTTTGGATTTCTTTGAATTTTGCATGCTTTTTTCGTTGTTTCTGCAATGGTGTTCTGACCCGTTTTGTGTACCACGGGTATCAGCTTCGTCGTTTTTTTTATTTATTTGGTATAAATCTCTGAATTGCTGTCGATATTGTTTCTCTGAATTCAAGTCACATCTGGTACACTTTACATTGTTAATCTTGAAGGAGTGGAAATTGTCTCTCAGGAAGGGGTCAAGCGAATTTTTATCTGATTTTTTGAGCAGATATATGTTCGTTACCACCTCAAGATTATTCGTTGCTAAGAGACCAACTGCGTTTTCACACCCGTTTACTATTCGAGTGCACTCATGAGCTAAATACTCGAAATAATTTTGACAGAATGCGTTTAGCGTAATTTCGAGTACCGCTATAAGCGTACCTCACTTTAGTAAATCATTGCGTATATCTTTGGATGCACCGTTAGAAACGATAGTATTGTTCATTTGCTTTTTTTTCAACTGCATCTCAAGCTGAAGAGTAATTTATTAGTTCTCTGAATACTCTGGGATTGTTAAATTTTGTTGTTTCATAACGATCGCGTAAGTTCAAACTGACCCCAGTCAAGTTACTTTGGAAATAGCATAACCAATTTACTTTAAGCTGCCATTGCATCTTTGTAAAAATACTATGTTTGAAATATGAGCTAAGCTGTTGCCTAATTTCTGTTTTTCTGAGGAATTATAAATGTAAATGAGTATTCTTATGTGCAGTGAATTTCACGTGCAACTTTCTCTGTTAGATGACTCAGTGTTAGATCTGATCCTGCTTGTATCTTTACCCTTAACAAACAGCAAAAACGTAAAACACAGTCTTTTATTTGTAGAAATGCAGCCACAGAACCAACTATTTCTTTTATATATATTCTAGCCTGAGTTGTTGCTTGACACATGGAATCCCCAAAAATTACCATCAAATTACCCATCTCTGGGCTCTACCCTTCCTTCCACAATCACTTTTATCTGTTCGGACTCCACCAAAATTGTCCTGCAAAACCATATCAACCAAGCGCAAACCTCCTTGCAGTACCTTCTGCCCATCGGTAAAATTCTCCTGTTGTAAAATCCCAAATTCCTGGGACCCATAACACACATTGGATCTCTTGCACTCCAGGAACTAGAGAAACATGCGCGACGCTACGCCAAAAAACTGTATATCCTGGTCACGTCAAATGCCTTGGACTGCCACTAACCACCAATTCAACAAATACCTCCAAATTTCCCCCACAGCCCCTCATAGCCAACAAACACTGGCTTGCAGACCTACTACATTTACCCCACCCTCAAAACTTACTCCCACCACGATACAGAATCCAGAACCTAAACAGACCCAAAAAAGAGTCATGAACCTTTCCTCCAAAAGCCTTAGCCCTGCAGGAGAATGTCCTTTCTAAGCCTCACCTTTTGCCCCACTCAAATTCAGTCTTTCAAGACTTATTAGAGGCCATGTGGCCTTCTTCCAGTCCCTATATTTGTAGCACTTTCTCGCCACCAACCATACCAATCAGGCTCAATCAAAGACCATTGAACCCTGCCTGACTCAGTTCACTCCTCCATCCAACTGTGATCAACCCCCACTACCCCCAAATCAGACCCAGTTAACTTCCCAGACTTTCTTAACCTTGATCCTTGCCTTACCATCTTTCCCCAAATACCTCAACAAGCAAACTAACCTTACATCTGCAGAAAGAAGTGCAATCCACCACCTGTCAGAAAACGGAAAACCCACCTTTTGGAGCGTTGACCACAGCAAGACACGCAGGAAGAGAGTCAGTGCAGATCTAGAAGGTACCAGAGGCAGACCGATTCCAGTGCCGTGGGCAGCTGAGCTGGGTTTCTCGATTGAGGATCCATGGTGTGAGCAGCTCAATCGACGTGGTCCGACGGGCTCTCGATTGGGTCTAACTCTGGGGAGGTTGGGGGCTACAGGACTATGGCAAACTCATCCTAGCGCTTTTCGAACGACGCACATACACTACCTGCTGTGTGACATGTCGCATTGTACTGCTGGTACGTGCCACAGTGCCAAGGAAAAACAAACTGCATTTTGGGGTGGACATGATCCTCAAGGACAATTACATACTTGTGTTGATCCAGCGTGCCTTACAAAATGACGAGATTACCTGGGGAACGCAAAGAAAACATACCACATTCCATAACACTGCCTTCTCCAGCCTGAACCAGTCGCTTGCTGCAGAGGCTCATACACAGCAACGTTTTCTATACAGTCGTTGAGGTAAAAATTGTTGGCAGCCCCTTGGTTCATCTGGGCAGTCATCTGTTCAACGGTTTCACGTCTGTTCGCCCTTATTCATCTCTGCAGCCATTCTTCAAAATGGTTCAATTGGCTCTGAGCACTATGGGACTTAACAGCTGAGGTTATGAGTCCCCTAGAACTTAGAATTACTTAAACCTAACTAACCTAAGGACATCACACACATCCATGCCCCAGGCAGGATTCGAACCTGCGACCGTAGCAGTCGCGCGGTTCCTGACTGAAGCGCCTAGAGCCGCTCAGCCACACCGGCCGGCCGCCATCCTTCACCTGTAGCACACTGCAGGCGCCTTGCCGACGATTTTGGATACCGCCATTTTGCCATACCCAATATACTTTAACCATGGCAGCATACAAACACTTTACAAACTTAGCTGTTTCGAAAATAGTTTTATCTTTGGCCTGAAAGCCAGTGATCAAATATTTTTGAGTGCCAGATAACTCCCCACTAATGCTTTTACCTGCCTTTTGGGTCTGTTATTGCACTCTGACGTCGAACATAGACGATAATCACACTGATGTGACTGAATCATATATTCGCTACAGGACTCATGCAGTTGGACAGTATTCTAAGATGTGGTATGTAAGTGATTCGTAAGTACTCTCCTTTGTAGAGTGACTGCATTTTCCCAGTATCCTACCTATGAGCCAAACTCCAGCACCTGCCTTACCTGTCCTCGAGCCTGTGTGATAATTTCATTTAATGTTGTTGTTGTTGAGGTCTTCAGTCCAAAGATTGGCTGGATGCAGCTTTCCTTGCTACTCTATCCTGTGCAAGCCTCTTCATCTCCGAGTACCTACTGCGGCCTACATCCTTCTGAATCTGCTTAGTGTATTCATCTCTTGGTCTCCCTCTACGATTTTTACCCCCAGCTTCCCTCCAGAACTAAATTGGTGATCCCTCGATGCCTCAGAATATATCCTACCAACCGATCCCTTCTTCTAGTCAAGTTGTGCCACAAATTCCTCTTCTCCCCAATTCTATTCAGTACCTCCTCATTAGTTATGCGATCTAACCATACAATCTTCAGCATTTCTCTGTAGCAACAAATTTCAAAAGTTTCTACTGTCTTTTTCTCTAAACTGTATATCGTCCATTTTTTACTTCCATACATGGCTACACCCGATACAAATACTTTCAGAAAGGACTTCCTGACACTTAAATCTATATCCAATGTTAACAAACTTCTCTTTTTCAGGAATTCTGTTTTTAGCATTGCCAGTCTACATTTTATATCCTCACTACTTCGACCATCATTAGTTATTTTGCATCCCAAATACCAAAACTCCTTTACTACTTTAAGTGTCTCATTTCCTAATCTAATTCCCTCAGCATCACTTGATTTAATTCAACTACATTCAATTATCCTCGTTTTGCTTTTGTTGATGTTCATCTTATACCCTCCATTCAAGACATTGTCAATTCCGTTCAACTGCTCTTCCAGGTCCTTTGCTATCTCTGACAGAATTACAATGTCATCGGCAAACTTCAGAGTTGTTATTTCTTCTCCGTGGATTTTAATTCGTACTCCAAATTTTCCTTTTGTTTCCTTTACTGCTAGCTCAATATACATATTGAATAACATCAGGTAGACGCTACAACCCTGTCTCACTCCCTTCCCAACCACTGCTTCCCTTTCATACCTCTCGACTCTTACAACTGCCATCTGCTTTCTGTGCAAATTGTAAATAGCCATTCGCTCCCTGTATTTTACCTCTGCCACCTTTAGAATTTGAAAGAGAGTATTCCAGTCAACATTGTCGAATGCTTTCTCTAAGTCTACAAATACCATAAACGTAGAGTTGCCTTTCCTTAACCTATCTTCTGTGAGAAGTCGTAGGGTCAGTATCGCCTTGCATGTCGCTATATTTCTCCGGAATCCAAACTAATCTTCCCCGAGGTTGGTATCTAACAGTTTTTCCATTCTTCTGTAAATGATTCATGTTAGTGTTTTGCAGCCGTGACTTATTAAACTGATAGTTCGGTAATTTTAACACCTGTCGGCACCTGCTTTTTTGGAATTGGAATTATTATATTCTTCTTGAAGTCTGAGGGTATTTCGCCTTTCTCATACAACTTGTTCACCAGATGGAAGCGTTTCGTCATGGCTGGCTCTCCCAAGGCTATTAGTAGTTCTAACAGGGTGTTGACCTCTCCCAGGGCCTTGTTTTGCCTTAAGTTTCAATGCTTTGTCAAATTCTTAATGCAGTATCGTATCTCCCTTCTCATCTTCCTGTACATCCTCTTTCATTTCCATAATATCTCAGGTACGTCTCCCTTGTATATTCCCTCTATATACCCCTTCCACCTTTCTGGTTTCTCTTCTTTGCATAGGACAGGTTTTCCATCTGAGCTCTTGATATCCATACAGGTCTCTTTAATTTTCCTGTAGGCAGTATCTATCCCACCCCTGGTGATATATGCTTCTACATCCTTATATTTGTCTTATAGCCATTTCTGCTTAGCCGTATTGTACTTCCTATCGATCTCATTTTTTAGGCATTTGTATTCCCTTTGGAATGTTACATTTAATCCCTTTTTATATTTTGTTCTTCCAGCGATTAAATTCAATATCTCTTGTGTTACCCAATGATTGCTACTGGCTTGAGTCTTTTTACCTGCTTGATCCTCTGCTGCCTTCACTATTTCATCTCTCAGATCTACCCATTCTTTTTCTACTGTATTCCTTTCCCTGGTTCTTGTCAACCGCTACATCTGAAAGCCTCTACAATCTCCGGTTCTTTCAGTTTATCCAGGTGCCAACTCCTTAAATTCCCACCTTTTTGCAGTTTCTTCAGTTTTAATCTGCAGTTCATAACCAGTAAAATGTGGTCAGAGGCCACATCTGCCCATGAAAGTGTCTTACACTTTAAAATCTGGGACCTAAATCTCTCTCTAATAATTATATAATCAATCTCAAATCTTCCAGCATCTCCAGATTTCTTCGACGTATACAACCTTCTCTCGTGATTCTTAAACTAAGTGTCAACTATGATTAAATTATGTTCCATTCAAAATTCTGCCAGACGACTTCCTCTTTCACTCCTTTCCCCCAGGCCATATTCACCTACTACTTTCCTTCGCTTCGATTGCCTACTACGGAGTTCCAGTCCCCCATTAAATTTTCGGCTCCCTTAACTATCTGAATAGTTTCTTTATCTCAACACACATTTGCCCAATCTCCTCCTCATTTGCGGAGCTAGTTGGCATATAAACCTGTACTACTGTGATGGGTGTGGGCTTCGTGTCTATCTTGGCTACAATAATAGCTTACCTGTGCTCCTATTTTTTACTCATTATTAACCCTACTCCTGCATTACCCCTATTTGATTTTGTATTTAGAGTCCTGTATTCACCTGACCAGAAATCCTGTTCGTCCTACCACTGAACACTAATTCTCACTATATCTAACTTTTACCTATTCATTTACCTTTTAAAATTTTCGAACCTATCTGGCCGATTAGGGGATCTGACATTCCACACTCTGATTCATAGAACGCCAGTTTTGTTTCTCCTGATAACAACGTCCTCCTGAGTAGTCCCCACCCAGAGATCCAAATAGGGGAACTATTGTATCTCCAGAATATTTTATTCAAGAGGCTGCCATTATCATTTAACGATACAGTAAAGTTGCATGCCCTACTGTAGTTTCCCCTTCCTTTCAGCCGTTCACGGTACCAGCACTGCAAGGCCGTTTTTGTTGATGTTACAAAGCCAGATCAGTCAATCATCCAGACTGTTGCCCCTGCAACTACTGAAAAGGCTGCTGCCCCTCTTCACGAACCACACGTTTGTCTGGCCTCTCAACAGATTCCCCTCCATTGTGGTCGCACCTACGGTAAGGCTATCTGTATCGCTGAGGCATGCAAGCCTCCCCAGCAAGAGCATGGTCCGTGGTTCATGGGGGAGAAAAAATTTCGACCCTGCCAGGGTCTTGTCATTTCATATCCTGCCAAATTCTTGCATCTGAGTATTTGTGTGATTTGAATGATTCCAGGTGCGACTCATTGACGTTGTAGTCTTAGGAGATAACTTTTCTGTGCTTTATAAAATGCACAACTTTACGTTTCTGTATGATCAAAGCTAGTTAGCAATGTTTGCACCACTTTAAAATCTTATTCAGATATAACTGAATTTTCTACATCTTTCTTCAGATGGTATTTCACCAGCGGAGAAATGCTCCTGTCGGAGCACAAACAGGCGAATATGTTCCTCTTTAAAAGACGTTGACAGAAAAGCGAGAAACCAGCTGCCTCGATCCCCGCTCCACCTCCCTCACCAAAAATTCTGGCACACACACACACACATTCTCACTCATTTGAAACTGAACATTATAAATCGTTCTACCCAGTCTCTCATAGTTAAACGTTCATACTCAGCATCTCCCCCTGATTGACATTGTCTATATATGTCTCTCATGCACTCTCCGCTTTTTCTCCCATTAATTCACAGTATACTCCGCTGCCACAATCTCCTCCCTCATTTACACTGTCTCCTTTCGTCTTTTTTCCCCACTGCCGCCATCTCCTCGATACTTCACCGCTTAAAACATTCTGTGGATCCAACTTATTTTTTCCCCTATGCTCACAGGTGTAAAATTTCGGTGCAAAATGCGATCTCCCCTATACCTATGCGTTAAAGTTGGCCAGTCTGGGAGAGTAAAGATCTCCAAGCCTGTGGATGGTCTCCACTTACCTGTGTTGTTATTTCCCAGTATTTCCTCTCTCCTGCTCCCACTGCTTCTCTCTCCATCCATCTCTCTTTCTCTTTTGCTGCCACTGTCTCTCACTCTCACTAACCATCACTATCTCCTCTCTCTTTGGCTCCCACTGTTTTCCACCTCTGCTTCTGTTTCAGTGCCAGTTTCTGTCTCTCACTGACCATCACTGTCTCCTCTCTCTTTGGCTCCCAGTGTTTTCCACCTCTGCTTCTGTTTCAGTGCCAGTTTCTGTCTCTCACTGACCATCACTATCTCCTCTCTCTTTGGCTCCCACTGTTTTCCACCTCTGCTTCTGTTTCAGTGCCAGTTTCTGTCTCTCACTGACCATCACTATCTCCTCTCTCTTTGGCTCCCACTGTTTTCCACCTCTGCTTCTGTTTCAGTGCCAGTTTCTGTCTCTCACTGACCATCACTATCTCCTCTCTCTTTGGCTCCCACTGTTTTCCACCTCTGCTTCTGTTTCAGTGCCAGTTTCTGTCTCTCACTGACCATCACTATCTCCTCTCTCTTTGGCTCCCACTGTTTTCCACCTCTGCTTCTGTTTCAGTGCCAGTTTCTGTCTCTCACTGACCATCACTATCTCCTCTCTCTTTGGCTCCCACTGTTTTCCACCTCTGCTTCTGTTTCAGTGCCAGTTTCTGTCTCTCACTGACCATCACTATCTCCTCTCTCTTTGGCTCCCACTGTTTTCCACCTCTGCTTCTGTTTCAGTGCCAGTTTCTGTCTCTCACTGACCATCACTATCTCCTCTCTCTTTGGCTCCCACTGTTTTCCACCTCTGCTTCTGTTTCAGTGCCAGTTTCTGTCTCTCACTGACCATCACTATCTCCTCTCTCTTTGGCTCCCACTGTTTTCCACCTCTGCTTCTGTTTCAGTGCCAGTTTCTGTCTCTCACTGACCATCACTATCTCCTCTCTCTTTGGCTCCCACTGTTTTCCACCTCTGCTTCTGTTTCAGTGCCAGTTTCTGTCTCTCACTGACCATCACTATCTCCTCTCTCTTTGGCTCCCACTGTTTTCCACCTCTGCTTCTGTTTCAGTGCCAGTTTCTGTCTCTCACTGACCATCACTATCTCCTCTCTCTTTGGCTCCCACTGTTTTCCACCTCTGCTTCTGTTTCAGTGCCAGTTTCTGTCTCTCACTGACCATCACTATCTCCTCTCTCTTTGGCTCCCACTGTTTTCCACCTCTGCTTCTGTTTCAGTGCCAGTTTCTGTCTCTCACTGACCATCACTATCTCCTCTCTCTTTGGCTCCCACTGTTTTCCACCTCTGCTTCTGTTTCAGTGCCAGTTTCTGTCTCTCACTGACCATCACTATCTCCTCTCTCTTTGGCTCCCACTGTTTTCCACCTCTGCTTCTGTTTCAGTGCCAGTTTCTGTCTCTCACTGACCATCACTATCTCCTCTCTCTTTGGCTCCCACTGTTTTCCACCTCTGCTTCTGTTTCAGTGCCAGTTTCTGTCTCTCACTGACCATCACTATCTCCTCTCTCTTTGGCTCCCACTGTTTTCCACCTCTGCTTCTGTTTCAGTGCCAGTTTCTGTCTCTCACTGACCATCACTATCTCCTCTCTCTTTGGCTCCCACTGTTTTCCACCTCTGCTTCTGTTTCAGTGCCAGTTTCTGTCTCTCACTGACCATCACTATCTCCTCTCTCTTTGGCTCCCACTGTTTTCCACCTCTGCTTCTGTTTCAGTGCCAGTTTCTGTCTCTCACTGACCATCACTATCTCCTCTCTCTTTGGCTCCCACTGTTTTCCACCTCTGCTTCTGTTTCAGTGCCAGTTTCTGTCTCTCACTGACCATCACTATCTCCTCTCTCTTTGGCTCCCACTGTTTTCCACCTCTGCTTCTGTTACAGTGCCAGTTTCTGTCTCTCACTGACCATCACTATCTCCTCTCTCTTTGGCTCCCACTGTTTTCCACCTCTGCTTCTGTTTCAGTGCCAGTTTCTGTCTCTCACTGACCATCACTATCTCCTCTCTCTTTGGCTCCCACTGTTTTCCACCTCTGCTTCTGTTTCAGTGCCAGTTTCTGTCTCTCACTGACCATCACTGTCTCCTCTCTCTTTCTCGCTCATTGGCACTGTCTTCCCTCTCTCCCACAACCGTTGTCTCTGTGTTACTCTCTTTCAGCACAAAAAGGCGCGAGTATGTTCACATGCCAAAATTTTTGGTGAGCAAGGCAGAATGAGGATTCAGCCAGCAGGTTGCCCCCTCTTCTGTCAGAGTGTTTGGAATAGGAAGCCGGCCGCGGTGGTCTCGCGGTTCTAGGCGCGCAGTCCGGGACCGTGCGACTGCTACGGTCGCAGGTTCGAATCCTGCCTCGGGCATGGATGTGTGTGATGTCCTTAGGTTAGTTAGGTTTAAGTAGTTCTAAGTTCTAGGGGACTGATGACCACAGCTGTTAAGTCCCATAGTGCTCAGAGCCATTTGAACCATTTGGAATAGGAATATATTTGCCTTTTTTGGGCCTCCATAGGAGCAGTTTTCCGCTTTTTCCCTTCTATTCCGCGCAACAGCAGGATGTGTTGCTTTAAAACGAATTTTACAGCTCAGTAAAATGTTGACAATTTCTTTATATACTTAGACATATTTGTATACTTTGATGCATATAAACAACAAATACGTAAGCGTAATATAAGGTTAATTCAAAACAGTTTGCCTAAGGTTTTTTTCTAGATACTTTGCTCACCGATCGCAATTCACTTGCTTGTGATTTATATCTTAAAAGGATAAAAATATTAATAGGAATATTTCACTGAATTTGCAGTCTCTCCAGCTTCAGATAATTTTTGTCAGTCATTTGCAGTTCTTTCCAGACATGTTAAGACCCTTTTAGCTCATTTTTGGGCACTGTAGTACCACTTTGGGCAAATTTGTAAAGGTGTGGATTGTCTATTATACAGGCTACGCGTCACGCAGCTTTATTGGCGAAGAAATGTCGACGGAAAACATGGTTTTGTGACCTCAGAACACTTTCGATGACCCTAGAACCCTTACCGTGTGTTCGCTACCTCAGTTAAAACTACGTTTACACCTCAGAGCAAATATTACCTGCATATTCTGCATGCAAACACTTGAATCTCTTGATATCGGTATCGGATAGTGATATCGAAAAAAATTTCAAGGTTCCCCGATAACATCATCGTATGAGCACATGATAAATATTTCACCGATGTGCCGTGAACAGAAGTTATATCTACATCTACATCTACATACACACTCCACAATTCACCATACGGTGCGTGACGGAGGGTACCTCGTACCACAACTAGCATCTTCTCTCCCTGTTCCACTCCCAAACAGAACGAGGGAAAAATGACTGCCTATGTGCCTCTGTACGAGCCCTAATCTCTCTTATCTTTGTGGTCTCTCCGTGGCAGTAAAATTGTACTGCAGTCAGCCTCAAATGCTGGTTCTCTAAATTTCCTCAGTAGCGATTCACGAAAAGAACGCCTCCTTTCCTGTAGAGACTGCCACCCGAGTTCCTGAAGCACTTCCGTAACACTGGCGTGATGATCAAACCTACCAGTAACAAATCTAGCAGCCCGCCTCTGAATTGCTGCTATGTCCTCCCTCAACCCGACCTGATAGGGATTCCAAACGCTCGAGCAGTACTCAAGAATAGGTCGTATTAGTGCTCTATAAGCGGTCTCCTTTACAGATGAACCACATCTTCCCAAAATTCTACCAATCAACCGAAGACGACTCTCCGCCTTCCCCACAACCGCCATTACATGCTTGTCCCACTTCATATCGCTCGGCAATGTTACGCCCAAATACTTAATCGACGTGACTGTGTCAAGTGCTACACTTGGGCGCTGATGACCACGTTGTTTAGCCCCCGAAAACCTCGAACCACACACACACACACTAATGGAGTATTCAAACATTACGGGATTCTTTTTCCTATTCATCTGCATTAATATACATTTATTTACATTTAGCTGCCATTCTTTACACCAATAACAAATCCTGTCCAAGTTACCTTGTATCCTCCTACAGTCACTCAACGACGATACCTTCCCGTACACCACAGCAAACAGCCGCACATTGCTATCCACCCTATCCAAAAGATCATTTATGTAGATAGAAAACAACAGCAGACCTACCACACTTCCCTGGGTCACTCCAGATGATACTCTTACCTGCGATGAACACTCACCATCGAGGACAACGTACTGGGTTCTATAGAAGTGGCTAGCGCAACAGTTGATACCGCTGCTACCCAAAAATCGTGGTTTTTTTCGTTGTATCTTGATAATTGATAGATGTTTTCGGAATAGGCAAAATGGTAGCATCTAGATGAATATGTGATGAATGTACATTTAAAGTTTGAGCCATTTTCTGTGACTTGTTGTTTAGAAAGTTGCGTTCCACGCTGCAAGAACGCCTGAAAACCAGCTTTGTGGTTCGCGATAAAGCACAATGTTATCGAGAAAAGTTTCGAGGTTCACTGAGAGTATCGTCTTAAGAAGTCTAACAGACAATATATATACACTCCTGGAAATGGAAAAAAGAACACATTGACACCGGTGTGTCAGACCCACCATACTTGCTCCGGACACTGCGAGAGGGCTGTACTAGCAATGATCACACGCACGGCACAGCGGACACACCAGGAACCGCGATGTTGGCCGTCGAATGGCGCTAGCTGCGCAGCATTTGTGCACCGCCGCCGTCAGTGTCAGCCAGTTTTCCGTGGCATACGGAGCTCCATCGCAGTCTTTAACACTGGTAGCATGCCGCGACAGCGTGGACGTGAACCGTATGTGCAGTTGACGGACTTTGAGCGAGGGCGTATAGTGGGCATGCGGGAGGCCGGGTGGACGTACCGCCGAATTGCTCAACACGTGGGGCGTGAGGTCTCCACAGTACATCGATGTTGTCGCCAGTGGTCGGCGGAAGGTGCACGTGCCCGTCGACCTGGGACCGGACCGCAGCGACGCACAGATGCACGCCAAGACCGTAGGATCCTACGCAGTGCCGTAGGGGACCACACCGCCACTTCCCAGCAAATTAGGGACACTGTTGCTCCTGGGGTATCGGCGAGGACCATTCGCAACCGTCTCCATGAAGCTGGGCTACGGTCCCGCACACCGTTAGGCCGTCTTACGCTCACGCCCCAACATCGTGCAGCCCGCCTCCAGTGGTGTCGCGACAGGCGTGAATGGAGGGACGAATGGAGACGTGTCGTCTTCAGCGATGAGAGTCGCTTCTGCCTTGGTGCCAATGATGGACGTATGCGTGTTTGGCGCCGTGCAGGTGAGCGCCACAATCAGGACTGCATACGACCGAGGCACACAGGGCCAACACCCGGCATCATGGTGTGGGGAGCGATCTCCTACACTGGCCGTACACCACTAGTGATCGTCGAGGGGACACTGAATAGTGCACGGTACATCCAAACCGTCATCAAACCCATCGTTCTACCATTCCTAGACCGGCAAGGGAACTTGCTGTTCCAACAGGACAATGCACGTCCGCATGTATCCCGTGCCACCCAACGTGCTCTAGAAGGTGTAAGTCAACTACCCTGGCCAGCAAGATCTCCGGATCTGTCCCCCATTGAGCATGTTTGGGACTGGATGAAGCGTCGTCTCACGCGGTCTGCACGTCCAGCACGAACGCTGGTCCAACTGAGGCTCCAGGTGGAAATGGCATGGCAAGCCGTTCCACAGAACTACATCCAGCATCTCTACGATCGTCTCCATGGGAGAATAGCAGCCTGCATTGCTGCGAAAGGTGGATATACAGTGTACTAGTGCCGACATTGTGCATGCTCTGTTGCCTGTGTCTATGTGCCTGTGGTTCTGTCAGTGTGATCATGTGATGTATCTGACCCCAGGAATGTGTCAATAAAGTTTCCCCTTCCTGGGACAATGAATTCACGGTGTTCTTATTTCAATTTCCAGGAGTGTATATATAGAGCATTGACATTTAGTGTAACCTCGCAACACTTAAATTCCGTAACCTACCAATAATAAAATGTGACTAATCTCTCAATAAAATTGTGGCTCATTTATAACCTTTCAATAATTAACTGACTGAATCTAAACTGGTAAATCTGGACGACAGCAGTGCTGCGTCATGGCCCTGAAAATTCATTCTGAATAAATTGAAAATTCTTACCTCAATTAGGTCGCCGGATAACGCATATATATCTGCTCGTATAAGAAATTTTTCTGGCACAGCCCACTGCAGTACTGGCCGACAGATTTGTCATGTATAAAAAGAAACAACTGATTTTTCTTTACAATAATCGCAATGACCATGGAGTGGAGAAATTAGTAAATTCTTTACATTGAGACGAATTATTGTCAAAGTTACTTTTTGTCGAAATATTATTATTAAGAAATTTTTTTAAAACATTTACATGGGACTTGATATACCAATAGTACATATGCGCGACGCTACTTTTACCTTATACTACATCGCTCAGGCTCCGCCATTGCTCCCCACGACCGGCCCAGCCAACTCCACACACACGATACACATAACAGCAGCTACTACTTACTCTTACTGCTACTGACACTGCTCTGACTGCAGCCAACACTGCTCTCTGGTCTGAGATTCTCTTACAGCTTACATATAGCAGGCAGCGCGTGAGCAATCAATCAAAATTACATCTGCTCGAGTGCGCTAGCAATAAATTCCTTAGTCATGGACCTCTTACAAACTCATGGTAAAAATTTCGATGGTTTACCATGAACAGAAATTTTAAATGTGGTCATCTCCACAATTTATATATTCCATGCCCAAAAATCACGGTTTTTTGGGGATTTGTGAGGAACCGTCCATGAACAAGTAGTGCTTCTACAAGCCGCCGAAGGTTCACCACAGGTAATGAAAACTGACCAATCCATTCGCTCAACTTGCCTCGGCCAGAGGAAGCGTGTAATTTTTTAATTTTTACCCTACACTGTAGGATAGCTACAGGATTCCCGTACTTCCGATAGGTACCAGATGATCAAAAAGCCAGTGTAAATTTGAGAACTGAATAAATCACGGAATAATGTAGATAGAGAGGTACAAATTGACACACATGCTTGGAATGACATGGGGTTTTATTAGAACCAAAAAAATACAGAAGTTCAAAAAATGTCCGACAGATGGAGCTTCATCTGATCAGAATAGCAATAATTAGCATAAAAAAGTAAGACAAAGTAAAGATGATGTTCTTTACAGGAAATGCTCAATATGTCCACCATTATTCCTCAACAATAGCTGTAGTCGAGGAATAATGTTGTGAACAGCACTGTAAAGCATGTCCAGAGTTACGGTGAGGCATTGGCGTCGGATGTTGTCTTTCAGCATCCCTAGAGATGTCGGTCGATCACGATACACTTGCGACTTCAGGTAACCCCAAAGCCCATAATCTCACGGACTGAGTTCTGGGGAGGCCGAGCATGACGAATGTGGCGGCTGAGCACACGATCATCACCAAACGACGCCATCTGTCGGACATTTTGTGAACTTTGTTTTTTTTTTTTTTTTTTGGTTCTAGTAAAACCCCATGTCATTCCAAGCATGTGTGTCAATTTTTACCTCTCTATCTACATTATTCCGTGGTTTATTAAGTTTTCAAATTTATACTGACTTTTTGGTCACCCGGTATATAAATGGCCGCTAGGCCAAGGGCAATTCAAAACGCTTAACCTCCTATCGCTGTGATCAATAGAAGCCAAGATGAGATCCATTGAAAAATAGTATTTTCGCGCACGATTTTTTAGAACGCGTTGGTACCGTACACTATCGTGCACGGAACGATTAGAGTAATTGCATCGCATCCAAAAACTATGAGTTTAACGTTGTTAACCAGGTAATTACCATACAACACGAACAGTAAGGGTCTCAACTAAAGGGCCCATTACATCGGCGAAACTAACAAACAACAATGAGAAGATTTCCCTTGGTTTAAATAGGATATTTCTTTCAACAGTATCTTATTGTGCTGAAATGTAAGTGCGGATTAGTTTGCCAGAAGAAATTTGGGCCTTTCTTACACTGAACCCAAAAACTATGGGTGGTATTCCATATCACTACTGTTGAAAACTGAACTCGCTTGCAGAAGAAATTACACTACATAAGTGTGGGAAGGAACGAGCCAGCGACTAGAGAGGTCAGTACGTCTCTTCACGTACAGACAAAACAAACAACATACGTAGACACACGTCTGGGAGTTAACATATTCGTAGATTGGAACGTATATAATAGAACCACCTAAGAATTGAAAAGTCTTAGAACTTCTCAGTTCTGTGACAATGGCGTAATTAAGGGAATAGTATGAGGTTGCCTCAAAAGCTGTAACCCACTGTAAAAGCCGCTATTCACTAACATGGGGTACACTTATTTGAGTGAAACATGTACGTGACAGAATCATAAGGAAATCTTTCCAGTCATAGATCAAACATTGAGGTCCTATTCAAGAGAAATGGAAAGGCTTTCTAACTTCCAGTACAATCATTTGCACTTTTAGACATCAAGAACTGCTCCCTGCGTTACAGCACTATGGTTCCTGGCCATCGCCTGCAGGCTAGTGAGTCTTATAAAAGACTGGCTTCTTTTCCTTCGCTTCTTGAAGTAGGCTTACAATGAATTCTTAACAGAAGCCATCTTTTTTTTCGTCTACCTATATCTGTCTTTCCTGCAGGTTTATAATTGATAATTTGTTTGTCCATTCTGTCTGACACCAATCTGTTGATATGCTGCATCTATTTTATGCTTTATTGCTACATTTTTCCTCATGCGGTACTATAAAGTGTGTTCCATTGATCGTCACCGGGCCAAATATCTCACGAAATAAGCATCAAACGAAAAAACTACAAAGAACGAAACTTGTCTAGCTTGAAGGGGGAAACCAGGTGGCGCTATGGTCGGCCCGCTAGATGGCGAGACACATCTGTTAATTTTCTTCAGTCTTACTTCCAATATCAACTGCGACGTCAGATCTGCCTCTCTGATGTCTTGACCTTTCCTAAAGCCAAACTGTTCTTCATGCTACAGATCCTCGATTTTATTTTTCATTCAACAGCTTTATGACACCATTCACAACCGAAGTAGTGAATGCACCCAGGCCAGAGAGGCTGCAACGTTATATGTAAGTTCGTTCTGCAAAATTCTTTGTAAATTTGACTCGGTTTGGTATTCACTGAAATAACATTGGATACCCTGTCAACCCATGAAGTTTCATTTCGCTCCTTATTTGTCTTCTGAGTGCTTCACATTCTTTGTCAGTCATTGTGTTTGTGTTACAGATGAGATTTTAGACATCTTAATATGGTGCCAAATAAAATTTGCAATAAGCACTGTCAAAACTGTGGAGCATGTTGCTTAGCTACATAACTATGTATATCTTAATGTTATGTATGCCGCTAAAGACATGCATGCGAATCAGCATCAGCGTGGCATAATAAATTTAAAATAAATCGTACACCGTCGATGTCGACACATTTTACTCATCAAAATTTAGTCCCTGAGCACACGACCTCTTCACTTATTAGATGTTGATGTTGCTTTTGGTAGTGGTGGTGTGGTCTTCAGTCCAGAGACTGGGATGATGCAGCTCTCCAAGCTACTCTATCCTGTGCAAGCCTCTGCATCTCCGAATAACTACTGCAACCTATGCCCCTCTGAATCTGTTAGTGTGTTCATCTCTTAGCCCTCCTCTACGATTTTTAATCCCCCCCTCCCTCCCCCAAAAAAATTCTTTCTTATACTAAACTGGTGATCCCTTGATGTCTCAGGATGTGTCACGTCAACCGATCCCTTCTTTTAGTCAATTTGGCTCCATATTTCTTTTCTACCCAGTTCTATTCAGTACCTCCTCATTAGTTACATGACCAACCCACCCAATCCACCGAATTATTCTGTAGCTCCATATTTCAAAAATTTCTATTGTCTCCTTCTTTAAACAGTTTATCATACATGGCCACACTCCATACAAATACTTCCAGAAAAGGCTTCCTAACAATTAATTCTATGTTCGATGTTAATAAACTTCTTTTCTTCGGAAACGTTTTACCCCTTGTCAGTCTGCATTTTATATCCTCCCTGCGTCGACCATCATCAGTTATTTTGCTGCCCAAATAGCAAAACACATCTCGCTTCCTAACGTAATTCCCTGACTTAATTCTACTACATTCCATTATCCTCGTTTTTCTTTCGTTGATGTTGCAAGTCCTTTGTTGCTTCTGACAGAATTACAGTGTTATCAGTAAACCTCAAGGTTTTTATTTCTACTCCCTGAACTTCAATTCCTGCTCTACATTTTTCTTTGGATTCCGTTGAAGAGATTAAATAACATCAGGGACAGGATACAGCCCTGTGTCTCACCTTTCTCAGCCACTGCTTCCCTTTCATGTCCCTCGACTCTTATGACTGCCATCTGTTTCTGTAAAAGTTGTACCTAGCCTTTTGCTCCCTGTAATTTACTCCCACTTCCTTCAGAATTTCTAACGGAGTATTCTCCAAGTCTACAGATTCTATTATCATAGATTTGTCTTCTCTTAACCTACCTTCTAAAATAAGTCATACGGTCAGTATTGCCTCAAGTGTTCCTGTGTTTCCTCGGTATCCAAACCTATCTTCTCCGAGGTCAGCTTCTACCAGTTTTTCAATTCTTTTGTAGATAATTCGTGTTGGTATTTCGCAAGTATGGACACCATAATCACCAACCTCAACATCTGGGATTATAAACTCAGTGTAGTTGAACCTATGATAACAGATCACTGTGCGATAGTAATGGAAACCAGTATGAGGAGCAAACTGCAGATAAGCACATGGCATTCAAACTACACACTCAAAAGAAGATTTGTTAAAGAAGAGAGACTAAATGATCTCAAAGCAGCTCTGTCTTGTGTAAACTGGCAGCAGAAAATTGCAGAGTTAGTAGGCAGTGATTCTTTCTTATGCCTGTTCCAAACCTTAAAAGCAATATTTGTTGGCATGTTTCCGGTAAGACAAGTCAAGAATCCTGTGGACAAATCACAAGGCAGGCAGAAAGTTATCAATGTGAAACAATGGTACACCCCCGAGCTCAATAAATTGAAGTGTATTGTAACAATGTGCAAGGACCGAATGAAATCAGCTTTAGACATACCAGCTAAAGAATTACATCACCGCAACTACCTAAAAGCCAAAAAAACTTATAGGAAGGCAGTAGAAGAAGCAAAAACAAATTTTAAGATACATACATTAAAGAGGCCCAAAATCCTTGTAAAGCTGCCTGGAATCTTGTGAATGACAACAGAAAGAAGACTACCTCCTGCTTAAATTCATGTAGCCCTGATGACTTCAATGAATATTTTGTCAGAATAGTGGAAAAGACAGTGAGTGAAATTCCACACTCTGACCTAGATCCGACTGCAAACATAAGAAATGCAGACAGTTGCAGTATTCAAAGCTGGAAGGAAGTACACCCTGAAGACATGATAAAAATTGTGAACTCCTACAAACACTCAGAAAGTGTAGACATCTATGGCATGTCCTGCACACTGCTAAAGAAAATTATTGCAGAATTAGCTCAGCCACTAGCCATAGCAATAAACAAATGTCTATCTTCTGGTGTCTTCCCAGACTTCCTTAAACTGGCGCACACAGTACCAATCTATAAGAAGTGGGATCCATGCGAGTTGTCCAGCTTCAGACCAATCTCAGTGGTACCAGTACTAGCTAAAGTTACTGAGTCTGTGATGCACTGCCAGGTACTGAATTACTTTGAGGAAAACAACTTATTCCAAAACACACAGCACGGATTCCACAAAGGGAGATCAACAGTGGCAGCCCCACTGGACTTATTAAAAACGATTCGACAGAGTTTTGAAGAGAGACAGAGTGTGGCACTGACACTCTGTGACCTCAGCAAAGCCTTTGACTGCATCTCACACACAACACTAACAGCCAAGTTAAGATGCTATGGTGCTGGAAGTGTTGTTCTATCAACACTCCAATCTTATTTGGAAAACCGAAAGCAGGTAGTATCAGTGCATGGAGCAACTTCTCTTGAACAAAAACTGGAACATGGAGTGCCCCAAGGATCAGTCTTAGGACCTCTCCTATTCCTCATATATGTCAATGATATGAGCTGTAGTAGTCAAATGTTGCAGTTTGCAGATGACACTACCCTTATTGCCAAAGGACGTACAGCTGCAGAAGCTCTTGGTGTATCAAATTTGATGTTTGAAGAAATAAAAGAATGGTTCATCATAAACAAAATGAAGATAAATGAAGAAAAACCCAACATTTGATATGCAGTCTGTCCAACACTGAAGGCCAAGGTAACATGGAGACTGTCAGACTACTGGGCTTCAAGATTGACAGCAAACTCTCCATGAATGATCACACTGCATATGTATGCACCAAACTTTCTCGTGTGATATACCTCCTGAGGAAGCTGAAGACGGTAATAACTGACCAGTTTCATACAATAGTCTACCATACACTCTTCCACAGCCACATTAGCTATGGACTGTTGTTGTAGAGACACTCCTCAGGCTGCAAAGATGTGTTGCTATTACAAAAAAAAAGCCATCAGGATCATATCCTCTAGCAAAAGACTGGGCCACTGTAAGCCTATTTTCACCAGGCTAGGCATAATGACTGTTTTTAGCCAGTATGTGTTTTTCTGCCTCATTTATATAAAAGAAAATCAAAGGAATTATAGTATAAGACAAGAAATGACACTCGCTGTAAGAGGAACATTGAAGTGCCAAGGTGTCGCCTATCAAGTACATAAGACAGCTTTCCAACAGACGCCCTAAAAATGTACAATCAACTGCCTCCAGAAGTGAAATCCCTGCCACCTGAATTATTTCGGAAAAAAATTGCTCAGGACTTGAAACAACATCCACTATATTCCTTGGAAGAGTTTTTCAACAGTGGTTCTAGTGAATGGACAAAATAATAAATATTGTTATGTTTTATATATAATTTTGCCTAAATTTAATCTTCTTTTTATGTTCTCAGGTAACTGCACATTTAATTTTGTGTTTTACTTAAAGTACATATTTTGCCAAAATGAAACTTTATGTGTGTGATCTACATGGTCTTGTAAACATTTTGCTTTACGGTATTTTCATTTGCTGCTATGAAGTTTTACTTTCCTGTTCAGTTATATTTCATTTTCTCTATGTTCTATGTGTTTTCGTGCACTGCATAAATATTTTATTTTATTTGTAATACAAATTTTGTATATGGTGTTGTATAAATGTTAGTTGATAAACATTGTATATGTGACGCAGTCTGTCCAGCCATGGCTGGTAAACGACGAAGACATAGTAATATAGTAATAATATAGTAATATTAAGCTGATAGTTCGGAAATTTTGCACCTGTCATCAACTGCTTTCTTTCGATTTGGAATTATTACATTCTTCTTGAAGTCTCGTACATCTTGCTCACAAGATGGAACAGTTTTATCACGGCAGGTTCTCATAGTAGCTCTAGCGGAATATTGTCTACTCCCAGGGACTTGTTTCGATTTCGGTCTTTCAGTGGTCTATCTAATTCTTGTCGCAGTATCATATCTTCCATCTCATCTTCCTATACGACTTCTTGCATTTCTATAATATTGCCTCAGAGTTCATCCCCCTTGTATAGACCCTCGACATACTCCTTCCACCTTTCAGCTTTCCCTTATTTGCTTAGGACTGATTTTCCGTTTGAGCTCTTTATATTCGTACATATGCTTGTCATTTCTCCAAAAGCCTCTTTAATTTTCCTGTCGGACATATCTATCTGTCCCCTGGTGAAAATGCTTCTAAATCCTTACACTCTCCTTTAGCCAACCCTGCTTAGTCATTTTCCGCTTCCAGTCGATATCATTTTTTGGACGTTTGTATGCTATTTTGTCTGCTTCATTTGCTGCTATTTGGTATTAGATACAGAAAGGGAATTGTACTGATATGAATATTTTGATTCGTTATAGCACAGCCAGATGCATCATAATGAGGCAGCAGGATTGGCGCAATTGCTCCTCTGATATGTCCCACGCTCAATAGAATTCTGTGCCCTTTTGACATTATAACTTGCACATTGAAACTCATTAAGAAAGTCAGTTTTACCAGGAGTCCTGCATTCACAAATTTTTCAACATGGCCAGCCTAAATGACAGATTGTGTGTTACTACCTGTCCAACCCTGAACCCTGTGAGACTGAAATGATGCCTTTTGTCTGAGAGAATTTCTGGGAATATTTTTTCGTTTAATGTGAGCTGTTACTCCAATGGAGGAATCGTGGAGTAACATTAATCTGGCGACTGTATTTTATTCATTTATCTCAGATAGCCACACAGTTACAGTTAGCTAAAGTAATAAGGGAGCAATGTTTAGTTTAAAATTGATTATGGCATACTACATGAAACGGAAAAAATCCTTCGCAATAACATTTGTGGATCTTGTGAAGACATATGACTGCCTTCATAGACTTCAGTACTAAAAATTTTATGGAATTTGGGACGCCATCCAAAAGTGATTAAATTAATAGGACTCAGTCTAGCCAACACCAAACCAAAGTAAAATTTAGAGGAGAAATTTCTGAACTATTACTTATGTAAACAAGCTTAAGGCAACGTAACTGTCTATCACCATTGCTGTTCAACTGTGCCGTGAAATACATAATGAGAGAATGGTACAAGGACAACCCAAAGAACATAGGAGTTGGAAGTGCGAAAAATGAAAAAAGTTTGCACTACTTACAATTTTCTGATGATCTTGCCCTCCTAGCCAACAATGTTCAAGAAACCAGCAACTAGTTAAATCCCTACAAAAAATAGCACAGAACATTGGCCTGAGAACTGTGATTGTGCTAACTGACCCACCACTTGCAAAGAAAATTACAATAGGAGAACAAGAAATCAAAGTTGTTGATAAATTTAAATATTTAGGTGAAATCGTAACTTACAATCTAAGTGAGAAACCACTATGGCTAAATAGAACAAATAGTTGAACAAAGCAAATTACGTTACCAAAAACATATACAGCAAAAAAAGTCTATCCATAGATGGAAAATTAAAACATTATAAAACAGTTACTCAAACAGAAATAACTTACGCAGATGAAACCATCTTCAAAACATCTAATATAGCAGAAATTGACAAAATACTAAAGATAGAAAGGAGAAAAATTAGCACAATATCAAGTAAATGGGCATTGGAGAATAGCTTCAAATGAAACTGTACAAGAAAATAGAACCAGTAATGGGCACGATCAGGAAGACATGTATCTCATTCTTTGGACGTTTGATGAGAACACCAGAAAACGGAATTAGTAAGGGAACAGTAGGAGAACTGTAGAATAGTAAGAGCAACATCAAATGGATCACAGAAAATAAGGAAGACATGACAGACTCCAAATTACAGTAGACGACCTAGAAAAGAAAAGAGAGAAAACCAAAACACTGCAAGACACACACACCAGGATACGAATTAAGATGAATAAAAGGGCTACAGAAAGAGTGATCTCAGACGAAGAAAGAAAGAAGATATGTGAAAGAATGAAGAAGTATTGGGCTGACAGAAGAACAAAACCCCTTTGTATACAATCCCTGCATAACTACTGCACTATTGAATTGTCTTATTTAATTATTATTGAACTATATTGCATTACTGAATAACAAACGTTTCTATAATTGACTAGAGCCGTCAGAGGAGGCCATGAAATATAAATAAATAAATAATAAAAGAAACCATAGGCCAATAAATTTATCTCAGATGGAGATCAGGTGATACTGACTTGGTGATGAGCATCATCGCTGTTTCAGTGTCTCTATACAATTAGATTAGCCCTGTCTTCATATTCCATGGATGAGCAATGCGTAAGGCGCTGAAGAATGTTTCTAGATTCTCCACTGACTACCAGTTTTAGAAACGTTCTAAGCACACTATCTTCAAACGTCTGCCAATTCAATACCACAGTTACTCCTGTTTGGTATTAGTCTAACACTCGCACAATCACCTAGGATGGGGCGCGCAAGCGATTGGCAAGCAGCCTCCTTTGTAGAATGACAGAGTTTTCCCAGATTCATGCCAATGAACCTGCCTTACCAACGACTAAGCTTATGTAATCATTCAACTTCATATTCCTAAAAGCTGTTATACTCAGGTATGGGTAGACCGTTTCCAGTTGTGATTCATTGATGTTGTAGGCATAGGTTACGATTTTTCTGCTTTTTGTGAAATGCACAGTTTTAATTTTCTAATATATTTAATACAGGTTGTTAATCTTTCCACGACTTTGAAGTCGTATCAAAATCTAACGGAATACTCGTGCAGCTTTTTTTTTTCAGACAGTACTTCGTTATACATAACTGAATGACCAGCATAAAGTCTGATGTCGCTCCTACTAGTTTCCAGCACGTCATTAACATTCAACATCAACAATAAGGGTCCAAAGTAGTTCCCTGGGGCACGCCTGACGTTACTTCCACTTATGTCAGTGATTCTCAATCCGAGATAACATGCTGCCTTCAGATAAATGCTGCGCCTGTATCAGTGATAACTACAGAAGCCGATTTGCAAACCACTCGCAATACCAAAGTGGGCCACGCTTTCAGGAATTGATTCTTATCTTTCAAACAGTGTACCCTTTTTTCAGTCATTTATTCTGGAAACTTTTAAGATGAGTCATTTTTCAGATACATGGTTGAACTGTTAGTAACTCCATTCGCAGATATATTAATTTGTTGGCTTATTCCATATTGTGGGAATACTTAATACAATTTCTATTGAAATTGTATGCAACGAGTCAGTTTGTAGGCTACATACAGTGCCTGACAAAAATTGTGGCACCCAAGAAGCGGAGGAGGAAACGATATGAAACTTCAAGGGTAGAGAGGGTACATGATGTTATTCAGTGATTACAATATCCAGTCAAATTTACGAAGAACGTGACTCTGTGAGTCCATTAAGGGGGGTAGGACGTCAAACGGGACGACTTGGAGCAGGAGAGACACCACAGGAATTTTTAATTTCCACTGTCTATACCTTTACAAATAAATTCATAAAACTTTGTCAGAATGACCAGAAAGGATTTAGGATTTACACTTATAGTGGAGGAAGTTCAAAAATATAAGAAAATAATTTATTTTTTTACATTTGCATTTCACCTTTTTTCACTACCATTGGCTGCATTTGTTACTATATGTACACTTTTCTTCATAAGTAAGGGAGATTCTTCGATGAATTTTGCACAGCATACAAACCATACGTACAGGTGTATGAAACTCTAGAATTTTCCAAATCTATTAAAAAAATGTGGTAAAAATTGAGATAATTAACTATAAAATTTGAGTTTTTTCCAAACATGAAGTTTAAAATGTAACAGCACATTCATTTTTTCATAAATTAAATAATTTCTAGAGTTTCATATACCTGTAAATATGTTTCGTATGCTGTACAAAATTCATCGAAGAATCTCTCTTACTTATGAAGAAACGTGTACCTGTAGCAACAAACGCAGCCAATACAAGTGAAAAAATGATGAACTTTCACATGTGAAAAAAATTATTTTTTTATTTTTTGAACTTCCACTGCTATGATTGTGAATCCTTAATCCTTCCTGGTCATGCTGACAAAGTTTTAGGAATTTATTCGTAAAAGTATAGACAGTGGAAATTAAAATGTCCTGTGGTGTCTCTCCTGCTCCAAGACGTCCCGTTTCACATCCTACCGCCCTTAACAGTATGAAGTTGCACCCCCTCTGTCCAGAATGTAGGCACTGACTCGGCTGGGAAGGGTGTAATAAACCTGTTGTGACACCTCGTGAAGCAACTCGGCCCACAAGCGCTGTAACTGGTCCTCGAGACCAAGGTCACTGTCACTTGGACAGAGCTGACCTGGGCTGATCCCACATACGTTCCACTGGAGACAGATTTGGGAAACTTGCTGGCCACAGGTGTTCCTCAGCATCACGGAGACGGGTTATAGAGAGAAACGCCGTGTGTGGGCAAGCACTGTCCTGTTGAAAGTGGCACCGCGATACTGTCACATGATAGCTGACGGATGTGAACATAGGATGTCTGTGACGTATCGCTCTGCTGCCAGAGTTCTCTTTCTCACTACGGACCGCAGCCTGGAGACATAACTCGTCACTCCCCACACCACGAAGCTGAGAGTAAAACCTCTGTGTCTCTCCAAATCGGTGGAAGCTCCGGACCTCTCAAGAAGTCACTGCCACACTCACTGACAACGGTCGTACAGGGTAGTCAAAAATCGCAGTTATTCTGTGAACACAATGCGACGGCATGTTAGCCTCTGGTCAACGGTGCAGGGTGACATAGAATATATGTGACATAGAATATATCATTGACGTCGGTTTGCAGTAGGGTCTTGGAGCATATACTGTATTCAAACATTATGAATCTCCTCGAAGGGAACGATCTATTGATACGTAATCAGCATGGTTTCAGAAAACATCGTTCTTGTGCAACGCAGCTAGCTCTTTATTCGCACGAAGTAATGGCCGCTATCGACAGGGGATCTCAAGTTGATTCCGTATTTCTAGATTTCCGGAAAGCTTTTGAAACCGTTCCTCACAAGCGACTTCTAATCGAGCTGCGGGCCTACGGGGTATCGTCTCAGTTGTGCGACTGGATTCGTGATTTCCTGCCAGGAAGGTCGCAGTTCGTAGTAATAGACGGCAAATCATCGAGTAAAACTGAAGTGATATCGGGTGTTCCCCAGGGAAGCGTCCTGGGACCTCTGCTGTTCCTGATCTATATAAATGACCTGGGTGACAATCTGAGCAGTTCGCTTAGGTTGTTCGCAGATGATGCTGTAATTTACCGTCTAGTAAGGTCATCCGAAGACCAGTATCAGTTGCAAAGCGATTTAGAAAAGATTGCTGTACGGTGTAGCAGGTGGCAGATGACGCTAAATAACGAAAAGTGTGAGGTGATCCACACGAGTTCCAAAAGAAATCCGTTGGAATTCGACTACTCGATAAATAGTACGATTGTCAAGGCTGTCAATTCGACTAAGTACCTGGGTGTTAAAATTACGAACAAGTTCAGTTGGAAAGACCACATAGATAAGATTGGGCGGAAGGCGAGCCAAAGGTTGCGTTTCATTGGCAGGACACTTAGAAGATGCAACAAGTCCACTACAGAGACAGCTTACACTACACTCGTTCGTCCTCTGTTAGAATATTGCTGCGCGGTGTGGGATCCTTACCAGGTGGGATTGACGGAGGACATCGAAGGGGTGCAAAAATGGACAGCTCGTTTTGTATTATCACGTAATAGGGGAGAGAGTGTGGCAGATATGACACGCGAGTTGGGATGGAAGTCGTTAAAGCAAAGACGTTTTTCGTCGCGGCGAGATCTATTTACGAAACTTCAGTCACCAACTTTCCCTTCCGAATGCGAAAATATTTTGTTGAGCCCAAACTACATAGGTAGGAATGATCATCAAAATAAAATAAGAGAAATAAGAGGTCGAACAGCAAGGTTTAGGTGTTCGTTTTTCCCGCGTGCTGCTTGGGAGTGGAATAGTAGAGAGATAGTATGATTGTCGTTCGATGAACCCTCTGCCAAGCACTTAAATGTGAATTGCAGAGTAGCCATGTAGATGTAGATATTGCAGCGAATCCATTACTCGCTCTAGGACGGCACGTGCAGATGTGAAGGAGTCCCGAGGCATTCGCTGCACCACACGGCGACCTTCACAAATGGTCGTCAGGTACGTTCGAGTGGAATCTTGGCAATGAGTATACCTGGCCTCACATTCCCGTGCAGTCCAACACGCAACACATTTGTCCCCGCGCATCCCGCCTGCCGTGTCGGGACCGAGTGGTGCCCGTGTTCCAGGTCCGTCAGTCATGTCGGCAGTAAACGAGGGTCTGGAGGCGACGGTCGCGGATCTGGGCGCCCTGCTGGACGCCGGAGAAGGCGCTGTGGTGACGCTCGTGGCAGGCGAGACGCGGCTGGCGGCGCACAGGGCCGTGCTGGGGGCCAGGAGCCCCGTGTTCGCCGCCACGTTCCGCCACGACACGGCGGAGGCCCGCAGGGGCAAGGTGGTCGTCCGGGACGTGGAGGGGCCGGCGCTGCGGCAGCTGCTCGTCTACTGCTACACCGGCGAGGCCCCCCAGCTGGCCAGCGTGGCGCCCCAGCTCCTCACCGCCGCCGACAAGTACGGCCTGACTGCCCTGAAGGACCGGTGCGAGCAGCAGCTGGTCTCGCAGCTCGACGTGGACAACGCCGCGGCCGCAGCCGTGCTGGCTGTGAGGCACTCGTGTCCCGGCCTCACCGAGGCCGCAGTCGCCTTCGTCCGCGAACACAGCCACCGGGTGATGGCCTCGCAGGGCTGGGCGGATGCCGTGCTGAACAGCCCCTGCGAGGTGATAGAGATCCACCGCCTGCTCGCGGACCTGCCGCAGGAATCCAGGTACTCGCAACGTGCTCGCCTGTTCTCTCTGTTTCCACGTCTGGTCTGTCAGGCTTATTTCCCACTCTATTGCTCTACTTCCTACATCTACATCTGCATCTACGGTTGTACGTCTTGTACATCTGTATATGCATCTGCAGTCTACATATGTTGTTGTTGTTGTTGTCTTCAGTCCTGAGACTGGTTTGGTGCAGCTCTCCATGCTACTCTATCCTGTGCAAGCTTCTTCATCTCCCAGTACTTACTGCAACCTACATCCTTCTGAATCTGCTTAGTGTATTCATCTCTTGGTCTCCCTCTACGATTTCTACCCTCCACGCTGCCCTCCAATGCTAAATTTGTGATCCCTTGATGCCTCAGAACATGTCCTACCAACCGGTCCCTTCTTCTTGTCAAGTTGTGCCACAAACACCTCTTCTCCCCAATTATATTCAATACCTCCTCATTAGTTATGTGATCTACCCATCTAATCTTCAACATTCTTCTGTTCACCACATTTCGAAAGTTTCTATTCTCTTCTTGTCCAAACTATTTATCGTCCATGTTTCACTTCCATACAAGGCTACACTCCATACAAATACTTTCAGAAACGACTTCCTGACACTTAAATCTATACTCGATGCTAACAAATTTCTCTTCTTCAGAAACGCTTTCCTTGCCATTGCCAGTCTACATTTTATATCCTCTCTACTTCGACCATCGTCAGTTATTTTCCTCCCCAAATTGCAAAACTCCTTTACTACTTTAAGTGTCTCATTTCCTAATCTAATTCCCTCAGCATCACCCTACTTAATTCGACTACATTCCATTATCCTCGTTTTGTTTTTGTTGATATTCATCTTATATCCTCCTTTCAAGACACTGTCCATTCCGTTCAACTGCTCTTCCGAGTCCTTTGCTGTCTCTGACAGAATTACAATGTCATCGGCGAACCTCAACGTTTTTATTTCTTCTCCATGGACTTTAATACCTACTCCGAATCTTTCTTTTGTTTCCTTCACTGCTTGCTCAATATACAGATTGAATAACATGGGGAAGAGGCTACAACCCTGTCTCACTCCCTTCCCAACCACTGCTTCCCTTCATGTCCCTCGACTCTTATAACTGCCATCTGGTTTCTGTACAATTTGTAAATAGCGTTTCGCTCCCTTTATTTTACCCCTGCCTCCTTCAGAATTTGAAAGAGAGTATTCCGCTCAACATTGTCAAAAGCTTTCTCTAAGTCTACAAATGCTAGAATTGTAGGTTTGCCTTTCCTTAATCTATTTTCTAAGATTAGTCGTAGGGTCAGTACTGCCTCACGTGTTCCAACATTTCTGCGGAATCCAAACTGATCTTCGCCGAGGTCGGCTTCTATCAATTTCTCCATTCGTCTGTAAAGAATTCGCGTTAGTATTTTGCAGCTGTGACTTATTAAACTGATAGTTCGGTAATTTTCACATCTGTCAACACCTGCTTTCTTTGGGATTGGAATTATTATATTCTTCTTGAAGTCTGAGGGTATTTCGCCTGTCTCGTACATCTTGCTCACCAGATGGTAGAGTTTTGTCAGGACTGGCTCTCCCAAGGCCATCAGTAGTTCCAATGGAATGTTGTCTACTCCCAGAGCCTTGTTTCGACTCAGGTCTTTCAGTGCTCTGTCAAACTCTTCACGCAATATCATATCTTCCATTTCATCTTCATCTACATCCTCTTCCATTTCCATAATATTGTCCTCAAGTACATCGCCCTTGTATAGACCCTCTATATACTCCTTCCACCTTTCTGCTTTCCCAACTTTGCTTAGAACGGTCTACATATACACACATCAAAAAAGTTCTGCATTACCCCAGCTCCCAGAAATCCTGAAGATAGACGATGACTGTAGATACTGTATCACAGACACAGTCCCATTGACTGTTCAGAGATGTCACTAAACCAGCCCAAAGATGTAAACAACCATGCATGAGTAGCGCCTATTAGACAGAAGGGGTCCAATAGCCGATCATTTCCAGTCATTCCATCAAGAAGGAGGTACACAGCACGTCTTGTCTGTAGTTCACCCGTGTGGTTCGATTGCGTCCGCATTGTTTCTTTGTGCCAGGAAGGGCTCTGAAGAAGGGAAGTGTCCAGGCGCCTCGGAGTGAACCAAAGCGATGTTGTTCAGACATGGAGGAGATACAGAGAGACAGGAACTGTCGATGACATGCCTCGCTCAGGCCACCCAAGCGCTACTACTGTAGTGGACGAGCAATAGCTACGGATTATGGCTCGCGGTATGGCCGTGCGGTTATAGACGCTTCAGTCTGGAACCGTGTGACCGCTACGGTCGCAGGTTCGAATCCTGCCTCGGGCATGGCTGTGTGTGTTGTCCTTAGATTTTTCTTGGTCATCAGTCTACTGACTGGTTTGATGCGGCCCGCCACGAATTCCTTTCCTGTGCTAACCTTTTCATCTCAGAGTAGCACTTGCAACCTACGTCCTCAATTATTTCATTGACGTATTCCAATCTCTGTCTTCCTCTACAGTTTTTGCCCTCTACCGCTCCATCTAGTACGATGGAAGTCATTCCCTCATGTCTTAGCAGATGTCCTATCATCCTCCTTATCAGTGTTTTCCACATATTCCTTTCCTCTCCGATTCTGCATAGAACCTCCTCATTCCTTACCTTATCAGTCCACCCAATTTTCAACATTCGTCTATAGCACCACATCTCAAATTCTCTTCTCTTCCGGTTTCCCCACAGTCCATGTTTCACTACCATACAATGCTGTATTCCAGACGCACATCCTCAGAAATTTCTTCCTCAAATTAAGGCCGGTATTTGATATAAGTAGACTTCTCTTGGCCAGAAATGCCTTTTTTTTCCATAGCAAGTCTGCTTTTGATGTCCTCCTTGCTCCGTCCGTCATTGGTTATTTTACTGCCTAGGTAGCAGAATTCCTTAACTTCATTGACTTCGTGACCATCAATCCTGATGTTAAGTTTCTCGCTGTTCTCATTTCTACTACTTCTCATTACCTTCGTCTTTCTCCGATTTACTCTCAAACCATACTGTGTACTCATTAGACTGTTCATTCCGTTCAGCAGATCATTTAATTCTTCTTCACTTTCACTCAGGATAGCAATGTTATCAGCGAATCATATCATTGATATCCTTTCACCTTGTATTTTAATTCCACTCCTGAACCTTTATTTTATTACCATCATTGCTTCCTCGATGTACAGATTGAAGAGTAGGGGCGAAAGGCTACAGCCTTGTCTTACACCCTTCTTAATACAAGCACTTCGATCTTGATCGTCTACTCTTATTATTCCCTCTTGGTTGTTGTACATATTGTATATGACCCGTCTCTCCCTATAGCTTACCCCTACTTTTTTCGGAATCTCGAACAGCTTGCACCATTTTATATTGTCGAACGCTTTTTCCGGGTCGACAAATCCTATGAAAGTGTCTTGATTTTTCTTTAGCCTTGCTTCCATTTTTAGCCGTAACGTGAGAATTGCCTCTCTCGTCCCTTTACTTTTCCTAAAGCCAAACTGATCGTCACCTAGTGCATTCTCAATTTTCTTTTCCATTCTTCTGTATATTATTCTTGTAAGCAGCTTCGATGCATGAGCTGTTAAGCTGATTGTGCGATAATTCTCGCACTTGTCAACTTTTGCCGTCTTCGCAATTGTGTGGATGATGCTTTTCCGAAAGTCAGATGGTATCGCCAGACTCATATATTCTGCACACCAACGTGAATAGTCGTTTTGTTGCCACTTCCCCCAATGATTTTAGAAATTATGATGGAATGTTATCTATCCCTTCTGCCTTATTTGACCGTAAGTCCTCCAAAGCTCTTTTAAATTCCGATTCTAATACTGGATCCCCTATCTCTTCTAAATCGACTCCTGTTTCTTCTTCTATGACATCAGACAAATCTTCACCCTCATAGAGGCTTTCAATGTATTCTTTCCACCTATCTGCTCTCTCCTCTGCATTTAACAGTGGAATTCCCGTTGCACTCTAAATGTTACCACCGTTGCTTTTAATGTCACCATAGGTTGTTTTGACTTTCCTGTATGCTGAGTCTGTCCTTCCGACAATCATATCTTTTTCGATGTCTTCACATTTTTCCTGCAGCCATTTCGTCTTAGCTTCCCTGCACTTCCTATTTATTTCCTTCCTCAGCGACTTGTATTTCTGTATTCCTGATTTTCCCGGAACATGTTTGTACTTCCTCCTTTCATCAATCAACTGAAGTATTTCTTCCGTTATCCATGGTTTCTTCGCAGCTACCTTCTTTGTACCTATGTTTTCCTTCCCAACTTCTGTGATGGCCCTTTTTAGAGATGTCCATTCCTCTTCAACTGTACTGCCTACTGCGCTATTCCTTATTGCTGTATGTATAGCGTTAGAGAACTTCAACCGTATCTCGCCTTTCCTTAGTACTTCCGTATCCCACTTCTTTGCGTATTGATTCTTCCTGACTAATGTCTTGAACTTCAGCCTACTTTTCATCACTACTATATTGTGATCTGAGTCTATATCTGCTCCTGGGTACGCCTTACAGTCTAGTATCTGATTTCGGAATCTCTGTCTGACCATGATGTAATCTAATTGAAATCTTCCCGTATCTCCCGGCCTTAGTTTAGTTAGGTTTAATTAGTTCTAGGCGACTGATGACCTCAGAAGTTAAGTCGCATAGTGCTCAGAGCCATTTTTGATTATGGCTCGGAGGAAACCTGACTGCAACGCCACCATATTGAATAACGCTTTTCGTGCATCCACAGGACATGTTACGACTCAAACTGAGTGCAGTAGGCTGCATGATGCGCAATGTCACTCCCGACGTCCATTGCGAGGTCCATCTTTGCAACCACGACACCATGCAGTGCAGTACAGATGGGCCCAACAACATGCCGAATGGACCGGTCAGGATTGGCATCACATTCTCTTCACCAATGAATGTCGCATATGCCTTCAACCAGACAATCGTCGGAGATGTGTTTGGAGGCAACCCGGTCAGGCTGAATGCCTTAGACACACTGTCCAGAGAGTGCAGCAACATGGAGGTTCTCTGCTGTTTTGGTGTGGCATTATGTGGGGCAGACGTACACAGCTGGTGGTCACCTGTACGATACGCGAATGCCATCCTCCGACCGACAGTGCAACCGTATAGGCAGCATATAGGCGAGGCATTCGTCTTCATGGACCACAATTCGCGCCCCTATCGTGCACACCTAGTGAATGACTTCCTTGAGCATAATGACAGCTCGACTAGAGGGGCCAGCATGTTCTCCTAACATGAACCTTATCAAACATGCCTGGGATAGATTGAAAAGGGCTGTTTACGGACAACGTGACCCACCAGTCACTCTGAAGCATCTAGCCGAATCGCTGTTGAGGTGTGAGACAATCTGGTCCATCAGTGGTTTGATGAACTTGTGGATAGTATGTGACAACGAATACAGGCAAATATCAATGGAAGACGATGTGCTACTGGGTATTAGAGGTACCGGTGTGTACAGCAATCTGGATCACCACCTCTGAAGGTCTCGCTGTATGGTGCTACAATATGCAAAGTGTAGTTTTCATGAGCAATCAAAAGGGGCGTAAATGATGTTTATGTCGATCTCTATCCCAATTTTCTGTACAGGTTGCGGAACTCTCGGAACGGAGGTGATGCAAAACTTTCTTTTATGTGTGTATAAGGGGTGATGAAAAAGCATCCATTTGAAGGCATTGCTGCAGCAACTCTTATGTGGGTGAATAAAGACCATAGCGTGTAGACGAGGTGTTAGTGCGACATCCCTGTCTTTCTGACGTGCGTGCAGTAAATGCAGAAACGTGAACTCTGGCGACATTATTACGAAATGTATCCAGACGGGACCAATATACAGTTATTCTTTTCTTGGCTGCTGTAGGACAAAGTCCAGTAGACATGTGTGACAGAATGAAGGATGTTTATAGGGCAGCATGTCTGTCAGAATACGCTATTGTGGAATGATGATGCTGCTGCTTCATGATAATGCATGTTCCCATGTCACAATGAAATGAGTGTATGGCATTGTCGGCTGGGAGGCCCCATCTGGGGAAACTCGGCCGCCGAGTGCACACCTTATTTCAGTCGACACCACCCTAGGGGCACTTGCGTGCTGGTGATGAGGATGAAATGATAATGAGGACAACACAACATCCAGTCCACGAATGGAGAAAATCTCCAATCTGGCCGGGAATTGCAGGCTAAGCAGGCGGACTCCCGTGCCATAAACGTAATAAGACAGAAATTGTGGCAACTCAAGTAGGGACACTCGAGCACCCAACCTATGGTCCTGATCTCACCTTGTATGATTATGACGCCTTTGGTCCCTCAAAAAGGCGTTTCAGGCTCGACGATTCCTGTCAGACTAGAGTGTGCAGCAGCCATTTACGGACTTCTTTACAAAGCAGGACATGGCGTTTTACCAAACACGTATCTGCTACGTAGTACATCAGTGGGGCCGGCCGGGGTGGCCGAGCGGTTCTAGGCGCTACAGTCTGGAACCGCGCGACCGCTACAGTCGCAGGTTCGAATCCTGCCTCGGGCATGGATGTGTGTGATGTCCTTAGGTTAGTTAGGTTTAAGTAGTTCTAAGTACTAGGGACTGATGACCTCAAAAGTTAAGTCCCATAGTGCTCAGAGCCATTTGAACCATTTGAACATCAGTGGGATCATTACCTCAGCACTCACGGTGTTTTTGCGTGATTGTCATACCAATTATGTACTGTACGACCTGTGAAAGGATACTTTTTGCTTGTTCCTTATACAACTACATGTACATATATATCTGTATGTGTGTCTGCATCTACATCTGCATCTACATCTGCCTCTGCCTCTACATCTACACCCACAACCACACCTACATCTACATGTAAATCAACATCTATACATACATCTACAGCTACACCTCCATCTACATATACAGGGCGGTCTATTGATAATGATCGGGCCAAATATTTCACGAAATAAGCATCAAACAAAAAAACTACAAAGAACGAAATTCGTCTAGCTTGAAGGGGGAAACCAGATGCAACATTGGAACAATCGAAATAAAATGTTCCAACGTACCTACGTTCTGTATTTTAATTTAAAAAACCTACCTGTTACCAACTGTTCGTCTAAAATTGTGAGCCATATGTTTGTGACTAGTATAGCGCTATCTGTCACAAAGCGAAAAAAGTGGTCCAACTAAAACATTCACATTTCTTTACTTACGAATATGTAATAAAAATGGGGGTTCCTGTTTAAAAAAAAAAAACGCAGTTGATATCCGTTTGACCTACGGCAGCGCCCTCTAGCGGGCCAATCATAGCGCCATCTGGTTTCCCCCTTCCAGCTAGACAAGTTTCGTTCTTTGTTTGACGCTTATTTCGTGATATATTTGGCCCGGTCACGATCAATGGACCACCCTGTATATAAAACTACATCTGCATCTACATCTGTACGTCCTTCTAGATCTAAATCTACATTTATACCTACATCTGGATATACATCTACATCTGTATACAGAACTGAGTTTACATGTACATTTATACTTTGCAAAATTTCTCTTGCATGGCAGAGAATGCTAGGAAATGTTTCAACTGTGTATGGGGTCTGAGAAGAATGACTGCTGTAATTAGACGAGGTCGGTCTTCAAACTTCTACTGGTTCTTGAAATTTTCTATGTATGCTTTCGTGGGATAATTTGCATCTATCTTCAAACATCTGCAATTCAGAACCACATTTGAGACCTATCTGGCATTTGTGTGACCCAGTTGCGCAACATTCGAAGATGGGACGCACATGTGATTAGCAAGCAGTTTGCTTTGTAGAATGACTGCAGTTTCTCAGCTTCGTGCCAATGAACCTGTCTTCCACCAAATCAGTCTTCGTAATCATTCCATTTCTTATCCCTAAAAGTTCTCTGTATGAGTTGACTGTTTCCAGTTGTGACTCACTAAGGTTTTAGCCATACCCTACCTGCAGTAGGTACTGGGAGATGAAGAAGCTTGCACAGGATAGAGTGGCATGGAGAGCTGCATCAAACCAGTCTCAGGACTGAAGACCACAACAACATACGACTTCTCTGAATTCTGTTAAATATATATTTTTACTTTTCTGAACATTTAATGCAGTCCGCCACTTCGAAATCTTATCAAAATCTGACAGAATACTTGGGCAGCTTTCTCTAGACGGTACTTTATTTTAAATAACTCCATCATCTGTAAAAAGTCTGATGTCGCTCTTGCGACCTTCCAGCAAGTCAGTAACACACAACATGAGCAGTAACGATCCAACATAGTTCGCTGCGGCGTACCTGGAACTATCTCTACTTTTATCGATGACTCTCCGTCCAAGATAACATTCTGCATCCTGATAAGATGCTGCTCTCTAATACAGCCATATCTGCACTGATAAATACAGAAGCCGATCGCAAACCACTCACAAGACCAAACACAGCCACAGTTTCAGACCTAACTTTTCACTTTCAAGCAATTTGTGCTCTTGTGCGGTCATTCACACTGTAAAATTGAAGGACGCATTATTATAGGGATACACAACAAAATTGTTAACACATAGATTCATAGTCATCTTAGTTTTCTTTTGTACTATAACCATATTTTCTTAGGCAGCTGGTGTAGGGTTTGAGGTTCGCTCACAAGACGAAGCGAGGTCATATTTTCGGCAACTGATTCATAACTTTTAAATAATTTATCCTTTACCACAGACATTTACTCCACAAAATTTTAAGATGAGTCATTGCAAAGGGAATTAGATTAGGAAATGAGACACATAAGTAGTAAAGGAGTTTTGCTATTTGGGTAGCAAAATAACTGAGGATGGTCGAAGTAGAGAGGATATAAAATGTAGACTGGCAATGGCAAGGAAAGCGTTTCTGTGGAAGAGAAATTTGTTAACATCGAGTATAGATTTAAGTGTCAGGAAGTCGTTTCTGAAAGTATTTGTATGGAGCGTAGCCATGTATGGAACTGAAACGTGGACGATAACTAGTTTGGACAAGAAGAGAATAGAAGCTTTCGAAATGTGGTCTTACAGAAGAATGCTGAAGATTAGATGGGTAGATCACATAAATAATGAGGTGTTGAATAGAATTGGGGAGAAGAGGTGTTTGTGGCACAACTTGACTAGAAGAAGGGATCGGTTGGTAGGACATATTCTGAGACATCGAGGGATCACCAATTTAGTATTGTAGGGCAGCGTGGAGGGTAAAAATGGAAGAGGGAGACCAAGAGATGAATACACTAAGCAGATTCAGAAGGATGTAGTCTGCAGTAGGTACTGGGAGATGAAGAAGCTTGCACAGGATAGAGTAGCATGGAGAGCTGCATCAAACCAGTCTCAGGACTGAAGACCACAACAACAACAACACATTGCAAAGATTCATGGTTGATCTGTTAATGACTCTAGACATCTTAATTTATTGGTTAATTCCATGTTGTGTAAATATTTAACGTAATTATATGCAACGAGTCAGTTTACAGGCTACATAGACCGCATGATAAAAAAATGAAACACCCAGAAGGGTGGACGAAACAAAATGAAACATGACAGGTTGACAGCATGGGGGATGTTACCTCAGTGATTACAATATCGAGTCAAGTTTACAAAGGACGTGACTGTATGAGCCCACAAACAGTTCGACGTCCACACAGACTGGAAAGTTGCACAGGTCACACCAATATTCAAGAAAGGTAGTAGGAGTAGTCCACTAAATTACAAGCCCATACCATTAACGTCGATATCCAGCAGGATTTTGGAACATATATTGGGTTCGAATATTATGAATTACCTCGAAGAGAACTGTGTATTGACACACAGTTACCACGGATTTAGAAAACGTCGTTCTTGTGAACAAATGGTTCAAATGGCTCTGAGCACTATGGGACTTAATATCTGAGGTCATCAGTCTCCTAGAACTTAGAACTACTTAAACCTAACTAACCTAAGGACATGACACACATCCATGCCCGAGGCAGGATTTGAACCTGCGACCGTAGTGGTCGCGCGGTTCCAGACTCTTGCGCCTAGAACCGCTCGGCCACCACCTTGTGAACAAGTGTTGAGTGCTATCGACAAGGGATTTGGAACTGATTCCGTATTTCTAGTTTGCTAAAGGCTTTAGACATTGTTCCACACAAGCTTCTTGTAGTGAAATTGAGTGCTTATAGAATATCATCTCAGTTATGTAACTGGATTCGTGATTTCCTGTCAGAAAGATCACTGTTCGTAATAAATGACGGAAAGTCATCGACTGAAACAGAATGATGCTGTCGTTTATCGTCTAGTAAACTCATCAGAAGATCAAAAGAAATTGCAAAACGATTTAGAGCAGATACCCGAATGGTGCGAGAATTTCTAATTGACCCTAAATGATGAAGAGTGTTAGGCCATCCACACGAGTGGTGAAAGAAATCCGTTAAACTTCGCTTACACGATAAATCAGTCTAATGTATAGGCTGTAAATTGAACTAAATACCTAAGAATTACAATTATGAACAACTTTAATTGGAAGGAACTCATAGAAAAAGTTGTGGGAAAGGCAAACCAAAGACTGCGTTTTGTTGGCAGCACACTTAGAAAATGTAACAGATCTACATCTACATGATTACTCTGCAATTCACATTTAAGTGCTTGGCAGAGGGTTCCTCGAACCACAATCATACTATCTCTCTACCATTCCACTCCCGAACAGCCCGTGGGAAAAACGAACACCTAAACCTTTCTGTTCGAGCTCTTATTTCTCTTATTTTATTTTGATGATCATTCCTAACTATGTAGGTTGGGCTCAACAAAATATTTTCGCATTCGGAAGAGAAAGTTGGTGACTGAAATTTCGTAAATAGATCTCGCCGCGACGAAAAACGTCTTTGCTTTAATGACTTCCATCCCAACTCGCGTATCATATCTGCCACACTCTCTCCCCTATTACGTGATAATACAAAATGAGCTGCCCTTTTTTGCACCCTTTCGATGTCCTCCGTCAATCCCACCTGGTAAGGATCCCACACCGCGCAGCAATATTCTAACAGAGGACGAACGAGTGTAGTGTAAGCTGTCTCTTTAGTGGACTTGTTGCATCTTCTAAGTGTCCTGCCAATGAAACGCAACCTTTGGCTCGCCTTCCGCCCAATCTTATCTATGTGGTCTTTCCAACTGAAGTTGTCCGTAATTTTAACACCCAGGTACTTAGTCGAATTGACAGCCTTGAGAGCCGGCCGAAGTGGCCGTGCGGTTAAAGGCGCTGCAGTCTGGAACCGCATGACCGCTACGGTCGCAGGTTCGAATCCTGCCTCGGGCATGGATGTTTGTGATGTCCTTAGGTTAGTTAGGTTTAACTAGTTCTAAGTTCTAGGGGACTAATGACCTCAGCAGTTGAGTCCCATAGTGCTCAGAGCCATTTGAACCATTTTTGACAGCCTTGAGAATTGTACTATTTATCGAGTAATCGAATTCAAACGGATTTATTTTGGAACTCGTGTGGATCACCTCACACTTTTCGTTATTTAGCGTCAACTGCCACCTGCCACACCGAACAGCAATCTTTTCTAAATCGCTTTGCAACTGATACTGGTCTTCGGATGACCTTACTAGACGGTAAATTACAGCGTGATTTGCTAACAACCTAAGAGAACTGCTCAGATTGTCACCCAGGTCATTCATATAGATCAAGAACAGCAGAGGTCCCAGGACGCCTCACTGGGGAACACCTGATATCACTTCAGTTTTACTCGACGGTTTGCCGTCTATTACTACGAACTGCGACCTTCCTGACAGGAAATCATGAATCCAGTCACACAACTGAGACGATACCCCATAGGCCCGCAGCTTGATTAGAAGTCGCTTGTGAGGAACGGTGTCAAAAGCTTTCCGGAAATCTAGAAATACGGAATCAACTTGAGATCCCCTGTCGATAGCGGCCATTACTTCGTGCGAATAAAGAGCTAGCTGCGTTGCACAAGAACGCCTACACTACGCTTGTCTGTCCTCTTTTGGAGTTGTCTGAGATACGATTAACGGGGTACGTCGAGAAAGTTCAAAGAAGAGCAGCACTTTTTGTATTATCGCGAAATAGGGAAGAGAGCGTCACGGACATGATACAGGATTTGGGACGGACACCAGTAAAAGAAAGGCGTTTTTCGTTTCGGCAGAACCTTCTCGCGAAATTTCAATCTCCATCTCTCTCCTGCGAATGCGGAAATATGAGGGTAAGTCGATTATTATCCGCAAAGTAGTTATTAAATTTTATTGTAATCAAATAGGAAACATACAAGAATATCATTTTTCGACATAGTCTCCTTGCTTTTCGACACACTTGGTCTATCGTTGTACAAGCTCCCTGATGCCCTCATAAAAGAAGGTTCTCGGTTGAGCTGCAATCCAGGAATGCACCGCTTCTTTCATTGCTTCGTCCGAGGCAAATCGACGGCCCCTTAATGCCTGTTTGAGTGGACCAAACAAGTGACAGTCAGAAGGGGCAAGATCGGGACTATATGGAGGATGATCCAGTACTTCAAATTTGAGTTTCTGGAGCGTTTCAGCAGTGTCGGCGGCAGTATGCGGACGGGCATTGTGGTGCAACAACACAACACCCTTTGACAGCAGTCCCCGGCGTTTGCTCCGAATTGCAGGCTTTAGCCTGGCGGCAAGCATCTCACCGTAACGTACACGTTTATTGTTGTGGCCCTTTCCTCATAATGTTCCACTACTGGATCCTGTACGTCCCGGAAAACCGTAGGCATCAGTTTTCCTGCGATCGGTAAGGTCCACGGCGAATTTGGATGTTTTCATTCCATACTCTGCCGTTTACTCTCCGGCTCGTTATGATGGATCCATGTTACGCCACCAGTAATGGTCCTGTCTAAGAAGTTGTCCCCTTCCTTACCATAGCGGTCCAACTGTTTTTTGCATATGTCCAAGCGGATTTGTTTATACAACCGTGTGAGTTGTTTTGGCACCCATCTTGCACAAACTCTACGGAACCCAAGTCTGTTGTGGATGACTTCGTAGGCAGCAACGTGACTAATTTTCAGACGATGTACGACTTCGTCAATAGATAATCGTCTGTCTAAGAGAATCATTTCACGTAAACGCTCAATGGTGATTTGTGTCGGTAAACGGTCGTCTGGCTCCTTCGTCGTGCGTTAACACTTGTGAGACCGTTTCAGAATTTTTCAATCCACTCGTAGATTCTCCGTTGTAGCAAAACACTGTTCCCGTACTGTACCGAAAGTGTTCGGTGAATTTCGGCCCCTGATAACGCCTTCCGACCACAAAAAGCACGTGTTCTATTTACCGACGAAGGGTCATTCATCAACAGCGGTAACGTAAACCGGCATAATATGCACTATTGAGCAATGGAAAATCCACGATGGCTGCGACAAGGGGAACATCAGTGACCTTGGCGGGTTAATGTAAGGTGCGGCATTATGGAAGGAAGGATAATTGACCCCCATTTCATCGATGGCAATCTAAATGGTGCAATGTATGCTGATTTCCTACGTAATGTTCTACCGATGTTACTACAAGATGTTGCACTGCATGACAGAATGGCGATGTACTTCCTATATGATGGATGTCCGGCACATAGCTCGCGTGTGGTTGAAGCGGTATTGAATAACATATTTCATGACAGGTGGATTGGTCGTCGAAGCACCATAACGTGGCTCTCGCGTTCACCGGATCTGACGTCCCCGGGTTTCTTTCTGTGGGGAAAGTTGAAGGATATTTGCTATCGTGATCCAATGACAACGCCTGATAGCATGCGTCAGCGCATTGTCAATGCATGTGCGAACGTTACGGAAGGGAAACTACTCGCTGTTGAGAGGAATGTCGTTACACGTATTGCCAAATGCTTGAGGTTGACGGACATCATTTTGAGCATTTATTGCCTTAATGTGGTATTTACAGGTAATCACGCTGTAACACCATGCGTTCTCAGAAATGATTTGTTCACAAAAGTACATGTATCACATTTGAACAACCGAAATAAAATGTCCAATCGTACCTACGTTCCGTATTTTAATTTAAAACACCTACATGTTACCAACAGTTCTTCTAAAATTGTGAGTCATATCTTTGTGAATATTACAGCGCCATCTATCACAAAGCAAAAAAAGTGGTCCAACTAAAACATTGATATTTCTTTACGTACTACACGAATATGTAATAAAAATGGGGGTTCCAATTTATAAAACGCAGTTGATATCCGTTTGACCTATGGCAGCGCCATCTAGCGGGCCAACCATAGCGCCATCTGGTTTCCCCCTTCCAGCTAGACAAGTTTCGTTCTTTGTAGTTTTTTCGTTTGACGCTTATTTCGTGAGATCTTTGGCCACCCTGTATATGTAGACGCAGATGTAGATGTAGAGGAGGACGCAGGATGTGTGTGACGCGCCGTTGTACCGGGACCTGGAGTCATGCCTCATCGCGCGCCTCTCCCTGAAGACAGGCGTAACACTGCTGGGCCTCTCCGAAACGCTGGAAGCCTGGAACCGCTTACTGGACTGCTGCTGTACTCGTCGACGACGGCCACGCAGGGTAGCCAAGCGTCGCAGTTACTCCCTGGACGCAATGCGACGCCATGCATCAGCAATCCACGTTTCGCCGTCAGAGGACCACCCCAGGTGGAGCCGACTGTTCTGCGGGCACGGCACGGCACTTCTCTAGCCCGATAGCTGTTCGCTTGGCCGAGCAACTGGCTCCTCACAATACGCCAGTCACTACTCTCGATGAACTGTGTTATCGTGTTGAAGCTGCATGGGCAGCTCTACCAGTACACGCCATCCCAGCTCTATTTGACTCAATGCCCATGCGTATCGAGGCCGTTATTTCAGCCAGAGGTGGTTGTTCTGGTTTCTGATTTCTCAGGATCTATGCACCCAAATTGCGTGAAAATGTAATCACATGTCAGTTCTAGTATAATATATTTGTCCAATTAACACCCGTTTATCATCTGCATTTCTTCTTGGTGTAGCAATTTTAATGGCCAGTAGTGTATCGAATGTATAGTTCGCCTTTAGAAGCCGTTTAACAACTGAAAATGCTATATTGTCGTTCCTCTGCGAGGTACTGGATGGACTAAGCAAAAAGTTCCGAACGCTTGGCGCATTTTATTTATTTAACTAAGACATTTGATCGTGTTGATCACGAAATATTGCTCCAGAAGTTGGACCATTACGGAATACAGGGAGTAGCTCACAATTGGTTCACCTCTTACTTTAGCAACAGGCAGCAAAAGGTCATTATTCACATTGTTGAGAACGACTGTGATGTGGGATCTGAGGGGGTACTGTCAAGTGGGGGGTGCCCCAGGGATCAGTGTTGGGGCCACTCCTGTTCCTTATTTATATAAATGATATGCCCTCTAGTATTACAGGTAACTCTAAAATATTTCTGTTGGCTGTGACACTAGCTTGGTAGTAAAGGATGTGTGCAACATTGGCTCGGTTTCATGGCTTGTAGAAAATAAACTAACGTTAAATTACAGTAAGACTCAGTTTCTACAGTTTCTAATACACAATTCAAAAAAATCTGACGTTTTAATTTCACAGAACGGGGATATGATTAGTGAAACTAAACAGTTAAAATTTCTAGGAGTTCAGATAGATAGCAAACTGTCGTGGATTGCCCACATTCAGGATCTTTTTCAAAGACTTAATATAGCCATTTTTACTATTCGAACGGTATCGGAAGTGAGTGAAACTTCGACACGAAAATTAGTCTACTTTCCTTATTTTCATTCGCTTATGTCGTATGGTATTATTTTTTGGGGTAACTCTTACCATTCTGCAAGGATATTTTTGGCTCAGAAACGGGCGGTTCGGGTAATAAGTGGTGTTAGTTCACGAACCTCTTGTAGACCTCTCTTCACGAGTCTGGGTATTTTGACATTGGCCTCTCAATATGGATATTCCTTATTGTCGTTTCTTGTTATCAATATTAGTTTATTCCCAAGAATAAGCAACTTTCACTCGGTTACTACTCGGCAGAAATCAAACCTGCATTTGGATCAGACTTCCTTAACTCTTGTGCAAAAAGGTGTGCAGTATACTGCTGCATCCGTTTTCAATAAGCTGCCACTCGAATTCAAAAATCTCAGCAGTAATCCACGCGCTTTCAAATTGAAACTGAAGAGTTTCCTCATGGCTCACTCCTTCTATTCTGTCGAGGAGTTCCTTGAAAAATTTAGCTGATTCTTATTGTATTGCTGATAGCGTTTACTTAAACTTATGGACTGACATTTTTCAGGTTCATGAACATATATTTTTATCTGTTATTACTTTTATGTCGTAATTTCATGTACCGACACGTTCCATGATCTTGGAGATTTGCTCCTCAATTTGGTCCTACAGAACTTGACATGTAAATAAATAAATAAATAAATAAATACGGTCGACCAGTGTCCATGCCCTCACGTTCCCATTACGGAAGGAAAGAATCGACTGGTTAAAATCGATACTGGATTTTTAATTCTGAATAACTGCTATTTTTCGGTACTTGTTTGGTCTCGCTTACAGGAGGCATTTTTTTTATTTTTTGCAACAGTCGAGTAAAAAAAACGAAATATCAATTAGCCATAGTAGAAATGATAATTTTTTCTTTTTTAAATAAACATTTTTTTAAAAAAGGGAGTAATTTTTATTTGTAAAATTTTGCGTTGGTTTGAAATATTGCGTTATTATTGAAAATGGGTAAAGCGACTAGTGCTAGTTTAGAAACAATTCCAACAGAAACGTGCAACTAACACGTGGCATAAGAACTGGTACAGCATTGTCGCACAATAATATCGCTGTTGCCGTGAGCCGCGTCCTCAGATATGCGGGTGCGTGTAGTGCACTCCGGCTGGCCTCTGTGCTAGTTTCTCGGTGTCGTTGCCGGACATTGCAGAATTGCAGCAACTGTAGTCTGGAAATATTTTTACAAAGTGATGCGGCAATGAAATACACTGCTTTATTTGCTTTAAAATATTACAGATTCGTGTGCCATTTCTATGAAATAACTAAAGAGGAACGAAATTATGGTGAGAGTAATAGATTAAAAACTTAACAACAGTTCGTTTATAATATCCAATAGAAATAAAAAGAAGCCGATATGCTGCCTGCGTGTACATAAAATTTGCTTGCAACGGTTGTAAAAGGACAAATTAAGACGAAAAACGGACTTCTTCAACCTTAGTTTTCATCCTTTAGCATTGACCCAAATAGTAATATGATCGCCCATAAGTACATCATTTTTGACCAGAGTTTGAAAATATTAGAATCAGTAGGAGAATACTGGTGATTTTTGTAATGTTCAACCACTTATCAGTATCCGAGAAAAGCAGCAAACGGTGGACAGAATAAATTTTCATTTATTCTCCTATTTAATTTAATATTTTGATTCTATCTATCTTGAAACTGAGAGAGTCGAATTTTTTTCAATATTTGTTCGATTTCTACGTTTATTACAGGAAAAGAAGGAATTAAATAAAACGAAAATTGGTTATTTCAGAAACCGGTAACTTGGAACGTTCTTAACAGTCAGGCGTGGGAATAAAAACCGATGTAACCCAAAACCGGTTGTTATAGCGACAGCCGCCGTCCTTAGTTCCCACGCAGTCGAACATCGACCCAACAAATCTGGATACGGCATGATCCGACTAGCCGGTCAAACGGATGCCCACAGTGAGTACCCCCTCCAGGCCCTGTCAAGTGCTGATAACGCAGTCGCAAACGATTGCGCGGTATCTCAACGTCCCCCACACTGATGACTCAGCACCTCTCGCTGCCCGCTCCCGTCGTGTACCTACCAGGCCCCCTAAACCATAAACGCGAATGGGATCTGGCGGCAGAGAAATGCGCCTCTGACCATACTCATGACAGAGTTCACGGGTACATAGTTGGACAAGCATTGATCTGTGTGTTCTGGGCGCTTCACGCGTTTTGTCAGCCACTCACTGAACACACGATTAGCTGGTGCGTATAACTGCTTGGCAGCGATCTACGTGTTACTAAACAGCACATTGCCTTAGATTTAGCTAAAATTAATATAGTACTCACTAGAACTACCCTTGTCGCTACCGAAAAAAACACAGAAAATTATTAATTTTTGCCTTGTTTATCGTACGTGCTTCTGCTTATAATTAATTTTCCAAACAGATCGACTGATGTGTAGATGTCAAATGTGCTTTTTTGTTACTGGGGAAATGATCAAATACTTGTGCGATACATATTCACTTAAACTGGTACACTTGCCTAATACCGTGCAGGGCCCCCGCGACCACGTCGAAGTGCCGCAGCACGACGTGGCGTGGACTCGACTAATGTGTGAAGTAGTACTGCAGGGAATTGCCACTATCAATCCTGCAGGGCTGTTCATAAATCCGTAAGAGGGGGTGGAGATCTATTCTGAACAGCACGTTGGAAGGCACCCCGGATACGTTCAATAAAGTTCATTTCTGGGGAGTTTGGTGGCCAGTGGAAGTGTTTAAATTCAGAAGAATGTTTCTGGAGCCACTCTGTAGCAATTCTGCAGGTGTGGGGCGCTGCGTTGTCCTGCTGGAATTACCATAGTCTGTCAGAATGAACAATGGACATGAATGGATGCAGCTGATCAGACAGGATGCTTACGTAAGTGTCACCTGTCAGATTCGTATCTAGGCCATTACAGAATCTCCACCCTGCTGACATCGAGGGTCCAAGGATTCATGAGGTTGTCTCCATATCCATACACGTGCATCAGCTCGAAACAATTTGAAACGAGACTCGTTCGACCAGGCAACATGTTTCCAGTCATCAACAGTCCAATGTCGGTGATGACGGTCTCAGGTGAGGCGTATAGCTTTGTGTCGTGCAGTCATCAAGGGTACACGAGTAGGCCTTCGGCTCCGAAAGCCCTTATTAATGATGTTTGGTTAAATGGTCTGCAGGCTGACAGTTGTTGATGGTCCAGCACTGAAATGTGCAGCAATTTCTGGAACGCTTCAGTCACGTTGAACGATTCTCTTCCGTCGACGTTGGTCTCGTTCTTACAGGATCTTTTTACGGCCGCAGCGATGTCAGAGATTTGATGTTTTACCGGATTCCTGATATTCACTGTACACTCGTGAAACGGTCGTACGGCAAAATCCGCACTTCATCGCTACCTCGGAGACGCTGTGTCGCATCGCTCGTACGCCGACTATAACACCACATTCAAACTCTCTTCAATCTTGATAAGCTGCCATTGTAGCGGCATTAACTGATATAACAACTGCGTCAGACACTTGTTGTCTTCTATAGGCTTTGCCGACCGCAGCGCCATATTCTGCCTGTTTATATATATCTCTATTTCAATACCCATGCCTAAACCAGTTTCTTTGGCACTTCAGTGTATACAGGGTGGTCCATTGATCGTGACCGGGCCAAATATCTCACCAAATAAACGTCAAACGAAAAAACTACAAAGAAGAAACTTGTCTAGCTTGAAGGAGGAAACCAGATGGCGCTATGGTTGGCCCGCTAGATGGCGCTGCCATAGGTCAAACGAATATCAACTGCGTTTTTTTAAATAGGAACACCCATTTTTTATTGCATATTCGTTTATTACGTAAAGAAATATGAATGTTTTAGTTGGACCACTTTTTTTGCTTTGTGATAGATGGCGCTGTAATAGTCACTAACGTATAAGTACGTGGTATCACGTAACATTCCGCCAGTGCGGGCGGTATTTCCTTCGTGATTCATTACCCGTGTTAAAATAGACCGTTTACCAATTGTGGAAAAGGTCGATATCGTGTTGATGTATGGCTATTGTGATCAAAATCCCCTACGGGCGTGTACTATGTATGCTGCTCGGTATCCTGGACAACATCATCCAAGTGTCCGGACCGTTCGCCGGATAGTTACGTTATTTAAGGAAACAGGAAGTGTTCAGCCACATATGAAACGTCAGCCACGACCTGCAATAAATGATTATGCCCAAGTAGGTATTTTAGCTGCTATCGCGGCTAATCCGTACATCAGTAGCAGACAAATTGTGCGAAAATCGGGAATCTCAAAAACGTCGGTGTCGAGAATGCTACATCGACGTCGACTGCACCCGTACCATATTTCTATGCACCAGGAATTGCATGGCGTCGACTCTGAACGTCGTGTACAGTTCTGCTACTGGGCACAAGAGAAATTATGGGACGATGACAGATTTTCTGTACTCGTTGTATTTAGCGACGAAGCGCCATTCACCAACAGCGGTAACATAAACCGGCATAATATGCACTATTGGGCAACGGAAAATCCACGATGGCTGCGACAAGTGGAATATAAGCGACCTTGGCGGGTTAATGTGTGGTGCGGCATTATGGGAGGAAGGATAATTGACCCCCATTTCATCGATGGCAATCTAAATGGTGCAATGTATGCTGATTTCCTACGTAATGTTCTACCGATGTTACTGCAAGATGTTTCACTGCATGACAGAATGGCAATGTACTTCCTATATGATGGATGTCCGGCACATAGCTCGTGTGCAGTTGAAGCGGTATTGAATAGCATATTTCATGACAGGTGGATTGGTCGTCGAAGCACCATTACGTGGCCCTCGCGTTCACCGGATCTGACCTCCCCGGATTTCTTTCTGTGGGGAAAGTTGAAGGATATTTGCTACCGTGATCCACCGACGACGGCTGACAACATGCGTCAGCGCATTGTCAATGCATGTGCGAACATTACGGAAGGCGAGAGGAATGTCGTTACACGTATTGCCAAATGCATTGAGGTTGACGGACATCATTTTGAGCATTTATTGCATTAATGTGGTATTTACAAGTAATCACGCTGTAACAGCATGCGTTCTCAGAAATGATAAGTCCACAAAGGTACATGTATCACATTGGAGCTACCGAAATAAAATGTTCAAACGTAACTACGTTCCGAATTTTAATTTAAAAAACCTACCTTTTACCAACTGTTCGTCTAAAATTGTGAGCCATATGTTTGTGACTATTACAGCGCCATCTATCACAAAGCGAAACAAGTGGTCCAACTAAAACATTCATATTTCTTTACGTACTACACAAATATGTAATAAAAAATGGGGGTTCCTATTTAAAAAAACGCAGTTGATATCCGTTTGACCTATGGCAGCGCCATTTGGCGGGCCAACCATAGCGCCATCTGGTTTCCCTCTTCAAGCTAGACAATTTTCGTTCTTTGTTTGACGCTTGTTTCGTGAGATATTTGGCCCGGTCACGATCAATGGACCACCCTGTATATGACTAATCTCACCAACTACCGTAGAGATTTTCATATAGTATTCACTAATAGACAGACTGACTCACGAGGAAGGTTTGTGTATTTGTTTTACAATCAGTAAGTAATGATGAGTGAATAGCATATATTTTATTAACTGTTCATCTTCTTTGAACAATGGTCAGTGAGTTAATGAACTTTGAAGTATGACCAATAACGGAAAGATAACTACCTCATCATCATGCTGTGATGTGAGACTTATAATTTGAAATAATCAAATATTTTTAACCAACAGTTTGCCTACTATTGTTTTAGAACAATTGCATACCGAAATAAAGATGCAAATCCAAAATATGTCGAGTTTTATTTTTTTGCTCTGTAAGTAAAACGTTTTCCGAAAAAGTACTTCAGAAACTTTGCTTCCTTTAAGTTCAATATGTTCTTTCAGCAGCGTAGGAGACGATTCAGCTTTCGAGAAGAGCGCCTACGACAAAGAGTTACGACAGTGAATCTCAAGCGTGCAACACATTGTGTACTAAGCTTCATAAGAGGAGTGCCACATTACGAGATAAACGCCTAGATCATGTGCGTTATATCTTATTATTCCTTTCATTTGTGCCACCTCAGCCAGCCTCCGATACATACTCATACAGACACACACACGCATTATACGTGTATAGTATTTACATAGCTTGTAAACATCTTACTTACATCGCAATGTGCTTCCATGATTTCCATTTCAGTATGGAATGGAACACGTAATGTTCATGCCTCCAGACAACTTTTCTGCCATGTGCTGTGTAACACATCGGTTCAGTTTACACTGATAAAAGCTATAGAAAGAATAATTTAAAATGAAGAATAGAATTTTTAGAGGTAGTGTAGAATCAGAGTTCGGTAATTGCAGATCAAAATTATAGTATATCAGCAAGTAGTTTAACGTCTAAGTAAAGCAAAACCACGGAAGCTCCGTCATGGAGAAGGCAGTGACGTTAAACTCTTGTGATGAAAAACCTATAAAAAGGCCTGATCGACATTATTGCCGCCTTATTTTTCCCTTGATTGTTTCGTTAAAGGGCGGGGAACCCGTGTCAGTCAGCGAGACAATAATTAAATTGGACTTTATCGGGTTAAGATTCACGATAAACTGTTAGAATATTACGGTGATTAAAAGTGATGTAGTGTACGATCTCTGACTGTTGGTAGCAACGGAGTATTAAGGGGATTTTAGGACTTTAGTGCTAGATTGGAACTTTACGCAGAAACTCAAATTATCAGCTGATGCGTATGAATTCAGGGGTACCGGTATTCAGATATTAACGTGTGGACTTTTGAAAGTGTCGTGTGCCGTTAGTTGCGAATCTGGACGTAGAGCGCGTGCATATCGGCATTTGCGGACTATTTAGATTCCTCTTTTTTTTCTTTATTGTTATTTTAATCACCTTATACAAAGGTGGGCTGTCAGCAGCATAGTATGCTGCTCTTCAGCCGCGAGTGGTACAATAAATATGGCATAAAGGTGGTACAGAGAATACAATAAAAACGGCGGGCAAAAACTGTAGACACGAAAAACAATAAACATGAAGCCGTTCACGCTGGACGAGAAAAAACACTAAAACCCGTTGACACGGCGCACAAAACAATGACGACTGCGATGGCACAGGTGAACAGTGGTGGCGTGACGGCGAAAGAACACTAAACACAAAACGAAGGCACACACGAGACACCGATGGCGACGATCTCCGGCGCGCGAATGTCCACTGAGCGTGTACAAGTCTGGGGACCTGCCAAGAGAGGAGGAGGGCGGGGAGGGAGCGGGGAGAGCAGAGGTCCCACGGGCAGGGGAGATAGGGGGGGAGGGAGGAAGGGGGAGGTGAAGCCCGGCGGAAGAGGGGTGGAGCAAGGGGGGATGGGGAGAAAAGGAGAGAGAAGGGAGGGTGGGTGCCCAAACCAAAAGACACAGGAAGTGGGAGGGGAGGATCAAAGTTGATAGGAGGGGTAGATGGAGGGGAGGAGGACATCATCAGGGAGGGGGAGCTGGCAGAAGCCACCTTGGGTGAGGGTAAGGAGGGTGAAGAGATGGAGACCGGGTGGGACGTGGGAATACAGGCGTGGCAGCGGGCGGGGGTGGGAGAAGATGGGTGAGACAAGCGGGTGAGGAGGATCGAGTTTACGGGTGGTGTACAGGATCCGTATCCTTTCAAGGAAAAGGAGGAGGTGGGGAAACGGAATGAAGTCGTACAGGATCCGCGTGGGGGAGGGGAGACGGATGCGATAAGCAGAGAGCATGGCGTTCAAGGATTTGAAGGGATTTATAAAAGGTAGGGGGGGGGGCGGAGATCCAGGCCAGATGGGCGTAACAAAGGATAGGGTGGATGAGGGATTTATAGGAGTGGAGTATGGTGGAGGGGTCCAGACCCCACATACGGCCAGAAAGGAGCTTGACGAGACGGAGTCGGGAGCATGTCTTGGCTTGGATTGTCCGGAGATGGGGGTCCAGGAGGCGACGGTCGAGGGTGACGCCAAAGTACTTAAGGGTGGGGGTGAGGGCGATAGGATGGCCATAGATGGTTAGATAGAAATCGAGGAGGCGAAAGGAAGGGGTGGTTTTGCCTACAACCGCCTGGGTTTTGGAGGGATTAGATTCCTCCAGGCTAGGAACCTTTTAAATAGGCCATCATCCTTCACCATCTTAATCCTTGAATATAGAGTGAAAGTGAAATACAAGAGTGTTGTACTTATTTCATTTACCTAGTACTAATCAGTGAAGGTTTTACAGAACCAAAGCTATTCAGCAGTAAATCAGCACAATCTAGCGTAGGCATTAACTGACATGCTAACTGAAGTGAACGTTTATGTGTTTTACGGATTGCTTAATATGAACTTCTGTGACGCTTTGACGTCCCCACTCCCTCTGAAAGCTGGCGCAGGCTGTCTTATTCATAAAAGAGGCGATTTTTAGCCGGGAAAATTACTAAATAAAAGCGATATTTACAAGACTCGCAGTAATAGCAAAACACAAGGCCCGCACCTCATCAGAGAGTCGTCGCTGTCACGTCGGGAAGTAAAGCCGGAAAACCTAACGACTATACATATCTACGAGCAGACGTCGACGTGGAGTACCTAAAAAGGGAACCACAAGAGAGTTGGGGATGCTTCAGCTGCCTGCATTGCAGAAGTCATATGAAAGTGATGACATTTAATTACTTAATGTTGTTCTCTGAAATTTATTCATAGCTATATGCAGTGGCCTGGAAGCAACATACTCTACGTCACACAAGTTGTCTGTCTGTAGATAATACTGCCCACACAAGGCCAGGCCAGCTAGCTAGTACAAGGGCCTGCTGAAAAGTAATGCCTCCGAATTTTTTATATGGAAACTCGTAAAGATTTTTAAATCAAGCAGACTTCATTAACAGTCTACATCTTTATTTTTCAGTGTATATATTTGCATCTCAACATAGTCACCCTGGCGACGAACATATTTCTCCCAATGAGAGACCAGTTTGTCGATACCGTCACTGCAGAATTTTTGGCTTTGTTGATGCAGTTACAACCGCATCTCTGCTTGCACCGCTTCATCACTATCAATGTGAAGTCGTTCAAGGTGGTGTTAGTGCTTCTTGTGTGAAGCCACAGCAGATTATTAGTTCTGCATACAAGTAAAGATTGCGTAACAGGCTTCTCAGTCAGCAATCGCATTTGAATGTTCTTTCTTTGTCATAATATTGTGTTATGCATCATATAACAAAGAGAAACGTCTGCCATGACGTGCCTCAAGTCGACAACGGTAGAATCATGTCGCATTCAGGCTGCACTATATCGTTCTGCGATATTGTTACTGATGTACATTCTCCTAGATAATTTGAAGTTTTATTGGATTGATGGTATAGACAATAGGTAGATAATATGATATCTAACAAAAACAATGCAGAAAGTTGTACTTAGTAATTCAGCCATTATAGTCTGGGGGTTTAAAAATGACTGGGAAACAATTACATAAGGGGTTCCCCAAGGATCAATCTTAGTTCCAATGTTGTTCCACATATACGGAAATGATCTCCTGTCTAATATATAACAAACCGAAACAATCCTTTTTGCAGATGCTACCAGTACTGTACTCAATCCAGGCCTGCATACAGAATCAGAAGAAATGGTAAAGTGTGCTCTTAAAAGTATCTTTGATGGGTTTTCTGTGAATGGTCTCACCCACAATTTTAAAAAGACACCACATATTCAGTTCTGCACATCTAGGGATAGTACACAATATCAAGTGTAACACCAGGTGAGGAAATAATAAATAGGGTGGAAACTTCAAAATTGTTAGGTGTCCATATTGATGAGAATTTAAACTGGAAATGTGTGAAATCTTATGCGACTTAACTGCTAAGGTCATCGATCCCTAGGCTTACAAACTGCTTAACCTAAATTATCCTAAGGACAAACACACACACCCATGCCCAAGGGAGGAATCGAACCTCCGCCGGGACCACCTGTACAGTCCATGACTGCAGCGCCTTAGACCACTCGACTAATCCCGCGCGGCTTTAAAGTGGAAACAGCACATTTTGGAACTCCTGAAGCAACTCAGTTCAGTCATATTTGCACTTAGAATCATTTCAAATCTTGGAGAGAGACAAATCAGTAAGGTGGCGTATATTGCATATTTGCATTCAGTAATGTAATATGGAATAATGTTCTCATCTTCAAGAAAGAAAGTCTTCACCCACATTGTTGTAAATAAAGCGCTACAGTTCAAACAGAACAATGATGTTCATAATTACAACGCAAGGAGGGAAAATGACATCCATTACTTCACAGTAAGATTGTTATTAGCACAAAAAGTTGTGAACAATACCACGATAACTTACCCAGTGATATAAAATGTGTCACAGACAGCAAAGTAAAATCTGAAAACAAACTGGAAGTTTCTCTCCCACAACTCCCTGAAAATTCCATAGAAGAATTTCTATTATTGTAATGTATAGAGGATGGTGAGTAGGAATAACTACTCAAATCGATATATTTAAAAAAATGAAACAATAAACTCATAAATGACCAGAATGTAGCCATATTTACAAATTAATTTGCGATGTGAATGTAAAATCATATATTCCACGTCATTACAATATATCATGCAAAATGATCCATTTATCATGGAACTAACTGACTATGTCACTTTCTAGAAATAATTTCTTACCGGGAACTGTACAATCTATCAACATAATGTAGACATATTCACATCAAGTAGCACACAAAAAGTCTTTGTTATTTATCACATTAAAAGTTCAGGTTTACTTGACACCGTCATCACTATTAGCAGATGACCGTCATATTGTTCTTATTCTCCATCTTCTTTTTGTATTTATGGTGTGGTGATAATTTTTAGCATATTGTGCAAACTTTCCATATATCGTGATTTACCAGTGTCCGCTTTCAGTACATGATAAATACTCGTTGTACGTTGCTGTACAGAATTGCTTTATGTACATTGCAGTACGCATAACCGTTGAGGTTGCAGTTTTGTTTGTTCTTGAGCATCTGAGTCTTTCTGGCTGTGTCAGTTCAGTAGTATCTACATTTGCAGGGGTTGTCTCGTCGAGCACTGCCAATTTCTGCTGGAGGAAATTTCAGATCGCTCTTATGTGTCCACAACAAAATCTGTTAATTAGTATACCAACATTTCTACAAGCAACATCAAGCTCGTTTCTGGGAAGAAATATCATACGCCGAACAGATATTCAACCTTAAAGGCATCGTGGGAGCAAGAGCTCACCAGTGATCTTTGTCAGATTTAAGAAGCCATACGTCACGATAAAGAGACAAGCGTTATTTAGTGCCTTGGAAGAGTTTTGGGTTGACAAAGAAAGAGATAAGTCACTAAACATACAGTATGTGATCAAAAGTATCCGGACACCTGGATGAAGATGGCTTACAAGTTCGTGGCGCCCTCCATCAGTAATGCTGGAATTCGATATATTGTTGGCTCACCCTTAGCCTTGATGACAGCTTCCACTCTCGTAGGCGTACATTCAGTCATGTGCTGGAAGGTTTCTTGGGGAATGGCAGTCCATTCTTCACGGAGTGCTGCACTGAGGAGAGGTATCGATGTCGGTCGGTGAGGCGTGACACGAAGTCGGCGTTGCAAAACATCCCACAGGTTTTCTATAGAATTCTAGTCAGAACTCTGTGCAGGACAGTCCATTACAGGGACGTTATGCTCTTGTAACAACTGCGCCACAGGCGGCGCATTATGAATAGGTGCTCGATCGTGTTGAAAGATGCAACCGCCATCCCCGAATTGCTCTTCAACATTGGGAAGCAAAAAGGTGCTCAAAACATCAATGTAGGCCTGTGCTGCGATAGTGCCACGCAAAATAACAAGGGGTCCAACCCCCCCCCCCTCCCCCTCACGAAAAGCACGACTACACCGTAACACCACCGCCTCCGAATTTTACTGTTGGCACTACACACGCTAGCAGACGACGTTCAACAGACATTCGCCATACCCACACCCTGCCATCGGATTGCCACATTGTGTACCGTGATTCGTCACTCCACACAACGTTTTTCAACTGTTCTATCGTCCAATGTTTACGCTCCTTACACCAAGCGAGGCGTCGTTTGGCATTTATCAGCCGCTCGACCATGAAATTCAAGTTTTCTCCCCTCCTGCCGAACTGTCACAGTACGTGCAGTGGATCCTGATGCAGTTTGTAATTCCTGTGTGATGGTCTGGATAGATGTCTGCCTATTACACGCTACAACCCTCTTCAGCTGTCGGCAGCCTCTGTCAGTCAACAGACGAGCTCGGCCTGATACTTTTGATTATATAGTGTACACTGACGAATACTATCTCGAAAGTCAAGTAGGAAATATTTCTGACCCGTTTTAAATGAAGACAGGGGTCAGACAAGGATATGGATTATCCCCCATCGTCTTCGGCATAATACTGGAAAAAATAGTGAAAATCTGCGAAGAAGCTCTGTATTTGGAAGGAATAAGAGGAATACACTTGGAAGTGAAAGGCAGAAAATGAAGTGATTAGCTTTTGCCGACGACGTCATGGGCATTCTGTCTTTACAGATGGTGTTTCGTCTCTTGGTCTGGTCAGTAAGTCCTCTAGATTTCTTACCTATTGAAAACATCCGGTCATAAGTTGCTGAGAGATTTTAAGATTTTTGATGCAGTTGATCATAAGGTCCGACTAAATAAGCTACAAGCATTATGAATAAGAGGGGCAGGTAATTACTGGTTTTGATCAGACTTAGCAGATAAAGTACAAATAGCAAAGATAGCACAACCCTCAAACACGTCTAAAGCTTTAGTAAAACACTTCTCAGAGGCAACATACGTTGTATAATAGTTCCTCAGGATAACGTTGTAGGACCGATAGTGTTCCTGATATAAATCAATGACTAAAATTCCAGTGTAGTCAAGGAGAAAATAATTATCTTTACTGATGGCAGTAGCATTATAATCACCAGGGAAACGAGAGAAATCCTTGAAGAGAAAGCAAATGCAGCCCTCAAGCAATTTAAATGTGGTCAATTAGCAATAAAGTGACATTGAAGATGGAGAAAACAAGTGTCATGAATTTCAGATAGAAGAGAGAAAACGACACTATTAAGTTAAATGTAGATATCACCTCTATAGACAGTGTAACAAATGCAACATTTCTTGCAATGAATACCTATGCTCACTTCAAGGGATGGGAACACACAAAGACATTTGCAAACAGAATAACGTAAGAATGTTAAGCCCATCAAAGTCCTGTCATCAATGTGTAGCAGCCAGTGTCTTTTAGTAGCATAGTATTCATATGTACACTCAGTTCCTAGCTGTGGTATTCTTTTATGGGAAATAAAAGGCACTGTAGCCAGTTCTCAAACTGCAGTTAAGGGCCATAAGACTAATGACCGGAAATAGTAATCAAACTCGTTATAAAGATCTGTAAAAAACACTGCGGATTTTAATTGCCGTGTGCGAGTACATTTACCAATCAGTTGCACACATCAGAAACAACAATGGTGACTGCACAAACAACTCTATCCATGACCATGGAACTAGTCCTAGACTGAACTTACATTTACTAGGAAAGAATAATTATAAAAACAAAAGTAGCATTTCCTACCAAGGAATAAAACTCTACAAAAAATTAGCAAAGAAGATTAAAGAAATTGCTAAAACAAACTTATTTAAAAAAGCAATTAAAAAGTACCAGTTAACTCAATGATTCTATACATTGGAGGGTTACTTAGATGACAGAGTAGGCCTACGTGTTTGGTAAAAATGTAATGCAAATAATAAACATCTGACATTCCACATAACACCTTAATACTTTATATTTTCCTTCTGTTTTTCATTTTCAGAAAAAAGTTACTTGTAAAGCTGTGGAATGCATAATTTTAACACTTTCTACTTTTTCTGAGTTCAACAAGTCACTCGTGATAGAAGGATTCTGAGTCACTATTTCACGCTAGCTAATGGGAAGTTGCGGTGCACAAAATAGTCCTGACGTCAGAAATTAATATGAGTAGTGTGTGAAGTGTTGCAAAACAATGCGTGTATAGTATGCATTTGTGTTCAGTAAATCGGAGTGAGAAATGAATGGACAGTATAACATTATCAAATAACTTACTTCTACAATGGCGTTTTTCAATAGGGCCAGTGCAAATGAGCTAATAGTAGTGCTTTAAACAGAGACCTTTGTAGCTCCGCGGGATGAGCCCAGTGGTCTCAAGCGCTGCAGTCATGGACTGTGTGGCTAGTCCCGGCAGAGGTTCGAGTCCTCCCTCGGACATGGGTGTGTGTGTTTGTCCTTAGGATAATTTAGATTCAGTAATGTGTGAACTTAGGGACTGATGACCTTAGCAGTTAAGTCCCATAATATTTCACATACATTTGAACATTTTTAGAGAGCCTTGTATTGGGAACGCTGGAGGCACCAGTCTTCATCCAGCCATCCTGATTTAGGTTTTCTTTAGTTTCTCTAAATTATTCCAGGAAAAGGCAGGGATGGTTCTTACTATATAGCCACAGCTGGCTACCTGTTCCATCCTTGTCATTCTAAACCAGTTATCGTTTCCATTGTACCTGTAATACCAATACATGTCCAGTATCCTTGCACCTCAGTCACACCAGATATCCAGTCGAGTTCGACAGCTGTATCAAAGTTTACTTCCTGCCCGCAGATCACCTACAGACTAATGATGTATTCTTCCTACTGTAGCGACCTGGGGTGAGTGGACCACTTGGCATAGAGGTGGTGGAGCAGCAAATTGTGGCAGTGGTGGTACTGGCCAGAGGTGGCTAGTAAAATTCCGCTGCAAAGTGCAACATATTTTATTTAGTCTTCAGTTACAACATTGAAGTGCTGCAGTGCATCTTGATACACCCTCTGCAGGCGTCAGGTCACCTGGCGGTGGTGGTGACGACAGATGGCAGTGAGATGGTCAGGTGACACTGGTCTCCTGCTTTGCTGATACCACACTCAGTACTACATGCCTGATTTAGCAGTATGCAGCCCTTACTGAAAGGTGCCAGAGATATTTACCTCCACTGCACTCTCTTAGGTGTCTACTGGTGCTTGGCTAGAAGCTCATCCTGGTGTACAAGGATGAGAGCTGTACAGCCCTGGTTGCGAACTGCTGACTTCTGAGGTAGAAGCTTGGTTTTGTTGTGGAGATTGGGGAATAGCTCATCCAGTGTGTCGTTCTAAGTTCATTGGAGAAAATTTAGAACTGTGAGCCAGTCTAGAGGATCTGCCTGGTCAGGCCAGTGCAAGCAGCTGGCTGGCCCTTGGTATGATGGGGACTTGCATTTACCTGAAGTCATGCTGCCAGACTGTACATCACTGAGTGAGAAGCAGTGGTTAGATATAACGACTGACACCACGCTTGCTGTACCATTGACAGCTTCCATGCACATCCAAACTGACACCCCCATGTTGCATGCTGCAGGAATACTCTGCAGGCCAGCTTGGTCACGCCACCTTGCAGGGTGCAAACAGGCTAACTTGTGGAATTACATATCGGCTCCTCTGAGCCTGCCTGCCTGGCTGCTTCATATATGATTGCCGTAAGCTTCATTTAATTCAGTAACTCCTGAAATTTACCATCGGTGTTACACTACTCTTCGGTACACGTGCCATGAGTAATATTTTGTTACTATCCAACCTAACTGATATTTTCATTTTTTTATAATGACCATATGGCGTTGTCAGCTGAGTGATCCCATCTGCGTATGTTCAGCAGCCTGATGCAAGTGTTTCCATTTGACGCCACTTTAGCAATTGGCACATCAATGAAGGTGAGATGAAATGATTGGGATAACACAAGGAGCCAGTCCTAAACCCATAATCTAGAAGCAGCAATGGTTATCATGAGATCATGGGCTGCAATTTTAATAGCCAGCAGTATACTTTTGCTAACTGTTTTGTTGTTGTTGAACCACTTAACCTGATTCCATGAACAACCCTGTGCAACTGGTGCAGATACTAACTCTTTTCACCACTGTAGTATGCGTAAATCTACCTTCTGGCTCCATAGTGGTGTGTGTAGTATTACTTCAACGTATGATGAGCAGACAGTATCACACCTGTTCCTGCTGTCTACCAACGAGCCACCTGTTTACCATGTGAATACTCTCGCTCTCACCCCATGGCAGCCAACCCACACCTATTCTGTGCTTCTCTTACAGCGAACCAGCCACCCAAGACAGCGAGCCACCTGCTGCCACTCCACCAGAGAGCGGACATGGTGGCACGCCTGCCGCTGCCTCTGATGCTGCGCCACCACCCACAGATCTTCTCCAGCGAGTGCAGTGAGTTCTCTGCCACACATTCATAATTCTAGTCCTGTGAACAATTGTACTACTGATATTTATAACTACATTTCTTTGTCACCCAGTTGATGATCTACACTTCTACATCAACACAAATCATTGTTTTATGTTGTTATCAAAAACATAGAAAACTATTTCACCAATTTACTTGAGATTTTTAAACTACATTGTAATGAAAGTCCACCCAGACATGGGTTATACTGTTGCTTTAGTATATATAACATATAAATACATATGTAATATAAAAAGCAAAACTCTGTTAGCAAAAATTACTCTAAAAATCATATATATATATATATATATATATATATATGATATATATGATTTTTAGAGTAACCTGTAGAAATCTGAAGTATATATATATATATATATATATATACACATATATATATATATATATATATATATATATATATATATATATATACAATGACTACTTAATTATTGTATATATATAATGTTGAGTGTATGTGTGTGTGTGTGTGTGTGTGTGTGTGTGTGTGTGTGTGTGTGTGTGTGTATGACTTCCTGCCAAACCCTGCATCGATTTCAACAAAATTTGACACAGAAACAGTACTGTGGGATTTTATGACCTCATATCTGTAATAGGAGTGGAGATACGGACAAATACGTATTTTCTCAGCCCTGGGGTATACGTATATGTGCTAACATGGATGACAGGCATATTGTGTGGGAATAGTATTGACCTGCCTTATTGCTTTGGTTTGCAGTGCAGCATACACATCAGGAGCAAGAAACTGTTTTCCAGCCCCCAATGTGTACGCTGCCTTGCACTATAAGCATTTGTGCTGTAGTAGTACTTGCATGAACTTACAATTTCCTTTGTTCGGTAAATATGTGTGTCTCCAATACTCATCGCCATCACACTGGATAAAATAGAGGAAATCTAGAAAGAGGCTATGAATTTGGAAGTAATAAGAGGAACACACCTTACGACTGAATGACAGAACCCGAAGATGAAGTGTTTAGCTTATGCTGATGACCTTGCTCTCTTAGCTGACAACCGAGAAGACACTTCGTGAAACCACAGAAAAAAACAGGTCTTCAAATCTTCTGTGGAAGAAATAACATATAGAGTACAGGTAGCGAAGTGAGAGATGCATGGATGTAAATCAGAGGAAGATTAAGAGGACAGAAGTTTAAATGCCTGGGGGAATGGTTCAACCCAATGGAGTCGATAAGGAGGCAAAGGAGGAGCCAGAAAACTAGACCTGACCTACAAGCTAACACAGAACAAGTACAACAATGGGCATTATCCTACAAGACCACAATCAGATACTATAACTCGGTAGTACAACCAGAACGATCGTACACTTTGGAGTGTCTTATTTTAAATAAAATGGTGAGCTTCGAGAACTCGAAAACAAAGAACGAAGATTTTGAGGAAAATACGTGGACCACAGAACAGTACTGATGGGACTCGGAAGAAGATGAAAAGTGGAGAACTGTACCAGGACACCGACAAGATCGCGGACAGAATGAGAAAGCGAATGTTAAAGTTCTATAGACACTACTAAGGATGGATGAGTGCAGATTGACCATAAAGCTCTTCAGCTACACCATGGGATTAATGGCCACATCTAAAGGGGTAGATGAGGTGAAGTGGGATGCAATGAAGTTGGAATTGCGCTGCAGATGGTCCACAAAAGAAGAGAGCAGAGTTAAAGTATGAATCATTTCAAGAGAGACCACTAAACAGAAGGCCCAAACTGTCGTTTCTGAGATGGAGAAAAAAAAGCAGCGAAAGAATATAGAGATTCTGGAGAAGATAAGGAAAACCAAAAAATCTTAACTTCTGTGCTACTCGTAATTGAACAAACTCAGAAGTTTAAAAAATGCAGTTGTCGGTGTGACTGAGGTGCATTTTGTGGAGTATTTCAATGACCTAGTTTGGGATCACACGTTTCAAGCTAGCATGGAACTAACTATTTCAGGAGGGCTGTAGTCAATCCAGGCAAGATCTCACCAGCACCAAATGACTAGTGCCTGAAAGGACTGATATATTTTTCCCTTTTCTGTGCAGGCATGACACACAGCTTGACTCTGGAACTCGACAGCCATCCTGATTTAGGTTTTCCTTAGTTTCTCTAAATTACTTCAGGAAAATGTCGCAATGGTTCTCACTGCATGACCACAGCCACCTGTTCCACCCCTGTCATTCTAGACCTGTGAGTCTGTAAATGTCTGTATATGTGAGTTACTTTAATATTGTCGTTTCCAATGCACCTGTAATACCAAGGTATGTCAGTATCCTTGTACAAAAAATCTACCTCAGTCACACCAGATACCCACCCGAGTTAGAGAGCCTTTCTGTATTAAAGTTTCTTTGCTCCCCACAGATCACCTACAGACTGATAATGCATTCTTCCTATTGAATATACAGGGGGTAAGTGAACCACTTGGCATGCAGGTGGTGCAGTGGATCATTGTGGAAGCGATGGTGCTGGCCAGAGATGGCAAGAAAAATTCCGCTGCAAGATGCAACATACTTTATTTAGTCTTGTGCTACAACATCGAAGTGCTGCAATGCACCTTGGAACACCTTCTGCAGGCGTCAGGTCACCTGGCGATGGTAATGACGACAGATGGGCGTGGCAATGAGATGGTCAGTTGACATTGGTCTCCTGCTTTGCTGATACTGTTTACCACACTCAGCAATACGTGTCTGAGTTAGCAGTATGCAGCCCTTACTGAAAGGTGCCAGAGATTCGTACCTCCACTGCACTCTCTTAGGTGTCTACTGGTGCTTGGCTAGAAGCTCATCCTGGTGTACAAGGATGAGAGCTGTACAGCCCTGGTTGCGAACTGCTGGCCTCTGAGGTAGAAGCTTGGTTTTGTTGTGGAGATTGGGGAATAGCTCATCCAGTGTGTCGTTCTAAGTTCATTGGAGAAAATTTAGAACTGTGAGCCAGTCTAGAGGATCTGCCTGGTCAGGCCAGTGCAAGCAGCTGGCTGGCCCTTAGTATGATGGGGACTTGCATTTACCTGAAGTCATGCTGCCAGACTGTACATCACTGTGTGAGAAGCAGTGGTTAGATATAACGACTGACACCACGCTTGCTGTCCCATTGACAGCTTCCATGCACATCCAAACTGGCACCCCCATGTTGCGTGCTGCAGGAATACTCTGCAGGCCAGTTTGGTCTGGTCACCTTGCGGTGTGCAAATAGGCTAACTTGTGGAATTACATATCGGCTCCTCTCAGCCTGCCTGCTTCATATATGGCTGCCATAAGCTTCATTTAATTCAGTAACTCCTGAAATTTACCATCGGCGTTACACTACTCTTTGGTATACGCGCCATGAGTAATATTTTGTTACTATCCAACTTAATTGATATTTTCATTTTTTTATAATGACCATATGGCGTTGTCAGCTGAGTGATCCCATCTGGGTATGTTCAGCAGCCTGATGCAAGTGTTTCCATTTGACGCCATTTCAGCAGTTGGCACATCAATGAAGGTGAGATGAAGTGATTGGGATAACACAAGGAGTCAGTCCCCAAGTGAATAAAATCTACGAGCTACCTGAGAATCGAACAAGGAAACCCATGATCTAGAAGCAGTAATGGTTATCATGAGACCATGGGCTATAATTTTAAGAGCCAGCAGTATACTTTTGGTAACTGTTTTGTTGTTGTTGAGGCACTTAACCTGATTCCATGAGCAACCCTGTACAACTGGTGCAGATCCTAACTCTTTTCAACACTGTAGTGTGAACATCAGTTGAGCCATGTATCTATCCTGTGACTCCATAGCGGTGTGTGTAGTATTACTTCAATGTGTGCTGAGCAGACAGTATCACACCTGTGCCTGCTGTCTAGCAAGGAGCCACCTGTTTCCCATGTGAATGCTCTCGCTCTCACCCCATGACAGCCAACCCACACCTATTCTGTGCTTCTCTTACAGTGAGCCAACCGCCCAAAACAGCGAGCCACCTGCTGCCACTCCACCAGAGAGCGGACATGGTGGCACGCCTGCCACTGCCGCTGCCGCTGCCGCTGATTCTGCGCCACCGCCCACAGACTCCCTCTCTCGAGTGCGGTGAGTTCTTTGATCACGTATGTACGTCCTAGCATTAGTTCTGTGCCCAACATTCATAATTCCAGTTTCATGAACAGTTGCACTATATATATTTGTATACGCATCTGTTTGCCACCAAGTCGATTAATCTGTACTTCTATATAAACACAAGTCGTTTTTTAATGTTGTTACTAAAGATACCAAAAAGTTTTTGACCAGTTTACTTCAGATTCTTACACTGTACTCTAACGAGAATTCACACGGACATAGGTTATATATTGCTTTCACATATATACACATAAATAGATACTTAATATATAAAAGCGAAACTCTGTAAGCAAAAGTCTCGAAAACGTCTTGGCTGATTTATACATTACTCTAATGAACATTCGGATGAACATAGCATATATGTTTATAATATAAATCGTATATACAAACATCTAATATGAAAATGTTTTCAGCATAAATATCAAAAAGTTCTGTATAATTACTATATATATATATATATATATATATATATATATATATATATATATATATATATATATATATATATATATGGAGACGTTGTTAGCAAAAATCTCGAAAAAGTCTTGAGTCGGTTACCTCAGAATTTTACAGGTTATGCGTCGATTTCAACAAAACTTGATACACAGGCCACAAAAGTATCAGCAGTGTGAGGTTTACAAGCTCATAGTGTATTAGAAGTGCAGATATGGGCAAATGTTTCAGTCCCTTGGGTGTTAGCGTATGGGGTACCCTGAAGGACAGGCATGTTGTCTGCGAATAGTATTGACCTCCCTTATAGCTCTTCTTTGCAATGCAGTATACACATCAGCAGCAGGAATCTGTTTTCCATCCCCCAATTTGTAGGCTGTCTTACACAATAGACATTTGTGTGGGAGTAGTACGTAGGTGCCCTTTCAGTCTTCTTTCTAGGGGTTCCATGTGTGTCTGCAATACTCATCAACATCACAATGGATAGAGAAAATCATAAAATGGAAGTACAACAAACAGGCATTATCCTACCACAACAGATACTATAACTTGGTAGTGCAACTTAAACGATTGTACGCTTCCTAGTGTCTTATTTGAAATAAAAGTGCGAGCTTCGACAACTCGAGGAAAAAGAACGAAGATTTTGAGGAAAATACTCGGACCACAGAAGTCTACTGATGGGACTTGGGAATGGCTGTGCAGTGGGAGGATGGATTGAGGAAATGGATCATAAGGGAGAGGGAGATTGAGCTGGACAGAGAGAGGAGGAGATGGACTGAGTGACAGGAACAGAGAAAATGAAAAGAGAGTGGGTGGGGAGGTGATGGTCAGTGTGAGGGGGAGGAGGAAATGTACATTGGGAAGGGGGAAATGCAGGGGGCCTGTGGACGTGGTGGAGTGGTAATGGGCAGATGGAAAAAGTAAATGGGCGGCAACAGAGGGAGGGAAGGAGGGTATGGGTAGAGAGAGGAGGGAAGTAAATGTTGTCAGAGAGAGAGGCATGGGAGATGAACAAAGAGAGTGGTGGGAGGAGATGGAGAAACAGAATGGGAAAGAGGAGATGGATATGTAGAGTTGGGAGGAAGAAATGGGAAGAGAGAGAGAAGGTTGGAAGAGGAAAGCATAGGGCGGGAGGAGAAGAAGATGTCTGCAATATATGTGTGGAACACACTCGCAATTGAAGCTGTTGGAAAAAAACGCTGTATACTCGTACTACAATAGGGAAACACTGACCGCAAAAATCTTGTAAAGTGCTTGATCGATTTATTTCAGATTATTACATGATACTCTAATAAACATGCAGACTGTCATACGTTACATATTCTTCTGTTAAAACTGAGTATAAGAAAGAAAATGTTGCACTGTGCAGTGCTGTGAAAAGTCGGCCGTTTTGTTCTCTTTCCCACAGTCAGTTTGACCTATGTCAGTATGGCATTTAAACTGTGATAGCAAGGCATTTAAACCATAAGACAAATCGTTTCTCCCACATATATTCCTTCTCATTATATATATTTTAAACAAAAATTGTATACACAACAATGTACTGTTTTGGTTTCATTCTCCTAGTCCGTTTTCACAGAAAATAGGAAAGTTATATTTATGGCTCATTGGTTTATGGTGAGAATACAACTACAGAATGTGAATTTGCAACAACAATAAGCAAGGTTCAAGGATAAAGAGAGGAGGAAACGGAGATAAAAAGAGAGTTGGGGGAGGAAGTGGACATAGTAGGAAGAGAGGTGCAGAGACAGTATGGGGGATGGAGGTGGAGATAGAGAGAGGTGGGGGAGGTGGAGGCTATGAATAAAGAGATAAAGGTGGAGAACGACATTAAGACTTATAACCAATTCCCATACATATTTATCAGTTGCAGAACATGGCCCAGTTCGCAAGTAATAATAATAACAATTTCGTGTGACTCAGCGGCCTGGCTCAAGTCTTTCACGTGGAAATCACTCTGGAGACTAGCGCGTCCCTAATCTACACATTATATAACAAGGGAACGGGGACCTGGAGTTTAAAGAGGGATTCGAAGAACATGTCGCTTCGGGGCGCTCCTCACTTCGTTGAGGGGTGAAGGCTAGGTTAAAAGGAAGACTGCAAAGCCTGTGGTCCGCCAGAGGTTTCATCACCCGACATCTCGCTTTCCAGGTACACGCTTTTATCACTAGACAAGTAAGACCGACATACCCAGTCGAGAAGCCGTTTATTATATGCACTAAAATGACCACAACCGTTACCACTTACCAGACTGCTTCCCAGGTTGTTGAGGGGGACAGTGCTCGGTTCGTAACTCAGACACATTCAGCTGGGGTGCACAGCACTGCTCTTCACCCTCATAGGTTGCCGTCATTGCCACTCCCAGTATGCAGACTCTTACGAAATAAAATGACCCAACACTATTGGAAATATACGAGGGTCATTCGATAAGTAATGCGCCACATTTTTCTCTCAAAACGTATTTATTGTTAAGTGTCAGAATTTGGTGACAATATACATCAACACATCTTGTCCAAGTCGTATTTTTCTACATAGTCTCCATCACGTTCTACGCCAACGTTGTGGAAGAGCGTGTATTCCCTGCTGGTAAAAGCGCTTGTCCCGTAGGCGTAGCCATGTTTTCACTGCACCACTGACACTCTCATCATCTTCAAAGTGTGTTCCCCGTAGAGAATTTTGATTGGCCCAAAGAGATGGAAGTCCGAAGGTGTCACGTCTGGACTGTAAGGTGGATGAAGAAATGATGCCCAGCCCAATTTGGCTATGTGTTCCTGGGTTCTCAGACTTGTGTGTGGATGTCCATTACCGTGTTGGAGCAAGATTTCTGCTGGATCCTTATCCGATCAAAAACGTCGTAAATTGTTCTTGAATTTATTTAGAGTCTTCAGATATACCTCTGAACTGATGGTTGCACCCTTAGCGTGACATCCACTAGAATGACACCATCACAATCTCAGAAGACTGTCACTATGACAGAGGCGTTGTCTCGAATTACTTATTTGTCGTGAATGAGGATGATGCCGCTTAATGGACTGCCTTTTTCTTACCGGCGCAAAGTGGTGCACCCAGATTTCGTCCACTGTAACGAACTGTGACAGAAAAGCCTCTCCATCGGTCTGAAAACGCTCCAGCAATTTAGATGAATTGGCTTTCTTTGAATCTTGTGGTCCACTGCGAACATTCGTGGAACCCATCGTGAGCACCTGTTTCAATATCCGAGAGCCTCGGTCATTGCGGACACCTGTAGCGCCAGTTGCCGAGCTGTTATGCGGTTGTCCACAAATAATGGCATCTGCACGGTTCAGCATGTCTGGAGCAGTGGCTGTGACAGGACGTCCCAAGCGTGGCTGATCATGGAGCTCTGTTTCTGCATTTCTTGAGGCTGTAACTTTCTTTATCCACCGCCCAACTGTACTCCTATCAACTGCATCATCGCCATACACTGCACACAAACTTCTATGGATGTTCACCACGGTTTCTTTTGCTGCACACAGGAATTCAATAACAGTACGCTGCTTGTAACGTAAGTAGTATGTAGATGCCATTTTGACGGTGTATTACGGCGCTGCCACTTGCTAGAACAGTTCGAAACTTCCCTGGCGCACAGAACAAATATCAAATGTCAAGCGCCAACAAGTACGTTTGTCTATGCATATTACTCGTATTACTGAACGACCCTCGTACATAGCTGCCTCAGCATTAGATTTACGATACTAAATTTCCCTCAGCGTTAAAACAAGCAGCTCTGAGGCAGACTACAGTGTAAAAGTCGCTGTGTCTTTGCCATCCAAAAGATACAGGACGTAACCAAACTCCACTAACAAACATTTTGACATTCGAAGATATCTGCGCTCTTTTTTTTTAAAAAAAGAATGTTCTAAATTCCTTTACGCAGCTTCTCCTTGTGGTGAAGCCTTCATACAAAGCATTTTCCTCTCCCTACCACTGTCTGTATATACGTCTCCTCCAGTGTCTCGTTTTTTGCCACTGGCATTTTCTCCGTCCATCCCTCTCACAGCCTTTGCTTTTGTCCCTTTCATTCGCTCTTCCTTAGCACAGTCTATTTCTCTACCACTTTGTCCCATTGCTATTGTCTTTGTCCCATTCTTTTTCTCTCCCATTGCCAATGGCACCGTTTTTCTTACTTACAGTCTGCAGTCTTCCTCGTCAACTGCCATTATATCCTTTCCATACATGGTCTTGGGAATGGTTTGCTTTGTGTTTGACCCCTACACCTGAAAATTTTAACATGCGAGTATAGGGGCTGGGGCAAATAGAGTAAATTCTTTTGTGTTGCAGTTCGTTGGTCTAAGGTGGTGGAGGGGGAGAGCGAATGGGAGGGCAGGTCCAGACCCAACCCCCCACCCCCACCACGCCCCTGAAGCCTATGTATGATCACTCACCTCTCCATTTCACTTCCAGGGGTCTACTCTCTCTTTGGCTCCCACTGCTTCTATCTCCATCCAGCTCTCTTCCTCTTTTACTGCCACTGTCTTTTGCTGACCATCAATATCTCCTCTGTCTTTGCATCCACTGCTATTGTTTTCATTTATCTCTCTTTGTCTTCCACTCTAACCTTCCTTCTCACACTATCACTGTCTTCTCTCTCTTTCTCTCCCACTCGTGCTGTCTCCTCTCGCTTCCACTGTGACTCTCTGCAATCTCTTTCAGCACAAAAAACCTCCATGTAATTTTCATCGTTTATAGTCACCGAATTCACACACCGACATTTCTTTCGTTTTTTAATGGAGCTAAATAATTTGAATTTCGTCCATGGCCATCGAAAGAGGCTTGTGAGAGAACTCGAGCGACATAGCACTATCGGACTTGTTCAAACAGTATCGATATAACAGCTCCACAAATCACTGTCGCACCATCAGGATGAGTTATTCCACAAACGTCTGCCCTGTTGTGCCAGGTTTATTCTCAGGTTTGGTTCTGGCGCTTACCTGCATGCGTGAGGCCCATTAGTCTGTGACGTCTGTTGTATTAACCAAATAACTTGTTCGTAAGTCTACTGAGACATTCACAACTTACAAGACAGTTGAAAAAGTCAATACGGTTTATGACGAATGCCGCCAAAAATTGGAGCAGTGGTGCGCATGTATGCTGAACAAGGACGTAGCCTGGATTCTGTCAAAGGGATTGGGGGGGGGGGGGGAGAGGACCTTAAAAAACTCATTTTTTTCATAAAATTTCCGCAAAATACAATAAACCATTTTATCCAGATACAATCTCGTTACTTAGGAGTGCCGTATTTTGGCAAACCACAACGAAACACCAATGCTCCCAATTTCGTTCCCGCCAAGGTCATTTTATATTCTTTTTCTTTTACTCTGGAACTGAGCTGAGAAAATTAACAGGAATGCACGGGCGGTAATTTTCTGAGACCCTGTGATTTTTACCCACAGGGATTTTGGAGTAAAGAGATCTCTGTTCGATAGGGCAGCTAAAATAATTTTATATGGAGGAAATGCAAAGGATGTTGGATTACTCAACCTTTACTTCTCGTAAATTTCCTAATTTAAGCATGCATCTGTCACTTCTTTAATGCAACAAATATCATTTTCCACATTAAACCATGTCCTGGCAGGCAAATGTATGACCACAAATGAGGAGAATTTGGATTATTATTTATTCATCATATGGCTTTTAGTGCCGGAAGTCTCTGAAGGGAGGCTTGGTTCGCCTTCGACGCAGCTCCTTTCATTTAAGCAGAGGGGCTGCACCTTTAAGAGACTCGCAACCTGTCATGAAAGAAAAGTATTCAGAAGAAATTGGCTGCACCCGATGGTAATGGACCAAGCACCGGATTTGCTTAAACTGAAAATAGGAAGCCACAGAAAACCATTATGAAGGTTGTCGGCAGATGGATTTGAACCACCTCCCCTCCCAAAAGAAGGGATTCTTAGCTAGCGGCTCAACAGACAGAGCTACTTCAGGTCGGTGGAGAATTTTGAAAAACTGGTTGTTTCAAAATACAAGAAAATGCATCACAACAAAAGAGGGATTTGTAGCTTTGCATATTTTTCCTTTACTTGTGGATGTTTGGTCATTTCATAGTGAACGAATCTATGCACATTTCAAAATTTAATTTCACATGTAATTGCCACCTTCAGTTACTTTCGTATTGCTAAGAATCTAAATAGGTTTTGGACGAAAGCTGAAAAAATCTTTTAGAAACATCACATACCCCTTCCGCTAATCACAGACTCCTCCCCATCGTTCCGTATTGGAACTGGTTTACACAACTGAGCACCCCCAGAGTGCCCACACTGGGTAGTATTGTGCCATTATGGCTAATAATGATAGAATACTGAGCAGATTTTTAAAGAAATGCAACCATCGTCATTTGGGCGACATTTTTGTTGACCAGACGTCATTTTTGGGCAACACAGACAAATTCAGGCGTATTTTTATGCATTGATTTTATTTTAATGTTATTTGCAAAGATATTCACTGCCCCGCTGCCTTGTAAAATACTGAATTATTGCAGCTCTGAAGTTCTACCAGTCTCCAAATTACGACAACAGTGCTAACATTAGACTGCTGTATATATGTCATTGAGCTATTATAGTAATGCGTAAATATTTTTAAATTACCGCAAAAGCAGCAGAGGAATAAAATTCGGTTTTCTTCTTCTTTCTTGTTCAAAATTTTTCCATAATTATGAACTACCACAACAGCACAAGCTCATAAACGATATACAGTAACTGAAGTGACTAACAAAACAACAACTGAGCTCCAGCAAGGCCAACAACTGGTCTTGGCTGAAATAGGGTTGGGTGACAGCTTGTTTACTGGTGTGACAGCTGATTCATTGCTCATCTGTCTGTAACACATTGCAGAGATATCCTGTCTGAAGCTTGAACGCGTACCTCATCAAACTTGCTTTTATAACTTTATGTATACAGTGCTGTAGTCCAATTTGAATTACCGCACTTGACAGTTGCTACTTCACATTTTGGAACTGGTTTCCCCCAATCAGAGCGGTCAATGTCACGCTTGCGCCGTTCGCGGTTGCCAAACTGCCACAACAGTTAGTCAGCTCACTTCCAGTTCCTTGCCTGGCATTCTTTCTTTATGTGGTTGGATCTCTGATCACAGAGATTGGCTTTCATTACATAGGCTTCACATGAGATTGCCTTGAATCCGAATTTTTGGAGGCTGTAATTTGTACATTGTGACTGGTTCGCCATAGTCATACTGCTACACTCAGCGTTTCAACCTTACACGCAAAAGGTCATGGGTTAGAATCTTGTCGAAGACAGCAAAAATATTTTTATGTCTAAATCTTATCAAAACAGGTTGGTTATTAATTCAATTAAGTAGGTTAAATGTATTTTTCTTTCTAATTCTATGCCCATAATTTTCATCATGGTCATTTGCTCTTATTTTTCTTCTTATCATTCTTCTTTCTTTCGAAATCTACCTATGTCTACTATAATATATATATATATATATATATATATATATATATATATATATATATATATATATATATATATATATATATATATATACAGTGGGAATTAGTGAAGTTCGCTGGCAGGAGGAACAAGACTTTTGGTCAGGTGAATACAGGGTTATAAATACAACATCAAATAGGTGTAATGCAGGAGTAGGTTTAATAATGAATAAAAAAAATTGGAGTGTGGGTAAGCTACTGCCAACAGCATAGTGAACGCATTATTGTGGCCAAGATAGACACGAAGCCCATGCCCACTACAGTAGTACAAGTTTATATGCCAACTAGCTCTGGAGATGATGAAGAAATTGATGAAATGTATGATGAGATAAAAGAAATTATTCAGGTAGTCAAGGGAGACGAATATTTAAGTCATGGGTGACTGGAATTCGGTAGTAGCAAAAGGGAGAGAAGGAAACAGTGGGTGAATATGGATTGGGGGAGAGAAATGAAAGAGGAAGCCATCTGGTAGAAGTTTGCACAGAGCACAACTTAATCATAGCTAACACTTGGTTCAAGAATCATGAAAGAAGGTTGTATACATGGAATAAGCCTGGAGATATTAGAAGGTATCAGATAGATTATATAATGGTAAGACAGAGATTTAGGAACCAGGTTTTAAATTGTGAGACATTTCCAGGGGCAGATGTGGACTCTGACCACAATCCATTGGTTATAAACTGTAGCTTAAAACTAAAGAACTGCAAAAAGGTGGGAATTTAAGGAGATGGGACCTGGATAAACTGAAAGAACCAGAGGTTGTACAGAGTTTCAGTGAGAGCATAAAGGAACAATTTACAGGAATTGGAGAAAGAAGTACAGTAGAAGAAGAATGGGTAGCTCTGAGGGATGAAGTAGTGAAGGCAGCAGACGATCAAGTAGGTAAAAAGACGAGGGTTAGTACAAATCCTTGGGTAACAGAAGAAACATTGAACTTAATTGACGAAAGGAGAAAATATAAAAATGCACTTAATGAAGCAGGCAAAAAGGAATACAGACGTCTCAAAAATGAGATCGACAGGAAGTGCAAAATGGCTAAGCAGGGGTGGCTAGAGGACAAATGTAGGGATCTAGAGGCTTATCTCACTAGGGGTAGGTTAGATACTGCCTACAGGAAAATTAAAGAGACCTTTGGAGAAAAGAGAACCACTTGTATGAATATCAAGAGCTCAGATGGAAACCCAGTTCTAAGCAAAGAAGGGAAAGCAAAAAGGTGGAAGGAGTATATAGAGGGTCTATACAAGGGCGATGTACTTGAGGACAATATTATGGAAATGGAAGAGGATGTAGATGAAGATGAAATGGGAGATACGATACTGCGTGAAGAGTTTGACAGAGCACTGAAAGACCTGAGTCGAAACAAGGCCCCAGGAGTAGACAACATTCCATTAGAACTACTGACAGCCTTGGGAGAGCCAGTCCTGACAAAACTCTACCATCTGGTGAGCAAGATGTATGAGACAGGCGAAATACCCTCAGACTTCAAGAAGAATATAATAATTCCAATCCCAAAGAAAGCAGGTGTTGACAGATGTCAAAATTACCGAACTATCAGTTTAATAAGTCACAGCTGCAAAATACTAACGCGAATTCTTTACAGACGAATGGAAAAACTGGTAGAAACCAACCTCGGGGAAGAACAGTTTGGATTCCGTAGAAATATTGGAACACGTGAGGCAATACTGACCTTACGACTAATCTTGGAAGAAAGATTAAGGAAAGGCAAACCTACGTTTCTAGCATTTGTAGACTTAGAGAAAGGTTTTGACAATTCTGACTGGAATACTCTCTTTCAAATTCTAAAGGTGGCAGGTGTAAAATAAAGGGAGCGAAAGCCTATTTACAATTTGTACAGAAACCAGATGGCAGTTATAAGAGTCGAGGGGCATGAAAGGGAAGCAGTGGTTAGGAAGGGAGTGAGACAGGGTTGTTGCCTCTCCCCGATGTTATTCAATCTGTATATTGAGCAAGCAGTAAAGGAAATGAATGAAAAATTCGAAGTAGGTATTAAAATCCATGGAGAAGAAATAAAAACTTTGAGGTTCGCCGATGACATAGTAATTCTATCAGAGACAGCAAAGAACTTAGAAGAGCAGTTGAACGGAATGGACAGTGTCTTGAAAGGAGGATATAAGATGAACATCAACAAAAGCAAAACGGGGATAATGGAATGTAGTCGAATTAAGTCAGGTGATGCTGAGGGAATTAGATTAGGAAATGAGACACTTAAAGTAGTAAAGGAGTTTTGCTATTTGTGGAGCAAAATAACTGATGATGGTCGAAGTAGAGAAAATACAAAATGTAGACTGGCAATGGCAAGGAAAGCGTTTCTGAAGAAGAGAAATTTGTTAACATTGAGTATAGATTTAAGTGTCAGGAAGTCGTTTCTGAAAGTATTTGTATGGAGTGTAGCCATGTATTGAAGTGAAACATGGACGATAAATAGTTTGGATAAGAAGTGAATAGAAGCTTTCGAAATGTGGTGCTACAGAAGAATGCTGAAGATTAGATGGGTAGATCACATAACTAATGATGAAGTATTGAATAGAATTGGGAAGAAGAGGAGTACGTGGCACAACTTGACAAAAAGAAGGGACCGGTTAGTAGGATATGTTCTGAGGCATCAAGGGATCACAAATTTAGCATTGGAGGGCAGCGTGGAGGGTAAAAATTGTAGAGGGAGACCAAGAGATGAATACACTAAGCAGATTCAGAAGGATGTGGGTTTCAGTAAGTACTGGGAGATGAAGAAGATTGCACAGGATAGGGTAGCATGGAGAGCTGCATAAAACCAGTCTCAGGACTGAAGACCACAACAACAACAACATGTCTTTCGTTTATTTTTGATGGATTTCGGAGTTATGGTATTCAGTCTCATACGACAAATCTATGCTCAGAAATCCCTGACTCCATTTTCATGGTTTTTGCTAACTCGAGATTGTTCGTTGCTAAGAGGTCAAGTGAGTTTTCACAAGCGTTTACTATTCGTCTGTGCTCATGAACTAACTGTTTGAAATAATTTTCAAACCATGTTTTTAGCACAATTTCGGATGACGTTTTATACGTACCTCCGGATTTAAACATGTATTTCAGCCAACATATCGAGGGTAAATTAAAGTCACCACCAGCTATAATTGTATGAGTCGGGTAAGAGTTTGAAATTGTGCTCAAGTTTTCTTTGAACCTTTCGGCAGTTGTATCACCTTTGGGAGGTCGGTAAAAGGACGGAATTATTATTTCATTTGGCATCCTTTTTTCATCGTTTCAGCAAGTGCTGTGATCCATTTTGTGTACCAATTTGGATCAGCTCCGTCGCTTATTAGTTTATTTGGTATAAGTCTCTCAATTGCTGTCGCTACTGCACCTTTGAATCCTAGGCGCATCTGGTCTACACTTCCATTGTTAATGTGGATTATCAAGACCAGAGCACAGTGTGTCGTATTGGGGGGCAATTCGAACTGAGTCCCGATGCGACATACTGAGGTACTCAGACTGAGAGATGGAGACAGCTCGGTCGGCGGCAGAGGTCTATATGCACGTTGTCGAGAGGGCGTTACCGGCGCGTAGCCTGGGGGCGTGTCTTGGTCTTGTCATGTCAGAGGCGCGTCTCGTTCAGCGCCTGCTATACAATGTTTCCTAGTGTCGGCCAGTGTGCTGCCGAAACCCCACCGCACTTTGGCGCAAGTCGATGAATCTGCAGCCTACACCATCGCAGAACCTGATCCTCTGATTGAGAGCTAGAGGAATTTCCATAGCAGGCCTACATGGCGCTAAAGTTGTTTCTGGTACGATGCATAAGTTTCGCTGGGCAGCCCTTACACATGCTACATATTGTCCCGATCTCACCCCATGCGATTTTAATGTTTTTGGAACGGTGAAGCAAGACATTCGTGACCATCAACTTGCTTCTGAATAAGAGGTGCACTCCTGGGTACAATCATAGTTCCATAGGTAGCCGCATACATTTTCCTATGTAGGCATTCACCGTATTGGCTCACAGTGGTATAAATGTCACATAATAAACAGTTTTCTTGCGTTTTTCCCATGAGTCGCATTTTCATTTGACTCCTCCATATACTTTGCTAAAACTGTAAGACACTGTGATGTAATTCTATTGAATTACAACTTTGAACTACGCTGACGTTTGCAGCAACCGTATACACAAATTTGAAAAATATGTAAAAATCTGCCAACCGGTTGCATAGGTTTTCTATATACCTTGACCAGCTTTCGGCACCTCTAAGGGTGACTTCATCAGAAGGTAAGTGACTTAAGAGCTGAGTTGCTCAAGTCATACATTAAAATATAAGACATAATATTCTTCAAAAAGTCATATATTAAAACATAAGTAACATCGGTGTAGTGTGAGGAGACACACCGCACCACACCGATGTTACTTATGTTTTAATGTTTGACTTTTTGAAGAACATTATGTCTTATATTTTAATGTATGACTTGAGCAACTCAGCTCTTAAGTCACTGTACATCTTTGACGATATGTTCTTCATGTAATTACCTTACCTTCTCATGAAGTCACCCTTAGAGGTGACGAAAGGTGGTCAAGGTATATAGAAAACCTATGCAACCGGTTAGCAGATTTTTACATATTTTTCAAATTTCTATTGAATTATCTGCACTTTTTGATATTTAGGTGGCAAGCATAAGATCTCCATTTAATCAGTTGTTTCAGGTGGAATGTTCTTTGTTCATCTTAACCTAAATGTTGTCAAAGTAAACGTTGATTCTGATGTAACGTTACAGATACGTTCGCAAACATCACGGTATTATTTTAAATTATCTGTCTCTCTTAATGCCAGACACCACCCTCATGTGAAGAAGGCAAAGAATGTAAACAACAGCAGTACTGCCGTACAAAAGACGCAAAATTCAGTTTTTTTACTATGTGTGCAGATTTGGGTCATTTTGGACTCGAACATCAATTTTCTAAAAATTCTCTTTCAGCGTGTTCAGCATGATCGACATCTCCATCAAGACACAGGACATTGTAAACAGAACGGTTAGAATAGAATTTCAGCCGCATTTGCTTTATTCATTTTATAAATTACTGGATTTGGTCGCCCAAGGACATTATCAAGAGTAGTTATTCACAAAGAAAAGTAACATGTAATATGAATTATACGAATTAAAAGAACATTAGAGGTTAGTAACGAATGTCATACATAAAAGTGCAACGTGAGTGAACTATGTGTAATAAAAGGGAAAATGTTGCATAGTAACTCATTATTAAGCTAAAAAATATTAATGCGAATATAACATCAAATTACATGTAAAGCAGCGCTTATAAACTGCACTCAAAATAAATCACAAATGTCTTACGTGAGGGCACAAAGTAAGTTGGTTGAGGTGGTTTTCATTAACTGTTAACATTAATATCGGTAGTGGTGTTCAACGTGTTCAAGATAATTTCCTGTCTGCCTGAGTATCAAAATGAGTAGCCCTAGAAGTACAACAGGCAAGATTGAAACTCACAAACGGAATATCAAACAAAAAATTTGTAAAAATATAGCTGTGGTGATTTTCACTAATCATTAACATAGAGGTAAGTGTGTGTAAATGTTTAGGCAAGTTGTCATTATGTTAAGAGACGCATAAAATAAAAAATGCAAATGTTAAGCGGGTAGACCAAGGCGACACTCGATTTTGAACCGATATTCATGATTTTTCAATAAAAAAATAAAAAAACTAACTTTAGACCTTTAATGTACACTCCTAAGATTGTATTACGTATTAAGTAAAAGACGTGCACCCGGAGTGCGAGGGTCGTTGGTGGGAGCTCTGAATACCAAAGTTTTCAACCTAGAACAAAATTTCAAAAACTACTTTGAGACTGAAGATATTGTCTAGCGTAGTGCCTAAAGATATTTATAAAGATTATTTTAACAAAATGGCGGCACTCTGAAATAAAAGTAAATTTTTTCGACAGAAACTTCGTTGTAAAAAATTGCAACAAATATCGAAATTAAAATATCTCACAAAAATCATACCTACTACAGCAGAAAAGACGCCGATTCAATAATTACAAAAATATAATTGCACTTATATAGCTTGAGTCACAGATCCTACCAACTGAAAATACGTTGTCTTGAAAAAACAAGTATTTAAAGATGCAACTTGTGTTTCTAAATACTGAAACTGAACAAAACTTTAATCGATAACGCCATCCCCGTACAATTGGTCTTTTTTTGCCAGTGTTGAAACACTTTCATTTTTATGAAATTATATCAATTGAGTGGCTTCCGCCTACCAATCGAAGCGTTCTTTACACGATGGGGGCTACTTTTCGATCCTTTTCTATCCATGTAAAGACCTTCGTTCGTCTTTTCCAAACACTTACGTCTTACTTAATATAAAAACCAAGCGAAATGTCAAGATAAGCAGACAAGATACAAGCATGTGCTTTCAGATTATTTACAATAAACGAATCATGTTACGAACAGAAATCTTGTTGAGAATGGTATTTTAATTGATACTAATAGTAGGGGGATAAAGTTCCTTCTGGACGGTCTGCATTGTTGCCAGAGTCTTCAATATGGCGGCTGTCTTTGAGTGGTCCTTCCACCTCACCTCTATAGTGAAAGATGTGAGAATGTTGCATTGTTGAGCTCACCACCCCCATTCCTTCCCCCACCCCTCACTTCTCCTTCCCACTGCCAATTCCCTCATCTCTCCCCTAACTTTATCTTCCTCTCCCACACTCGTGAATAGGAGGGTAAAAGACTCAAATTGTGCTGAGCTGCTGGAGTGGAAGGACATAAGGGACTACAGTCTTATTGCATGAAATTCAAGCCGGCCAGTGTGGCTGAGTGGTTCTAGGCGCTTCAGTCTGGAACCGCGCGACCGCTACAGTCGCAGGTTCGAATCCTGCCTCGGGCATGGATGTGTGTGATGTCTTTAGGTTAGTTAGGTTTAAGTAGTTCTAAGTTCTAGGAGACTGAAGACCTCAGATGTTAAGTCCCATAGTGCTCAGAGCCATTTGAACCATTTGAACCATGAAATTCAAGTAAACACAACTGCTTAAAATTGACAGGATGAAAGAGAAGTGCTCGCATGGAAATGAGATAAAATCGGCGTTAAATTGGAGCAATATATTGTTTTAGATGGGTTTAATAGTTGTAGTATATGCAACCACAGAGTTGAGGGCTGTGTCCATAGCCTCCTGGATAAGCAATGGCAGGACGTGAGTGTCGGGGGAACACTTTTCAGCAAATAATGGTTAGGATGCATTTTGCAATCCATGGAGACTACTGGCTGAGTTGGAGCTGTTCATGTTTTTTGAAATGGCGGGTCAATCCACAGTGCGGGAGACAACTTTGTCGTATTCCACTATCCCAGACTGGAAGAACCAGAGATTTATATGTGGTTTATGTCTGTTCGACTGTAGGATTCTTGAAACTGTTTTTGTTTCCCTTTTCGATCATGTGTCTGCATATGTTCAACTTGCTTTGTGTCCTAGTCCACAATACCACTCCAAATCAGGAGGAACTTTCCTACAGGCGTTGCTACAAGAATTGCCTCCTACCGATCTGCACGTGTACAGCTGCTGAGGAACTTGTACACAGATACATGGTAAGAAGGGATGGGGCAGTGAACCATCACTGGAAGGCCAATACATGGTACCGCAACTGACGGAAAATGCTCTAATTACACATCAAAATGCCGGCCGCGGTGGCCGTGTGGTTCTGGCGCTGCAGTCGGGAACCGCGGGACTGCTACGGTCGCAGGTTCGAATCCTGCCTCGGGCATGGGTGTGTGTGATGTCCTTAGGTTAGTTAGGTTTAAGTAGGCTTCTCCCAGTCTTCCGATCTGTACGCTCTGCCTCCAACAGGTAGACAGAGCTGCGCCCGTTCTCGCTACCTTCCACCACTACGTGCTTTTACAACTTGTCATCACTCGAGTTTATTCTGCTTCTTCAGGTGAACTGTCCACAGGCCGCCTGGTAGAGGTTTCAGACACTTCACTGTTCCAGGTAACAGCTGTGTGTGTGTGTCTGTGTGTGTGTGTGTGTGTGTGTGTGTGTGTGTGTGTGTGTGTCATCTCATATACTGTGGAAGGATGAGATTCCTGGTGTACAGACAGTGGAGGAATAGACGGTAGAGGACTTTTAGACTGGTCACTTGATCCTCGTGGAGTAGCACAGTGGTTAGAATGAGATTTTCACTCTACAGCGGAGTGTGCGCTGATATGAAACTTCCTGGCAGATTAAAACTGGTTCCGGACCGAGACTCGAACTCGGGACCTTTGCCTTTCGCAGGGAAGTGCTCGACCGACAAAGCTACCCAAGCACGACTGACGCCCCATCCTCACAGCTTTACTTCCGCCAGTACCTCGTCTCCTACCATCCAAACTTCACAGAAGCTCTCCTGTGAACCTTGCAGAACTAGCACTCCTGGAGGAAAGGATATTGCGGAGACATGGCTTAGCCACAGCCTGGGGGATGTTTCCACAGTGAGCACTTGCCCGCGAAAGGCAAAGGTCTCGAGTTCGAGTCTCGGTCCGGCACACAGTTTTAATCTGCCAGGAAGTTTCAGCACAGTGGTTGTCTACCTAAAGTATTGTCATTGTGAACAGCACAACTGCTGTAACGTCAGCTCATTTATTTTTTAAAAAAAGTGACTAAATAAACAAGAACACTCATCCACTGCATTAGGTATTACATCACTTATTCTCCAGCTGTGCTTCTTATGCTTCCTACAACGAATATTGTACCGACAGACCTCACCTCACTTCGTGTAAAGGGTGTAGTTTTACACTTTTGAAAACTGTGACACCAACAGCGCAAACAGCGGTTATAGTACTAAATTCAATGAAATCTCCAGCTAAATAGGTGTAAACTCACTCTTGTGGTATTAACTTATGCTTGCTACAATGAATATGGAATCGAGAACATTGACTCTTGCGTTGAATATACTACAAAATAAGCACTTAACACCATCCAACAATCCGTAAACATACAGTCAGCTAGCAAGTTCTGCATGCTATGGTGAGCAGAAGACTTCGTCAGTAACATATTGCTGCTAGGACCAAACTACAACACGATAACCAATATTGGGGGCACATTTGGGGTGGATAGGTGTGTTTTTCTTGTGAGTGGTACCAGTGTGTTGTAGGCCGAGAGAAGCTTGACCCTAACATAAGCTAGCAACTATTAGCAAAACACCCAACAGCAACGACCATGCGAAGCTATGTGGGAGATTCATCCTTGTTTCAAAAGGAAGACGAAATGCTGTAATAACGTCACAAAACTGTTGACAAGGAAAAAAAAAAAGCTTTCCACCAGAAATATTTCTGATCCTTTTGAAGTTAAGACATGAGTCTTCAATATACAGTGTGTCCCGCTCAAACCTCCCTGATTTCAGAGACCCAGGAAAAAAAAACACAGTACATACGAAAATGAAAAATGCGTCACTTTGTAGAGCATCTCAAAGAATTTATTTCATTATCATCAATACACCTCTACATGTGTGCGCGCACTGTTGTGGAGTCGCCATTTTCAGTTCATACTACCATGCTGCACTCTGGCGTCGATACTTGGTACTTCTGATGCGGTAATATAAATTCTTTGAGATGCTCTACAATGTAGTGCATTTTTCGTTGTCGGTGGTTTTTCTCTCCTGGGTCCTTGGAAATCAGGGAGGTTTGAGTGGGACACCCCATATACCTTGGAAGGGAAAGATAGAACGCGAAAATCAGGCGTTTAGCTCTTGCCGACGACCTTGCTCTCATAGCCGAAAAGATGCTCGGAAAATGCTTCAGTCATCATGAAACCACTTCAAGTCTACTGTGAAAAGAAATAATATATGCAGAACAGCTACCGAAGTGAGAGATGCATGGAAATAAATCAGAGGAATGGATTAATTCGATAAGCAGGCTAAGAAAGGAAGAGCCAAAAAACAACACCTGGCCTACAACCAAAATGGAACAACAAACGGGCGTTATCCTACAAGACACTATAAATCGGTAGTAGAACAATAAGGATTGTACACTTTGGAGTGTCTTATTTTAAATAAAAAGGCGAGCTTGAAGAACTCGAAAAGAAACGAAAATTCTTGGCCTACAGAAGGCTACTGATGAGACTCAGAAGAAGAAGAAAAGTGGAGAACTCTGCAAGTACACCAACAAGATGGTGTACACAACGAGAAAGCGAAGTTTAAAGTACTACAGGTACTAGCTAAGGTCAGATGAATGCACACTGACCAAAAGGATCATTAGCAATATCGTGGCAATGAAAATATCTGAACAGGTAAATGAGGTGCAGTGTGATGCATTGGAAGTTGGTCTTATGCCACAGACAGTCCACCAATAGAAGAGATTCAGAAGCAAAGTAAACAGTAGAAAAAACAGTATTAAGAATTTCAAGAGAGACCAGCAACCAGGAGGCCCAAACGGTCGTTTCAGAGGTGGTGAAAAAAAAAGAGTGTGAATGAAGAGGTTCTGAGGGAGAAGAGGAGGAAAACCAAAGAATCTTAACTTCTGTGCTGTCCATAATTGACCAAATTCTGAAATTTAAAAAATGCAGTTGCCGGTGTGACAGAAGAGTTTTTCATTGACCTAGGTTGGGATGACACGTTCAGAGCTAGCATGCAACTGCTGAATTAGGGAGGACCATACTCAGTGCCATGAGAGGTCTCACCAGCGCCTCAAACGACTGATACATTTCTCTCTTTGCTGTGCAGACACGACACTGTGGAACTCGACTTGTTTCGTACAGGACAGGTATCCACATAGGTAGCGGGCGACGTTTGGAGCAGTAGATATAGTGAAATTGTCAAGTATCGTTGATGCAGCAGCAAGGAGAGGTGTTCCGACAGTAGTACACCCAATGACGACACTGAATACTCGTGTGGCATATCGTTGTATTTTCAGTCGTGCCCTGGATCTATACACAGCATCCTAATCACGTATTCGTATATGGAACTTTCACAGAGGACGAACGTTCCTAAATTGAGTCTAACATTGTCATCTGACTTCAGAATACGGGGTGATGGTGTAGGATGCTGATGTGTATACAGCACGATCCCTTTCAGTCACACAGAAAGTGATTTGGATAACAGGTATCTACATCTACATACATTCTCCGCAATCCACAATACGGTGCGTGGCGGAGGGTACCTCGTACCACAACGAGCATCTTCTCTCCCTGTTCCACTCCCAAACAGAATGAGGGAAAAATGACTGCCTATATGCCTCTGTATGAGCCCTAATCTCTCTTATCTTATCTTTGTGGTCTTTCCGCTAAATGTAAGTTGGCGGCAGTAAAATTGTACTTGCAGTCAGCCTCAAATGCTGGTTCTCTAAATTTCCTCAGTAGCGATTCACGAAAAGAACGCCTCCTTTCCTCTAGAGACTCCCACCCGAGTTCCTGAAGCATTTCCGTAACACTCACGTGATGATCAAAGCTACCAGTAACAAATCTAGCAGCTCGTCTCTGAATTACTTCTATGTCCTCCCTCAATCCGACCTGACAGGGATCACAAACGCTCGAGCAGTACTCGAGACTAGGTAGTATTAGTGTTTTATAAGCGGTCTCCTTTACAGATGAACCACATCTTCCCAAAATTCTACCAATAAACCGAAGACGACTATCCACCTTCCCCACAACTGCCATTACATGCCCATCCCACTTCATATCGCTCTGCAATGTTACGCCCAAATATTTAATTGACGTGACTGTGTCAAGTGCTACACTACTAATGGAGTATTCAAACACTACGGGATTCTTTTTCCTATTCATCTGCATTAATTTACATTTATCTATATTTAGAGTTAGCTGCCATTCTTTACACCAATCACAAATCCTGTCCAAGTCATCTTGTATCCTCCTACAGTCACTCAACGACGACACCTTCCCGTACACCACAGCACCATCAGCAAACAGCCGCACATTGCTATCCACCCTATCCAAAAGATCATTTGTGTAGACAGAAAACAACAGCGGACCTACCACACTTCCCGGGGGCACTCCAGATGATCACCTCCAATGAACACTCACCATCGAGGACAACGTACTGGGTTCTATTACTTAAGAAGTCTTCGAGCCACTCACATATTGGGGAACCAATCCCATATGCTCGTACCTTCGTTAGGAGTCTGCAGTGGGGCACCGAGTCAAATGCATTCCAGAAGTCAAGGAATATGGCATCCGTCTGATACCCTTCATCCATGGTTCGCATGATATCATGTGAAAAAAGGGTGAGTTGCTCACATTCTAAGATTGGTGCATTTGATGTCTTTGTGACAATGATGTTTCAAGAACAGAGTGCAGGACAGCGAGCTGGTCATGCTGTCTTTATAGACGGTGGTTCGTCTCTTGGTCTGGTCAGTCAGCACTCTAGGTTTCTGACCTATTAAAAACATCTGGTCATGAGTTGTCGAGTGATTTTAAGACTTTTGATCATCAGATCCTACTAAACAAGCTAGAAGCATTAGGAATAAGAGGGGTGGGTAATGAGTGGTTATGGTCACACCTAGCAGATAGGGTACAAAGAGCAGTGATAACACATACCTCAAATACGTCTAAAGCTTTAGTAAAACATTTATCGGAGTCAACATACATTAAAATAGGAGTTCCTCAGGGTAACACTGTCAGACCGATAGTGTTCCTGATATACACCAATGACTTTCCCACCAGTGTTCTCAAGAAGAAAAAATCCTCTTTACTGATGGCAGTAGCGTTATAGTCACTGAGGTAACAACAGAATTCCTTGCAGAGAAACGAAATGCAAAGGTTTCAGGGCCTGTTTCACTTGATATTTAACGATAATGGAAAGCATGCTTTATGTTTTCTAGAGCAGTGCTTGCCACAAGAATAAAAACAGTGAGTAATACCATCAAATTAATCTTACAATCTTCTTCCCACATACAGTACTCACTTTTTCGTCTCTATATTTGCCACAGATGCACGACCCCCACAATACTTCAAACTAAATTATATCATCTGATGATGAATCGCCAGGATATTCCAAACCGGTCATGAATAAACAAAAATTAAAGAAAAAACGGCGATTGGTTGCAGTAATTCCTGATACCTGAAACCTTCAGCAAGACAGTCGCAGTGTTCCAAATCGAGAACGGATAAAAGTTTTAACGAAATGCAGGTTTCAAGTAATTTACATTTGGCAAGTCAGCAATAAAGTTCCACTGAACGTGAAGAAAAGAAATGGCATGAATTTCAGTTTCAAGAGAGGAAATGACAATATTAAATTAAATGTAGATAGCACCTCTATAGACAGTGTAACAAACTGAGAAATTTCTTGGAATAAATACTGATTCTCAGATCTCAATAGTCGTGAACACACAAAGATATTTGCAAACAGATTATTGTCTGAACGTTAAGCCGACAAAGTCTGTCATCAGTGTGTAACAGCCAGCGTGTTTTAGCTGCATACTATTCACATGTGCACTATGTTCTTAGCTATGGTATTCTTTCCTGGGGATGAAGAACACAATACATGACAACAATTTTAAAACGGCACTAAAGGGCCGTAAGACTAATGGCCGAAAATGGTAGTCAAACTCTTTATAAACATCTGTAAAAAAACACTGCGCATTTTAGCTGTAGTGTGTGGGTACTTTTACCAATCAGTTGTTGATATCAGAAAGAACAATGGTGACTGCACAAAAAGGTCTGCCCATGACTATGGAACAAGATCTACACTGAACTTATTTTTACCAAGAAAAAGTAATCATAAAATCAAAACAGCAATTTCAACCAAGGAATAAAACTATGCAATAAATTAACAAGGGAGATCAAAGAAATTGCTAAAAACAAACTTATTTATAAAGGCAATTAAAAAGTATGAATTAGCCAAAGATTCTATACATTGGGGGATTACTTAGATGACACAGATTAGGTGTTTGGTAACATGTAATGCAAATAATAACGGTAATAAACATCTGACATTCCACGTAACACCCACAGACTTTATATTTTCCTGCTGTTTTCATTTGCTGTCAAAAGTTAGTCGCAAAGCTGTTGTTGTTGTGGTCTTCAGTCCAGAGACTGGTTTGATGCGGCTCTCCATTCTACTCTAACCTGAGCAAGGTTTTTCATCTCCCAGTACCTACTGCAAGCTACATCCTTCTGAATCTGTTGAGTGTATTCATCTCTTGGTCTCCCTCTACGATTTTTACCCTACACGCTGCCCTCCAATACTAAATTGGTGATCCCTTGATGCCTCAGAATAGGCCCTACCAACTGATCCATTCTTCTAGTTAAGTTGTGCCACAAATTTCTCTTCTCTCTAATTCTATTCAATAACTCCTCATTAGTTATGTGATCTACCCATCTAATCTTCAACATTCTTCTGTAGCACCACATTTCGAAAGCTTCTATTCTCTTCTTGTCTAAACTATTTATCGTCCGCATTTCACTTCCATACATGGCTACACTCCATACAAATACTTTCAGAAACGACTTCCTGACGCTTAAATCTATACTCGATGTTAACAAAGTTCTCTTCTTCAGAAACGCTTTCCTTGCCATTGCCAGTCTACATTTTGTATTTTCTCTACTTCGACCATCATCAGTTATTTTGCTCCCCAAATAGCAAAATTCCTTTACTACTTTAAGTGTCTCATTTCCTAATCTAATTCCCTCAGCATCACCCGATTTAATTCGACTACATTCCATTATCCTCGTTTTGCTTTTGTTGATGTTCATCTTATATCCTCCTTTCAAGACACTGTCCATTCCGTTCAACTGCTCTTCTAAGTTCTTTGCTGTCTCTGATAGAATTACTATGTCATCGGCGAACCTCAAAAGTTTTTATTTCTTCTCCATGGATTTTAATACCTACTTCGAATTTTTCATTCATTTCCTTTACTGCTTGCTCAATATACAGATTGAATAACATTGGGGAGAGGCTACAACCCTGTCTCACTCCCTTCCCAACCACTGCTTCCCTTTCATGTCCCTCGAGTCTTATAACTGCCATCTGGTTTCTGTACAATTTGTAAATAGCGTTTCGCTCCCTTTATTTTACCCCTGCCCCCTTCAGAATTTGAAAGAGAGTATTCCAGTCAACATTGTCAAAAGCTTTCTCTAAGTCTACAAATGCTAGAATTGTAGGTTTGCCTTTCCTTAATCTATTTTCTAAGATAAGTCGTAGGGTCAGCATTGCCTCCCATGTTCCAACATTTCTACAGAATCCAAACTGATCTTCCCCGAGGTTGGCTTCTACCTGTTTTTCCGTTCGTCTGTAAAGAATTCGTGTTAGTATTTTGCTGCCGTGGCTTAGTAAACTGATAGTTCAATAATTTTCACATCTGTCAACACCTGCTTTCTTTGGGATTGGAATTATTATATTCTTCTTGAAGTCTGTGGGTATTTCACCTGTCTCATACATCTTGCTCACCAGATGGTAGAGTTTTGTTAGACCTGGCTCACCCAAGGCTGTCAGTAATTCTAATGGAATGTTGTCTATATCCCGGGGCCTTGTTTCGACTTAGGTCTTTCAGTGCTCTGTCATATTCTTCACGCAGTATCATATCTCCTATATCATCTTCATCTACGTCCTCTTACATTTACATAATATTGCCCTAGAGTACATCGCCCTTGTGTAGACCCTCTATATACTTTTTCCGCCTTTCTGCTTTCCCTTCCTTGCTTAGAAATGGGTTTCCATCTGAGTTCTTGATATTCATGCAAGTGGTTCTGTTTTCTCCAAAGGTCTCCTTAATTTTCCTGTAGGCAGTATCTATCTTACCCCTAGTGATATGTGCCTCTAGATCCTTACATTTGTCCTCTAGCCATCCCTGCTTAGCCAATTAGCACCTCCTGTCGATCTCATTTGTGAGACGTTTGTATTGTTTTATGCCTGCTTCGTTTACTGCAGTTTTATATTTTCTCCTTTCATCAATTAAATTCAATATCTCTTCTGTTAGCCAAGGATTTCTATTAGCTCTCGTCTTTTTACATACTTGATCCTCTGCTACCTTCACTATTTCGTCTGTCAAAGCTACTCATTCTTCTTCTACTGTATTTCCTTCCCCCATTCTTGTCAATCGTTCCCTAATGCTCTTCCTGAAGCTCTCTACATCCTCTGGTTCTTTCAGTTTATCCATGTCCCATCTCCTTAAATTCCCACCGTTTTGCAGTTCTTTAGTTTTAATCTACGGTTGATAACCAACAGATTGTGGTCAGAGTCTACATATGCCCTTGGAAAAGTCTTACAATTTAAAACCTGGTTCCTGAATCTCTGTCTTACCATTATATAATCTATCTGATACCTTCTAGTATCTCCAGGCTTATTCCATGTATACAACCTTCTTTCATGATTCTTGAACCAAGTGTTGGGTATGATTAAGTTATGCTCTATGCAAAATTCTACCAGACGGCTCCCTCTTTCATTTTCCCCCCCAATCAATATTCACCTGCTACGTTTCCTTCTCTCCCTTTTCCTACTATCGAATTCCAGTCACCCATCACTATTAAATTTTTCTCTCCCTTTACTATTTGAATAATCTATTTTATATCATCATACATTTCATCAATCTCTTCGTCATCTGCGGAGCTAGTTGGCATATAAACTTGTACTACTGTTGTTGACGTGGGCTTCGTATCTACCTTGGCCACAATACTGTGTTCACTAAGCTGTTTGTAGTAGCTTAATTCCTATTTTCCTATTCATTATTAAACCTACTCCAGCATTACCCCTATTTGATTATGTATTTATAACCTTGTATTCACCTGTCAGAAGTGTTGTTCCTCCTGCCACTGAACTTCACTAATTCCCACTATATCTAACTTTAACCTATAAATTTCCCTTTTTAAATTTTCTAACCTGCCTGCCCGATTAAGGGTTCTGAAATTCCACGCTCCGACCCATAGAACGTCAGTTTTCTTCCTCCTGATAACAATGTCCTCCTGAGTAGTCCCCACCCGGAGATCCGAGTGGGGGACTATTTTACCTCCGGAATATTTTACCCAAGAGGACGCCATCATCATTTAACCATACAGTAAAGCTGCATGCCCTCGGGAAAAATTACGGCTGTAGTTTCCTCTTGCTTTTAGCCGTTCGCAGTACCAGCACAGCAAGGCCGTTATGGTTAGTGTTACAAGGCCAGATCAGTCAATCATCCAGACTGTTGCCCCTGCAACTACTGAAAAGGCTGCTGCCCCTCTTCAGGAACCACACATTTGTCTGACCTCTCAACAGATACCCCTCCGTTGTGGTTGCACCTACAGTACGACCATCTGTACTGGTGAGGCACGCAAGCTTCCCCACCAACGGCAAGGTCCATGGTTCATGGGAGGGGGGGCTCGCAAAGCTATGCAGTGTATAATCTTAACACATAATCATTTTTCTGAGTTCAACAAGTTACTCGTGGTAGAGGGATTCTGATTTAGTATTTTAAGCTTGCAAATGGGAAGTTGCGGTGCGCAAAATAGTCCTGGCGTCAGCTAATAATGTGAGTAGTGTGTGTAGTGTAACGAAACAATGCGCGTATAGTGTGTGTAGTGTGTTCAGTGACTGGGAGTGAGAAATGAATGAACAGTGTGGCATTAGCGTTTTTTCATTACCAAATAACTTATTTGTAATTCAACATAGTTCAATGGAGGTAATGCAAATAAGGTAATACTACTGGTTTAAACAGAAGGGCCTTGTACTTGGTACGCTGGAGGCTCCAGTCTTCATCCAGCCATCCTGATTTTGGTTTTCTGTAGTTCCTCTCAATTATTTCAGGAAAAGGCCGGAATGGTTGTTACTACAAACCCACAGTTGACTACCTGTTCCATCCCTGTCATTTCAGGACTGTAAGTCTGTAAATGTCTGTATATGTGAGTTACTTTAATATTATTGTTTCCATTGTACCTGTAATACCAAGACATGTCAAGTATCCCTGTAAAAGAAATCTACCTCAGTCAGACCCGATGCCCAGCCGAGTTGGAGAGCCTCTGGGTATTAAAGTTTCGTTCCTGCTCACAAATCACCAGAGACTAACGTTGCATTCTTATTACTGCCGTGACCTGGAGTCAGTTAACCCCCTGGTGTGGAGATAGTGGAGTGGCTCATTGTGGAGGCGATGGGTCTCCGCTGCAAGGTGCAACATATTTTATTTAGTCTTCAGCTACAACATCGAAGTGCTGCAATGCATCTTGATACACCCTCTGCAGGCGTCAGGTCACCTGGCGGTGGTGGTGACGACAGATGGCAGTGAGATGGTGAGGTGACACTGGTCTCCTGCTTTGCTGATACCACACTCAGTACTACACGCCTGAGTTAGCAGTATGCAGCCCTTACTGAAAGGTGCCAGTGATATTTACCTCCACTGCATTCTCTTAGGTGTCTACTGCTACTGGGTTAGAAACTCATCCTCGTGTGGAAGGATGATAGCCGTACAGCCCAGGTTGCAAACTGATGATTGATCTCTGAGGTAGAAGTTTGGTGGTGCTGTGGAGATAGGGGGACAGGTCATCTGCTGTGTCGTTCTAAGTCCACTGATGCAAACTCAGATTTATGAGCCGGTCTGTTGGAGCTGCCTACCTGGGACAATTTCGGCAGCTCCCTGGCCCATATGAAGATGGAGGCTTGCATGGACTTTGAGTTGTGCTGCCAAACAGTGCATCACTATGCGAGAATTGGAGGTGATATATAATGTTTCATAGCACGCATGCTGTCTGAATACACATACAAGCTGTCACCACCATGTTGCCGTGGTGTGGGAATGTTCTGCAGGCCAGGTTGTAGTTCCATGGCCTTTCTCAAATGTTACCAGGATTGTACACGTTGGCCTGGCCACATTGCATAGTGCAAACAGGCTCACCTGTGGAATTACATATTGGCTCCTCTGAGCCTGCCTGCTACCTGCTTCATACGTGGCTGCCATGAAGCTGAACGCCTAAACTTTAGCATCGGCATTACAATACTCTTCAGTATATGCACTATGAGTAATATCTCGTTAGTTTCTAACTTTACTGGTACCTTAATTTTAATAATGGCCATATGGCTGTCAGCAGGGCTATCACATCTGGGTATGTTCAGCAGCCTGAAGCAAGTGTTTCCATTTGACGCCACTTGAGCAACTGGACACATCAATGAAGGTGAGATGAAATGGTTGGGATAACTCAAGGAGCCAGTCCACAAGTGAATAAAATCTAGGAGCCACCTCAGAATCGAACAAAGAAACCCATGATCTAGAAGCAGCAGTGGTTATCATGAGACCATGGGCTGTAATTTTAAGAGCCAGCAGTACACTTTTGCTAACTGTTTTGTTGTTGTTGAGGCACTTAACCTGATTCCATGAGCAACCCTGTGCAACTGGTGCAGATACTAACTCTTTTCACCATTGTAGTGTGAACATCAGTTGAGCCATGTATCTATCCTGTGGCTCCATAGCGGTGTGTGTAGTATTACTTCAATGTGTGATGAGCAGCCAGTCTCACACCTGTTCCTGCTGTCTAGCAAGTAGTAGAGAGGGGTTTTGTGGGCGCACGACAGCAAGGTCTTCAGCGCTGTCTAGCAAGGAGCCACCTGTTTCCCATGTGAATACTCTCGCACTCACCCCATGGCAGCCAACCCACACCTATTCTGTGCTTCTCTTACAGCGAACCAGCCACCCAAGACAGCGAGCCACCTGCTGCCACTCCACCAGAGAGCGGACGTGGTGGCACGCCTGCCGCTGCCTCTGATGCTGCGCCACCGCCCACAGACCGCATCTCTCGAGTGCGGTGAGTTCTCTGCTACACATTCCCAATTCCAGTCTCATGAACAACTACACTATTCATATTTATAAATACATTTGTTTGTCATCCAGTTCAAAAATGTCTCTGAGCACTATGGGACTTAACATTTGAGGTCATCAGTCTCCTAGAACTTAGACCTGCTTAAACTTAACTAACACGTAAGGGCATCACACACATCCATGCCCGAGGCAGGATTCGAACCTGCGACCGTAGCGGTCGCGTGGTTCCAGACTGAAGCGCCTAGAACCGCTAGGTCACAACGGCCGGCGTCACCCAGTTGATGATCTATACATGTACATTAACACAAGTCATTGTTTAATGTTGTTACCAAAAATATCGAGAAGTATTTGACCAATTTACTTCAGATTTTTACACTGTAATCTAATGAAAATTCAAACGGACGTAGGCTATATATTGCTTTAACATGTATAACAATTAAATAGATATTTAATACATAAAGGGAAAAATCTGTTAGCAAAAGTCTCGAAAAAAGTTGACTGATTTACGCATTACTCTAATAAACATTTGGACAAACATGGCGTATATGTTTATAATATAAATTGTTGTGGTTGGCAGGAGAGCCAACACCCTATGAATAGAGGAAGCCGAAAGGCACGCGTTTTAGCTCACGCAGGATAGCGTGAGGTCTGGAACAGGACAAGGAAATTAGAATTTAGAAAAACGGACGTAGCTGGTGGAATACTTAACTTTAATCCATTAATGATGAACGTCGCTCTTGACGGTACATGATTCACAATATCAATAGTAACTGAATATGGCGCCTTGCTAGGTCGTAGCAAATGATGTAGCTGAAGGGTATGCTAAACTATCGGCTCGGCAAATTAGAGCGTATTTTGTCACTGAACCATTGCTAGCAAAGTCGGTTGTACAACTGGGGCGAGTGCTAGGAAGTCTCTCTAGACCTGCCGTGTGGCGGCGCTCGGTCTGCAATCACTGATAGTGGCGGCACGCGGGTCCGACGTATACTAACGGACCGCGGCCGATTTAAAGGCTACCACCTAGCAAGTGTGGTGTCTGGCAGTGACACCACATAAATCATACATACAAACATCTAAGAGGGAAATATTTTCAGCAAATATCTCGGAAACTTCTGTATATTTGCAATATATACAGTATGTAAATATATAACAGGCAAATATTGTTAGAGAAATGTTGAAAGATTATTGAGTGAGTTACCTCAGATTTTTACAGGTTACTATAACAAACATTCGGACAGACATATGTATGTATATATAATGTGGAGTATATGTACGTCTGTGTGCGTATCTATGACCTACTGCCAATCTCCTACATCGATTTTAACGAAATTTGACCCACAAACAGCAGGCCTCATAAGTGGGTTTTATAACCTCATAGTTGTAATAGAAGTGGAGATATGGGCAAAGATGTAATTTTTCAGCCACTGGGGTACAGGCTAATGGGCTATCCTGAACGATAGGCATGTTGTGTGGGAATAGTACTGGCCTGCCTTACTGTTCGGTTTTGCAGTGCAGCATCCACATCAGGAGCAAGAAATTGTTTCCAGGTCCCAATGTGTAGGCTGCCTTGCGCAACAGGCACTTGGGTGGGAGCAGTACTTGCCTGGTCTTTCAATCTCCTTTGCAAGGGCTCAATGTATTTCTCCAATCTTCTACAACATCACAATAGAGAAAATAGTGAAAACCCAAAAAGAGGTTCTGGATTTGGAAGGAACAAGAGGAATACACCTTCGGAGTGAAAGAACCCGTAAATCAAGCGTTTAGCTTTTGACAACGATCTTGTTCTCTTAGCCAACAACCGAGAAGACGCTCGAAAGATAGTTGAGAGTCTTCACGAAACCACAGAAAAAATGGGTCTTCAAATCTCCAGTGAAAAGAAATAACATATGGAGTAGAGGCGTGGAGTAGAGGCGCCAAAGTGAGAGATGCATGGAGGTAAATGAGAGAAATATTAAGGAGACAGAGTGGTTGAAATCCTGGGCGAATGGATCAACCGAATGGATTTGATAAGGGGGCAACAAAGGAAGAGCCAGAAAAACTAGACCTGGCCTACAAGCTAACACAGAACAAGTAGCACAGAAGGGTGTTATCCTGCCAGACCACAGTCAGTGGCGCAACCTAAACGATTGGACACTTTGGAGTGTCTTATTTTAAATATAAAGATGAGCTCCGAGAACTCGAAAAGAAAGATCGAAGATTTTGAGGAAAATGCTCGGACCACAGAAGTCTATTGTTGCGACTTGGGTGCGCTGAGCTGTAGGAGGATGGATTGAGGAAAGGGTAAGAGAGTAGGAGACTGAGCTGGACAGTGAAATGAGAGGAGATGTTATGACAGAGAAGAGCAGAGAAAATGAAGAGAGAGTGGGCGAGATGGGAATGGACAGAGAGAGGGGGAGGAGGAAATATACATTGAGAGTGGGGAGATGCAGGAGGCCTGTGGGAGTGATGGAGTGGTAGTGGGCAGATGGAAAAAGTAAATGGTTAGGAAGGCATGGGCAGAAGGAGGGTATGGGTAGAGACAGGAGGGAAGAAGACGTGGTCAGAGAGAGAGGCATAGGAGATGAACAAAGAGAGTGGTGGGAGGAGATGGAGAGACAGAATGGGAAAGAGGAGATGGATATGTAGTGTTGGGGCCATGAATTGGAAAGTGAGATGGGAGTTTGGAATAGGAAAACATAGAGAGGGAGGAGGAGATGTGTGCAATATGTATGTGGAACACAAACATAAGTGAAGCTGTTGGGGAAACAAAATATATAATAGGGAAACACTGACAGCAAAAAATGTTGTAAAGTTCTTGTCTGATTTACTTCAGATAGTTACATGTTACACTAATAAGCGTTCAGACAGACAGACTCTATATATTCTTGTTAAAATCGAGTATGTGAAAGAAGATGCACTGTGCTCTTCTGTGAAAGTCAGTGGTTTTGTTCTCTTTCTCATAATGAGTTTGAACTATGTTAGCAGGTCATTTAATCTATGATCGCAGGGTATTTAATCAATTACACAGATTGTTTCTTCCATATATATACATTATCATTATATTTATTTTAAACAAAAATTGTATACACAACAATGTGCTGTTATCCTTTGTCTCTCATAGATTTCACAGAAAATATTGGCTTATGGTGAGAATACAACTATAGAATGTGAATTTGCAACAATAGTAAACATGGTTCAGGGATAAAGATAGGGGGAATAGGAGATAAATATAGAGTTGGAGGAGCAAGTGGACATAGTGATGGTGTAGCAAGATGTGCAGAGAGAATATGGAGAATGGAGGAGGAGACAGAGAGGGGGAGGAGTAGGATATGGACAAAGATAAGGAGGTAGAAGGCGACTAGGACCTATAACCAATTACCGTACATATTCAGCAGTTGTGAAACATACCCCCTTCGCTTGTAATAATAATAACTATTTCGTATGGCTCAGCGGCCTGGCTCAAGTCTTTCACCTGGAGATCACTCTAGAGACTAGCGCGTCCCTAATCTACACATTGTATAACAAGGGAACGGGGACCTGGAGTTTAAAGAGGGATTCGAAGAACATGTCGCTTCGGGGCGCTCCTCACTTCGTTGAGGGGTGAAGGCTAGGTTAAAAGGAAGACTGCAAAGTCCGTTGTCTGCCAGAGATTCGATCCGACGACCTACCGCGTTCCAGGCAAACGCTTCTACCGCCAGGCCACTAAGACCGACATTCCCAGTTGATAAGTCGTTTATTATATGCACTAATATGACCATAACCGTTACCACTTACCAGACTGCTTCCAAGGATGCTGAGTGGAGCAGTGCTTTGTTCACAACTCAGACCCCTTCAGCTGGGGTGCACAGCAGCCATTCTAAGTAAGTAGACTCATAAGATAAAATCAGACATCATTATGGGTAATGTATGAGGATCGTTCAATAAGTAATGCCCCACATTTTTTTTCTCAGATGACAATAAACATCAACACATCTTGTTCACGCCCTATTTTTCTACGTAGTCTCCATCACATTCTATGAATGTGGAAGAGCATGTATTCCCTGCTGATAAAAGCTTTGGACCTGTAGGCGTAGCCATGTTTTCCCTGCATAATTGACACTCTCGCCATCTTCAAAGTATGTTCCCCGTAGAGAATCTGTATGGTGGAGAAGCAATTATGTCCAACCCAATTTGACAATGTGCTCCTGGGTTCTCAGACCTGAGTGGATGTGCATTGTCATGTTGGAGCAAGATTTCCACTGGATTCTTGTCCGATCAAACACATCGGAAATGGTTCTTGAGTTTATTCAGAGTCTTCGTGTATGCCTCTGAATTGATGGTTGACCCTCTTGGCAACACATACACGAGAATTATGGCATGACAATCCCAATGACTGTCACCATGACTTTTCTGGGAACAGTGTTGTCTTGAATTCCTTCTTTTGTGGAGAATGAGGATAATGCCAACTGCCTTTTTGTTGCTGGTGCAAAGTGGTGTTCCCACAGGAAATCATTTTCAAGGTTGTGGGCAGATGGATTTCAACAACATACCACCCAAAAGCAGGGATTGTTAGCTAGCGGCTCAACACACAGAATTTTGAAAAACTGGTTGTTTTAAAGAACAGTAAAATGCATCACTACAAAAAGAGTAATTTGCGACATTTCACGTTTTTTTATTTGACTGTGCATTTTTAGTCATTTGATAGTGAAGAAAACCATGCATATTTAAAGATTTAATTGTCAATGTAATTGCGGCCTTCAGCTGCGATAGTATTGCAAAGAGCGTAATTATATTTTGACGAAAGAGGGAGGAAGGGATGCAGGTCACAGTCGACTCACACGAAATCGTGCAGCCCACTAAAAAAAAAATCTTTTAGAAACAAACGAACTGTAGATTGTGCTGTCATGACATACCCCTTCCGCTATCAACAGAGTCTTCCCCATCTTTCCATGCTGGAACTGGTTAATACAGCGGAGCCCCGCTTGGGGCACCAGACTGGGCAATATTTTGCCATTTGTTCTAATAATGATAGAATGGAGCAATTTTTTTAAGAAATGTAACCATTGTCATTTGAGTGATGTTTTTGTTCATCAACGCCATTTCTGGGCAATGCAGACAAATCGAAGGGTATTCTTATGCACTGATTTATCATAATGTATTTACAATGATATTTACCAGTCCGCTTCCTTGTGAAATACTGAAATGTTGCAACCCTGAAGTTCTACCAGTTTCCAAATTAAGACACCAGTGCTAACATTAAACTGCTGCAGGTGGGTGATCGGGCTGTTGTAGTAGTGCGTACATATTTCTAACTTACCATAAAATTAGCAGACGAATAAAAATCGCTTTTCCTCTTCTTTCTTGTTCAAAGTTTATCCATAATTATGAACTACCACAACAGCACAAGCACAAAAACGGTATGCGGTAGCACTTACATTTATTCCGTATTTTCTACTGTTCGATTTGAGCTGCTTAGCTTGTTATGTATGTTTACAATTTCAATATCGTGTAAGTGTCAGTTTTATTCCACGTACTTGATTTAAGTGTTGTAAAGTATTAAGTATTTTAGACGTTTATTTTTTAATATCTTCAAAACATCGAGGGTGGCGTTCCTGCTGAAAAAGATACCCTTAATGATACTGGCATCTACTCAAGAGTTTACAGTAAACATACGCAAACTGGTTGGCTGCATACTTCTTTTACTGAATTATTACATCGGCAACCTAACTACAGTAGAACAGAATTTGTTTATCGAGACCAGACCCTTCGCTATAATATTTACGTTCCAAATAATTGACATATACGTTGGCAAGGGAAGTGGCAAGACAGCTACCCATCGATAATCAACCACCTGTGATTCTTGAAGTTTTCCCGGCGTATTGAATGGTCGATGAGATTTCGGGATTGCAGCCGGATCATGTTGACTTCTTGCCACGATATTTCGGCTGGCAATCGTCCAGCCATCTTCAGGTGAGTGTCCGTCACTGCAGACAGCAAGTTTTTTTTCTTTATTGTCATTTTATACCTGATACAAGGGAGGCCGAAAGCGGCAAAACTACGCCGCTCTTCGGCCACAGACATTACAATTATGACAGATTAAGATACAGAAAAGCAAAACAAAATGATGGATAGCAAACAGTACACGCACAAAGTAAAACACATGGAGCCGTTCACAGACGTAGCGAAAATAAAAAACGGTCAGCACTGATTGACGAACATAGGTGACAGAGACGACACACGTGAATGAGGAGCGCGGACGGTGAAACACTAAGGCACTAACGCGATGTCACACAAAATACCGATGGCGACGATCTCTGGCGCGCGAATGTTCACTGGTCGTGTACGAGTCCGGGGACCTGCCAAACTGGCAAGGGAAGGCCGGGATCTATAAAATTCCTTGCCAGTGTGGCAAAGCTTACATTGGTCAGACGACGAGCGCAGTACATGAAAGGTGCGTTGAACACGAACGCCACACTCGCCTTTCGCAGCCCAGTAAGTCGGCCGTAGCTGAGCACTAAATTGCCACAGGACAAGCTATGGATTTTTCTGCCACGAAAATCTTGGCCCCAGCGAAAAACTTTCTGGTATTCAGTAATTAAAGAATCTGTGGAGATACGCCTAGTGGAAAATCTTATAAATCGTGATGGCGGTTTTCAACTGGACAAGGCTTGGGACCCGGTGATCTCTCTAATTTACTCTGAGAGAAGACAGTTTATCCACAGTGACACGTCTGGCGACATCTGACGTCTGTTTTTAGCGCTGCGGGCGCGCATTCCGACAAGGGCAAACATGTAGTTTTCACCTTTACGCATGCGCCTGCGCACCACAGATAGAACAGTAGCTCCAGAGGGCGCGGGTTTGATAGAGGACGCTCCTGTGACGGAGGCCAGTGCGCATACATTTTCGCGCCAATTTTTTGCTATAAAGTTGACTCCGGGAACTTGCAGTCTCCAGTGACGGACACTAACCTGAAGATGGCTGGACGATTGCCAGCCGAAATATCGTGGCAAGAAGTCAATATGATCCGGCTGCAATCCCGGAATCTCATCGAACAATCAACCATCTGTTTATAAACGTTATTATTAAAGGAGAATCAGTTCGTCATTTCTACACTGAGCAGTGAAATCAATTCTACAATTTCCTCCATCTAGAGCTGATCTCAGTTAAAAAAGGTTTTCTTGGATAATAATTATCATTCCATCTGTAGGAATGTTTGTGCATAGATTCTTTATTTCAAGTGAAACTAAGCATCACTCAGGTGGGAACACCTTATCTTTCAATTGCTGGATCAAATCATTCCTATTTGAGATGGAAACATTGTGTCCATACATAAACGTTTTACACATTAATTCCAATATACCATTCAGCATAGAACGTATAGAGTGGTTCTGAATATGTACTTTAATTCGCACACGAAGAGCAGGTGCATTCAGATTCATTACATTCATTCTTTTTTGATTATGTAGACTACTTATGTTACTGTAGCTCATAAGACATGCATTAAGCACCTTCACATAATTCTCTCTATGATCACAATCTATTTTTTAATGTTACTATCTTAAAAAATCTCTCTTTGCCGTTTACTCATTTTTATATCTGACAACTGCATTGTTACTCTTATCTACTTGATCAGTCATAGCTTCCTCAGACTTATACTGTTCGCTGATAGAACTCATTATCACATGGCCTTCATTTTTGGAGTTTGTTTGGGAGGCTTTTCCTAGCATATCACCAGCTTTATATGCTATTACAACTTTTGAGTTTTGTTACAGCCCACACTTCTCAAACTGATTGTGAGTTTAGTCGGCTTTCCACACTAATGTAGGCAATTTCTGGGTGTGTCCCAAGATTCAAGCTCAGAAAATACGATACATAAACATTTAAGTATATTAACACACTGAACAACCTTTACATAATCCGTAGATATATGGTGCTGTAATGTAATAAAATAAAAATTTTATTTATTTTGTGACTATTAGTGTAATGTAATAAAATAAAATATTAGCTGTGACTTCTATAAAAAAGAAACCCACATTAATGCAATGGCTCAGCATAAAAGAGAAATAACTAATGTAGGAATATTATTAACAGTGTAACATGTTGTTTAATTTAGCTCGACGTGTATAAGTACTTAGTAAACTAGCTCATTTCTCAGGGTAGTTAGGTAATCGCCGATAATTAATTGTCCATTTCTTATTTCCCAACACCAGAGAATATTTGCCAAGTCTCTTTGATGTACACTACTGTAATACGTAACTTATCGTGGTTTTGTCTCGATTCCCCAATATAAGATAACAAGAGTAGCATCTACAAATGAAATCCTATGATGGAACTGGAATCCTGTGACCAAACCTTTTCTGCCTGGGATGTTATCTCGTTATATAAAGAAAATCTGTAAATAAAATTGTTAAATTATTAGTAGCTACCTCCGGTCTCGTGGGACCTGAAATAAAGTTAATTGTCCTAACCGACGGCACGTCTCGTAGATGAGCTAAATGAAAAATGTTAAAGATATTTCTAAGATGGAGCCTAACAATGAAAATTCTTTGTTAAGGCCCATATCTACTTAAGGCAGTCTAGGTATCACACTCACAACAGATTGACCACATACACAAATTCTTTTGACAAAATAACCATTATTTTTTTCGGGTTTTAAGTACAACTTACATTATCAGCTGGTACACCAAAATGAGCTTTACACAAGAACGTCCTCTTACATCCGAATCCAAGCAGATAAGATAAGCGAATGGCAAAGGAAAGATAGTTCATGCATAAAAGCGCAAGAGTCCATGGAATAACATGTCCACCATCTCTTCTTCTTTGGCGTACTTGTCGATTATTTATAAAATTTATCGTAATATTTAGTTTACAATTTTTTAACCCCCAGTTCACCCAGGAGAAACAGTACAGTGCACACGACTTTCATGCCTCGGGTTAACTGATGATTATGGTAAGAGGAAGGGCATCGTGCCACGGTGTTAAAATAAAACTAGTCAAATCGTGTCTGTGAACTAGGACAAACCAGGCTGTTCCAGCTCGGGTGCCTGGGCACGCCCATGTGGGTGTGTGTTGGTAACCAGCTGATGTTCAGGTCGTCAAGGAGCTGTGTTGCAGCCAGTGTGATCGTATTGCCTCGGCTGACTGACTGCGTGGGCAAAGATCGCATCTGACACGTCTGTCTGGCAGGTGATCTATACTAGCTCATGAGTTAGGCAGTAGGTGCTCCCAGGTACAAGTGCTGTGTCGGGAGAGGGGGGGGGGGGCACTAGAACAGTCTGTTTTAAATGACAGTAAATACAGAGATACAGGGTGGCGCACGAAATGTGTTACCAATTGTTTCTTTCACAATTTACGACGCACAGTAGATATCCCGCTGGTGTCTCTACAGCAGTATCAGCAGAGATTGGAAAAATAAATGAGTTACGAAATGACGTGTAATTCACGATACTGCCGCTAGGAGACTAGTAAGCAGCAATGGCTGACAATGGAAGACTGACGACGCAGCAACGATCGGCAATTGTGTTACTTTTTCATGAAGCGAAAAGCCTTGTTGTGACTCAGAGGTGTTGCCGACAACAGTTTAACACACGAAGGGTCTCTTGCAAGAAGACCATCCACAGGTTGTACGATAAATTTGTACAGGAAGGAACAGTATTGGAAGCGAAGCGGCCTCGGCCTAAGCCTGTTTGTTCGCCGGAGAATATTGAAGCGGTACGAGTTGCTGTACAGAGAAGTCCCAGGAAATCGTGTAGAAAGGCAGCAGTGCAACTGGGAATATCCAGACACTCCATACAAAATGACCTGTGCACAGAAGCTCACAGAAGAACACAAGCAACAGAGACTACTGTTTGCTCAGTGGGCGGAGGATAGGGAAGAAACTCTCAACAACGTTTGGTTTTCAGACGAGGCGCATTTTCATTTAGACGGTGTGGTTAACAAACAAAATATACGCTTTTGGGCCACTGAAAACCCACAAGTGCTTCATGAACGACAACATTATGCTCCGAGGATTAGAGCGTGGGCAGCAATTTCCAGTCACGGACTTATTGGATTCTTTTCTTTGAAGAAACTGTGAACAGTGAGTGTTATTTGAGCATGCTTCACAATAGCTTGATTCCACAGCTTCTTGCTACTGCCTTGCCCTTCAACACGCAGTGGTTCATGCAAGATGGAGCAAGGCCACATACTGCAAACACTTTGGAGTTTTTATACGAGCATTTCGACATGTGGATCATTTCAGTCAGGTTTCCAGGTCGCTTGAATGACGGACGAAATTGGCCCTCCAATAGTCCAGACCTCAATTCATGTGACTTTTTTCTTTGGGGGTACCTAAAGGAAAACATTTTTCCGAGACTTCCACGTGATTTAATGGAGCTCAGAAGACTTATTCTTTAAACCTGCAGTGAAATTACGGAAGACATGTGCCGTAGGCTAATCACTAACTTCAGTGTTCGTTTCAAGGAAGTTAGGAAACGAAATGGTGGACATATTGAGCATGTGCTGAGTTACGACAAACCTCCATGGACGGCTCTTCATTGTAGTATATGTTCCTTTCAGATTGTATTGACAATAAAGTTTATATTCAAAATCAAAATGGTAACACATTTCGTGCGCCGCCCTGTATATTATGTGTTTAGAATACATCTACATACATACTCTGCAATCCACCATACGGTGCGTGGCGGAGGGTACTTCGTACCACAACTAGCATCTTCTCTCCCTGTTCCACTCCCAAACATAACGAGGCAAAAACGATTGCCTATATGCGTCTGTACGAGTCCTAATCTCTCTTATCTTATCTTTGTGGTCTTTCCGCGAAATGTAAGTTGGCGGCAGTAAAATTGTACTGCAGTCAGCCTCAAATGCTGGTTCTCTAAATTTCCTCAGTAGCGATTCACGAAAAGAACGCCTCCTTTCCTCTAGAGACTCCCACCCGAGTTCCTGAAGCATTTCCATAACACTCGCGTGATAATCAAACCTACCAGTAACAAATCTAGCAGCCCGCCTCTGAATTGCTTCTATGTCCTCCCTCAATCCGACCTGATAGGGATCCCAAACGCTCGAGCAGTACTGAAGAATAGGTCGTATTAGTGTTTTATAAGCGGTCTCCTTCACAGATGAACCACATCTTCCCAAAATTCTACCAGTAAACCGAAGACGACTATCCGCCTTCTCCACAACTGCCATTACATGCTTATCCCACTTCATATCGCTCTGCAATGCTACGCCCAAATATTTAATCGACGTGACTGTGTCAAGCGCTACACTACTAATGGAGTATTCAAACATTACGGAATTCTTTTTCCTCTTCATCTACATTAATTTACATTTATCTATATTTAGAGTTAGCTGCCATTCTTTACACTAATCACAAATCCTGTCCAAGTCATCTTGTATCCTCTTACAGTCACTCAACAACGACACCTTCCCGTTCACCACAGAATTATCAGCAAACAGCCGCACATTGCTATCCACCCTATCCAAAAGATCATTTATGTAGATAGAAAACAATAGCGGACCTACCACACTTCCCTGGGCCACTCCAGACGATACCCTGACCTCCGACGAACACACACCGTCGAGGACAACGTACTGGGTTCTATTACTTAAGAAGGTGAAGGAATATTACCGTTTTGTGCAGGAACTTGTCAGCAAAGGAGAAGAGCAGCAGGCTTCTCCAAGCGGCTAAAGATGGGGCAGTGGAGGATCTGCGAGCCCTGCTGGCTGTGGGTGCAGACACGGAGTTCCAGGACTGGTACGGGTGGAGGGCCCTGCACTACTCGGCCGGCAGAGGAGACGAGCAGGCAGTGCAGTGCCTCCTGAACAGTGGAGCAGAGGTCGATGCCAGGACCTGGTTGGGGGACACGGCCCTGCATCGGGCCGCAATCAACAACCGCGCGGCAGTAGTCCCAGCACTGGCAGCGTCCGGGGCTGACGTGAACGCGATAGCTGCTGGGCATTGGACGCCGCTGCACTATGCGGCAGCGCACGGCAGCACAGAGGCAGCGACTGCACTGCTACGTGTGGGCGCAAATAAGGGCGCCAGGACTCACAACGGACAGACGCCGCTACAAGTCGCCGTAGCTAACAACAACAAGCAACTGCTACACATTCTAAAATGAAGGTTAAAGTCAAACAGTACCATCTGTACTAGGAAATTCTGAGAGATTCATAATATCCACTTATAGATAACTAGACTGAAAAATACAAGAGAACAAAATATATCCCATGACCTCTCATATATATATAAGTGGAAGTAAAACAAAAACGAAAAAAATGGAAAAGGCAAGTAAACAGTTTATGATGCAAATTTTCGATGGAGGGGGAAAGGGTAGGAAGTAATGGCATCACCTGCAATGGGACTCTGGGCTGAATCAGCGGTCAAGAATGAAGACGTGTGCCGAACTGATTCTTGATGCGGGATCTCTTGGTTCGTAGTCAGCTGCGTTCACCATCGCTTTACCTGGCCAAAGTATTTATCGCAAATGCATGGAGTATCTCGACATGCTGCCAGGCTAGCCCACATCACCATCCACCACCACCTATCTGCTGTCTCCATCGATGTTCCCAGTGCTCACGAATTTTAGATCCGCCCTGGAGGTAGAACTTACGCTACTGGCCATTAAAATTGCTACACCAAGAATAAATGCAGATGATAAACGGGTATTCATTGGACAAATATATTATACTAGAACTGACATGTGATTACATTTTCACGCAATTTGGGTGCATAGATCCTGAGAAATCAGTACCCAGAACAACCACCTCTGGCCGTAATAACGGCCTTGATATGCCTGGGCATTGAGTCAAACAGAGCTTGGATGGCGTGTACAGGCACAGCTGCCCATGCAGCTTCAACACGATACCACAGTTCATCAAGAGTAGTGACTGGCGTATTGTGACGAACCAGTTGCTCGGCCAGCATTGACCAGACGTTTTCAGTTGGTGAGAGGTCTGGGGAATGTGCTGGCCAGGGCAGCAGTCGAACATTTTCTGTATCCAGAAAGGCCCATACAGGACCTGCAACATGCGGTCGTGCATTATCCTGCTGAAGTGTAGGGTTTTGCAGGGATCGAATGCAGGGTAGAGCCACGGGTCGTAACACATCTGAAATGTAACGTCCACTGTTCAAAGTGCCGTCAATGCGAACGAGACGAGTCCGAGACGTGTAACCGATAGCACCCCATACCATCACGCTGGGTGATACACCAGTATGGCGATGACGAATACACGCTTCCAATGTGCGTGCACCGCCATGTCGCCAAACACGGATCCGACCATCGTTATGCTGTAAACAGAACCTGGTTTCATCTTAAAAAATGACGTTTTGCCATTCGTGCACCCAGGTTCGTCGTCGAGTACACCGTCGCAGGAGCACCTGTCTGTGATGCAGCGCCAAGGGAAACCGCAGCCATGGTCTCCGAGCTGATAGTCCATGCTGCTGCAAACGTCGACGACATTTTCGTGAAGATGGTTGTTGTCTTGCAAACGTCCCCATCTGTTGACTCAGGGATCGAGACTTGGCTGCATGATCCGTTACAGCCATGTGGAGAAGATGCCTGTCATCTCGACTGCTAGCGATATGAGGCCGTTGGGATCCAGCATGGAGTTCCGTATTACCCTCCTGAACCCACCGATTCCATATTCTGCTAACAGTCATTTGATCTCGACCAACGCGAGCAGCAACGTCGCGATACGATAAACCGCAATCGCTGTAGGCTACAATCCCACCTTTATCAGAGTCAAACTGCTGTTTGTGTATGATAAATCGGTTGGAAACTTTCCTCATGTCAGCACTTGTAGGTGTCGCCACCGGCGCCAACCTTGTGTGAATGCTCTGAAAAGCTAATCATTTGCATATCACAGCATCTTCTTCCTGTCGGCTAAATTTCGCGTCTGTAGCACGTCACCTTCGTGGTGTAGCAAGTTTTATGGCCAGTAGTGTAAATTCCATCAGCACTGAATGTTGTGGACTCATCACCTATCGGAGCAAATCAATTATATGAATGCATGGTGTCTGTTCTTTGGGACATTTCTGAAAGAACAGACACCACACATTTATAAAATCGTAAGTAATCGCTATACGAGGTGTGGCTAGAAAAAAACCGGACTAGTACTGGTGAAACAATAAAACGAATGCAATAAGGCTGAAAGCCGCGTGGCCTGTCACGTGACTCTCGCTCCGCCTACTGCTCGAGTTTCATCTGCCTCCTGCACTCAGTCTGCCCGTGGCGTCTGTTTTAAGTAGTTGACGTTTTGACTGCGCGTCGGAAAATGTTGAGTGTACAGAAAGAACAGCGTGTTAACATCAAATTTTGTTTCAGACTAGGAAAATCTGCAAGTGAAACGTTTGTAATGTTACAACAAGTGTACGGCGATGATTGTTTATCGCGAACACAAGTGTTTGAGTGGTTTAAACGATTTAAAGATGGCCGCGAAGACACCAGTGATGACACTCGCACTGGCAGACCATTGTCAGCAAAAACTGATGCAAACATTGAAAAAATCGGTAAACTTGTTCGACAAGACAACAAGTCAACTCCTGTTAACTCAGACACTGCTCTGATTGTTAAACGGCGATCTTGTCGAACAAGTTTACCGATTTTTTCAATGTTTGCATCAGTTTTTGCTGACAATGGTCTGTCGTGCGAGTGTCATCACTGGTGTCTTCGCGGCCACCTTTAAATCGTTTAAACCACTCAAACACTTGCGTTCGCGATAAACAATCATCGCCGTACACTTGTTGTAACATTACAAACGTTTCACTTGCAGATTTTCCTAGTTTGAAACAAAATTTGATGTTAACACGCTGCTCTTTCTGTACACTCAACATTTTCCGACGCACAGGCAAAACGTCAACTACTTAAAACAGACGCCACGGGCAGACTGAGTGCAGGAGGCAGATGAAACTCGAGCAGTAGGCGGAGCGAGAGTCACGTGACAGGCCACGCGACTTTCAGCCTTATTGCATTCGTTTTATTGTTTCACCAGTACTAGTCCGGTTTTTTTCTAGCCGCACCTCGTAACTGATAGTACATTTATTCCATTGTGAGACGAGATAGTCAAAGCCTACATGGAAAAATGTTTGCTGTTGCCTACTGTGACACCCCTCCCTTGCTTAAACAATCAGAAATTTGTGTTTATAGTTCACACTGGCAATACAAAAAAACATTCGTTGATGAGTAGTTGTAAAAAGTTCCACTTTTTTAAGACGCTTCCAGTGTTCAGAGGTGTTGAAAATTTACTTCATATCATATTCGAGGTCCGTGGTGTTAAATGATGTAGCATGTAATTAATAGTTTTTCACAGAAAATGTGGTTTATTGACCATTCCCCATAAAATTTCACACATAGTTTCATATTTACACATGAAAATTTCAACACACAAAACGTACAGATCTTTTCATTGCCTATCTTCTGCACGCATTGCAAAGAGATTTACAAGTGTTAACGTAATGGACTGCAAAAAGACTCTGATGCTAGTACTGTCTGCAAAGAATAATATATGACAACCTGTTTTCTCTCGAAGCTTGTGGAACAGGGATTTCCAACTTATTAGCTTATATGGGCCTCACTGGTAGTAGATGAGCATTTTTGGACTGTACAAAATATACTCAACACTAACACAAAAACCATGGTCGAAGGTGAATAGTTAACACAGTTAAGTTTGTTATAACAAAATTCTGATACTGTTAGGTAGCAAACACTGGTAATAATTGCAATGCACATGAAGATTTCTTACTTACACCGACTTGTACTGAACAGAACTGCGGTTAGAAAGGGTCTTCATCATAATTGTACATAAATAACACAGAATTTTCTTTTATTCCCTAAATTAATACCACTATACGCCTCCAGCTCTAGTGTCGCAGTTCCAACTGAAGTAGCCATAAGATAACAGACCAGCATGCCTGACTGATTGGCTAGTTATAAATACGTGACTGTGGACGTTAAAGTATAGCATGGGCGGCAATGTTAAAAATCGGATGGACCAATGCCAGAATAGCTCGTGTAGTAGGAGTTTCAGATTGAAAGTGTTCAATTAATCATAAGTTTACATAAACGAAATTTTATGATTTTTTTAATTTTTTTTTTCAAAACTCCTGTGGTAGATATTCAATTCTTGGGCCACACTGACACTTGCTTTCGGTTGCATGTGGCCTGCAGGCTGCAGCCTAGACTCCCCTGTTCTAGAACTTTGATGAGTCGACGCTACGGATAATGTGACTTCCGTGTTTAGAGTATTCATCAAATTTAGTTTACTGAACGGTTCCTGTGGACATGTATTTATGTGAAGATCTTTTTGTGAAAATAGCTGATAATAAAGGATTAAGACATTTGCTAATGTTAAAACTAGAAACATCCTCTTATATTGTAACATCAGTTCTAGGCGCTTCAGTCCGGAGCCACGCGACTGCTACGATCGCAGGTTCGAATCCTGCCTCGGGCATGGGTGTTTGTGATGTCCTTAGGTTGGTTAAGTTTAAGTAGTTCTAAGTTCTACGGGACTGATGACCTCAGATGTTAAGTCCCATAGTGCTCAGAGCAATTTGAACCATTTTTGTAACATCAGTTACATATCGACAGAAGAAATATAGACATATAAATAGTGACATAAGGCTTAGCTACAGTTGAAACCATCTGTCAAAATTATTAATAAGTAATATAGTCTTGTTTAATCAGGATTTCCTGTTGAATTTTGTAAACCAAACTTCAAAATGCAACCTTGCATAAATTCAACATATTAATACATTAACAAATACCGATCTACCTCAAAACTTACTCTAGAGTATTAGAAACGCTCATAAACATCCATAATAATGGATTATGTAGCTTATAAACGAAAACGAGATCAAATCTGGCCAGAATTTGGGTGGCTTCGCATATTTCACTAGGTGTGAGATAAGTTCCATCAGAACATGCTTAATTACACTGCGGAACCATGATTGAACATGGGCACGCACCTCTTCGTCCAAACAAGCCGACAGCCACAAATGTCTTTCTTCGTTGCTCCAAAAATATGGAAATCACATGGAGAGAGAGTTGGGACTGTAGGGAGGATGTGTAATGGTTTCATTTACATCTACGTCTCCATCTACATGGGTACTCTTCAAAACATGCCTAAGCGCCTGATAGAGGTTTCATCGAACCACCTTCAGAATAATTCTCTATTATTCCACTCCCGAACAGTGCACAGAAGAAACGAACACCTATATCTTTCGGTGCGAACTCTCATTTATTTTATTTTATTATGATGATCGTTTCTCCCCAAGTAGATCGGCGTCAGCAAAATATTTTCGCTTTCGGAGGAGATAGTTGGTGATTGAAATTTCGTAAGAAGATTCTGCCGCAACTAAAAACGCGTTTGTTTAAATAGTGTCCCCCCCCCCAAATGTGTATCATCTCTGTAACAATCACTCCCCCCCCCCTTTTTTTTTTTTTTTTTTTTTTTTTTTGGTCATCAGTCTACTGACTGGTTTGATGCGGCCCGCCACGAATTCCTTTCCTGTGCTAACCTCTTCATCTCAGAGTAGCACTCGCAACCTACGTCCTCAATTATTTGCTTGACGTATTCCAATCTCTGTCCTGTCTTCCTCTATAGTTTTTGCCCTCTACAGCTCCCTCTAGTACCATGGAAGTCATTCCCTCATGTCTTAGCAGATGTCCTATCATCCTGTTCCTTCTCCTTATCAGTGTTTTCCACATATTCCTTTCCTCTCCGATTCTGCATAGAACCTCCTCATTCCTTACCTTATCAGTCCACCTAATTTTCAACATCCGTCTATAGCACCACATCTCAAATGCTTCGATTCTCTTCTGTTCCGGTTTTCCCACAGTCCATGTTTCACTACCGTACAATGCTGTACTCCAGACGTACATCCTCAGAAATTTCTTCCTCAAATTAAGGCCGGTATTTGATATTAGTAGACTTCTCTTGGCCAGAAATTTGCCATAGCGAGTCTGCTTTTGATGTCCTCCTTGCTCCGTCCGTCATTGGTTATTTTACTGCCTAGGTAGCAGAATTCCTTAACTTCATTGACTTCGTGACCATCAATCCTGATGTTAAGTTTCTCGCTGTTCTCATTTCTTCAAACCATACTGTGTACTCATTAGACTGTTCATTCCGTTCAGCAGATCATTTAATTCTTCTTCACTTTCACTCAGGATAGCAATGTCAACAGCGAATCATATCATCGATATCCTTCCACCTTGTATTTTAATTCCACTCCTGAACCTTTCTTTTATTTCCATCATTGCTTCCTCGATGTACAGATTGAAGAGTAGGGGCGAAAGGCTACCGCCTTGTCTTACACCCTTCTTAATACGAGCACTTCGTTCTTGATCGTCCACTCTTATTATTCCCTCTTGGTTGTTGTACATATTGTATATGACCCGTCTCTCCCTATAGCTTACCCCTACTTTTTTCGGAATCTCGAACAGCTTGCACCATTTTATATTGTCGAACGCTTTTTCCAGGTCGACAAATCCTATGAAAGTTTCTTGATTTTTCTTTAGCCTTGTTTCCATTATTAGCCGTAGCGTCAGAATTGCCTCTCTCGTCCCTTTACTTTTCCTAAAGCCAAACTGATCGTCACCTAGCGCATTCTCAATTTTCTTTTCCATTCTCCTATATATTATTCTTGTAAGCAGCTTCGATGCATGAGTTGTTAAGTTGATTGTGCGATAATTCTCGCACTTGTCAGCTCTTGCCGTCTTCGGAATTGTGTGGATGATGCTTTTCCGAAAGTCAGATGGTATGTCGCCAGACTCATATATTCTACACACCAACGTGAATATTCGTTTTGTTGCCACTTCCCCCAATGATTTTAGAAATTCTGATGGAATGTTATCTATCCCTTCTGCCTTATTTGACCGTAAGTCCTCCAATGCTCTTTTAAATTCCGATTCTAATACTGGATCCCCTATCTCTTCTAAATCGATTCCTGTTTCTTCTTCTATCACATCAGACAAATCTTCACCCTCATAGAGGCTTTCAATGTATTCTTTCCACCTATCTGCTCTCTCCTCTGCATTTAACAGTGGAATTCCCGTTGCACTCTTAATGTTACCACCGTTGCTTTTAATGTCACCAAACGTTGTTTTCACTTTCCTGTATGCTGAGTCTGTCCTTCCGACAATCGTATCTTTTTCGATGTCTTCACATTCTTCCTGCAGCTATTTCGTCTTAGCTTCCCTGCACTTCCTATTTATTTCATCCCCTATTTAGCGATAATACAAAACGTTCTGCTGTTCGTTGAACTTTCTCGATGTACTCCCTTAATCCTACCTGGTAAGGATCCCAGGCCGCGCAGCAGTACTCGAAAAGAGGACGGACAAGCGTAGCGGAGGCAGTCTCTTTAGTAGATTACATTTTCTAAGTGTCCTGACAATAATACTCAATCTTTAGTTTGCCTTCCCCAGAACATTTTCTCTCTGTTCTTTCTAATTTAAACTATTCGTAATTGTAATTCCTAGGAATTTAGTTGAATTTACGGCCATTAGATCAAGCTGATTTATCGTGTAACCGAAGATTAACGGGTTCCTTTTAGCACTCATATGGATGACCTCACACTTTTCATCATTAGGGTCAATTTTCGCACCATTCAGATATCTTTTCTAAATCGAGTCTGCAATTTGTTTTGACTCCACAGGAAATCACGAATCCAGTCACATAACAGACGATATCCTCTAAGCAAGCAATACCGCTACAAGCTGCTTGTGTGTCAGAGCGTCAAAAGCCTTCCGGAAATCCAAAAATATGGAATCATTTTGAAATTCCTTGTAAATAGTACTAACACTTCGTGCGAGTAAAGAGGTATTTGTGTTTCACAAGAATGATGTATTCTAAATCCGTATTGACCGCGTATCAATATACCGTTTTCTTCCGGATAATTCACAATTTTCGAACCCGATATATCTTCCATAATCCTGCTGCATATCGACGTGAATGATATGGGCCTGTAATTCAGTGGATTACTCCTACTATCTTTCTTGAATATAGGTGCGAACTGTGCAACTATCCAGTCTTTTGGTATGGACCTTTCGTCGAGCCAGCGGTCGTATATAATTGTTAGGTATGGATTTATTGCATCATCATAGTCTGAAAGGAAAGTAATTGGTATACAGTCTGCACAAGAAGACTTGCTTGTATTAAGTGAATTAAGTTGCTTCACTAGTCTGAGGTTATCTATTTTTATGTTATTCTTGTTGCCAGCTGATCTTCATTCGAATTCTGGAATATTTACTTCGTCTTCTTTGGTGAAGGAATTTCAGAGGGCTGTGTTCTACCAAAAATATCGAAAAGTATTTGAACAATTTACTTCAGACTTTTACGCTGTACTCGAATGAAAATTCACACGGACATAGTTTTTATATATTCCTTTAATATACAAGGTGGGCGGAAATTCCCGTTACAGACTTCAAGGAGTTGTAGAGGGGAGTGAGTACATCGTATTTTGAATAGGAACACATGTCCGGAAACGTCACCCAACAGCTATGAACACTTGCTCTGCAGAGTATATGAGTTTCACATTAGCGAAGATGAACGAATGGTCATAGCTCCTCAGGTATGCGATTTAGAGCCCACGTTTATTGGACATTTTTTCTCGTTTCTGTCCACACTACCACCACTCAAAGTTACCAGCCCTACACTCTTCGTAACACAAGAACCGGTACATGTTTTCAACTGCAGAGGTATCAGAACGGTTTTCGTTTATAACTTTCGACTCGTTCGTTTCCGGTACAGGGATCCTTACTTCAAATTAATACATGTATAGTTCTCCATCACCCTAGAAAGTCTGTAACATCATCACAGAATCATCCCGTGTATACGTACATTTACAGACGCCCGCGTCTATAACTTTGATGCTCTGTTTCCGGACATGGGTTCCTATTCCAAATACGATGTACTCACTCCCCTCTACAAGTCCTAGGAGTCTGTAACGGGAATTTCCGACCACCCTATATGTAATATTTAAATACATATGTAATCTATAAAAGCAAAACTCTGTTACCAAAAATCTCTAAAAGGTTTTGACTGATTTACACATTACTCTAATAAACATTTGGATGGACATAGCACATATGTTTATAACATAAATTGTATATACAAACATACAATAGGGAAAAGTTTTTAGCAAAAATCTCGAAAATTTCTATATAATTATATATATATATATATATATATATATATATATATATATATATATATATATATAATCCCAAAGAATATATATAATCCCAAAGAAAGCAGGTATTGACAGGTGTGAAAATCACCGAACTATCAGTTTAATATGTCATGGCTGCAAAATTCTGACATGAATTCTGTACAGACGAATGGAAAAACTGGTGGAAGCTGACCTCGGGGAAGATCAGTTGGGATTCTGTCGAAATGCTGGAACTCGCGAGGCAATACTGATACTACGACTTATCTTAGAAGCTAGATTAAGGAAAGACAAACCTACTTTTCTACCATTTGTAGACATAGAGAAAGCTTTTGACAAGGATGAATGGAATACTCTCTTTCAAATTCTGAGGGTGGCAGGGGTCAAATACAGGGAGCGAGAGCCTATTTACAATTTGTACAGAAACCAGATGGCAGCTATAAGAGTCGAGGGCATGGAAAAAAAGCAGTGGTTGGGAAGGGAGTGAGACAGGGTTGTAGCCTATCCCCAATGTTATTCAATCTGTATATTGAGCAAGAAGTGAAGGAAACATAAGAAAAATTCGGAGTAGGAATTAAAATCCATGGAGAAGAAATAAAAACTTTGAGGTTCGGCGATGACTTTGTAATTCTGTCAGAAACAGCAAGGCACCTGGAAGAGCAGTTGAACGGAATGGACAGTGTCTTGAAAGGAGGATATAATATGAACATCAACAAAAACAAAACGAAGATAATGGAAAGTAGGTGCATTAAATCAGGTGATGCTGAGGGAATTAGATTAGGAAATGAGACACTTACAGTAGTAGATAAGTTCTGCTATTTGAGGAGCAAAATAAATGCTGATAGTCGAAGTAGAAAGGATACAAAAAGTTGACTGGCAATGGCAAGGAAAGCGTTTCAGAAGAAGAGAAATTTATTAACATCGAGTATAGATTTAAATGTCAGGAAGTCGTTTCTGAAAGTATTTCTATGGAGTGAAACCATGTACAGAAGTGAAACATGGACGATAAATAGTTTAGACAAGAAGAGAATAGAAGCTTTCGAAATGTTGTGCTACAGAAGAATGCTGAAGATTAGTTGGGTAGAGCACATAACTAATGAGCAGGTACTGAATAGAATTGGGAAGAAGAGGAAGTTGTGGCACAACTTGACTAGAAGAAGGGATCAGTTGGTAGGGTACATTCTGAGGCATCAAGGGATCACCAGTTTAGTATTGGAGGGAGTCGGGGAGGGAAAAAATCGCAGAGGGAGACCAAGGGACGAATACACTAAGCAGATTCAGGATGTAAATTGCAGTAGTTACTAAGAGATGAAGAACCTTGCACAGGATAGGGTAGCGTGGAGAGCTGCATTAAACAGTCTCTGGACTAAACACCATAACAACAACTTATATATTATGGAAATATTGTTAGAAAAAATTTGGAAAAGGTCTTGAGTGAGTTAGCTCAGATTTTTACAGGTTACACGTCGATTTCAACAAAATTTGACACAGAAACAGCAAGTCTCATAAGTATCAGCACTGTGGGTTTACAATCTCATAGCTGTAATAGGGGTGGAGGTATGGGGAAAAAAAACCAATTTTTTCAGCCCCTCGGGTGTAGGCATATAGGCTACCCTGAATGACAAGCATATTGTCTGGGTATAGTATCGGCCTGCTTTGCAGTGCAGCATACACATCAGGAGCAGGAAACTATTTTTCCAGCACCCAATGTGTAGGCTGCATTGCACGATAGACATTTGTGTGGGAATACTATTTGCGTGCCCTTTTAATCTCCTTTGCAGGAACTCCATGTGCATCTCCAATCCTCTTCAACATCACACTGGAGAAAATAGAGAAAACCCTAACAAGGAACAAGTACAAAAAAAGGGATTATCTGACTATACCACAATCAGATACTGTAACTCAGTAGTGCAACCTGAATGAGTGTGCACTTCAGAGTGTCTTATTTGATTTAAAAAGCGAGCTTCGAGAACTCGAAAACAAAGAACTAAAGTTTTGAAGAAAATTCTCTGACGACAGAAGACTATTGGTGGGACTTGGACATGGCTGAGCAGTGGAATGATGAATTGATGGAATGGATAGTGGTGGAGACTGAGCTAGAAACAGAAATGAGAGAGGAGGAGAACGACTGAGTGAGAGGAGAAGAGAAAACAAAGAGTGAGTAGATGAGGTGGATCTGGTCAGAAAGAGGGGAGAAGGAAATGTACATTGGGAAGGGGGAAACGCAGGAGGCCTATGGAAGTGGTGGAGTGGTAGTGGGCAGATGGAAAAAGTAAATGGAAGGTATGCACAGGGGAGGGAAGGAGGGTATGGATAGAGAGAGGAGGGAAGAAGATGTGGTCAGAGAGAGACGCATAGGAGGTGAACAAAGAGTTTGGCAGGAGGAGATGGAGAGACAGAATTGGAAACAGCAGATGGGTATGTAGAGTTGGGAGGATGATTGGGAAGAGACATGGGAGATTGGAAGAGGAGAATATAGGAAGGGAGGAGGAGGAGATGTCTGCAATATATGTGTGGAACACATACACAAGTGAAGTAGTTGGGAAAACGAAGTACATAATACAATGGTGTTACACTGACAGCAAAAATCTTCTAAAGTTCTTGACCAATATACTTCAGATTGTTACATGATATTCTAATAAACATTCAGACAGTCATACGCTATATATTCCTCTCTCAAAACTGACTATAAGACAGAAAATGCTGCACTGTGATCTGCTGTTAATGTTAGTGGATTTGTTCTGTTTCCCACAGTCAGTTTGAACTCTGAGAGCAGAGCATTTTAACTGTGAAAGCAGGACATTCAAACCATTAGACAAATTGTTTCTCTCAAACATATTCTTTCTCATCATATATACATTTTAAACAAAAATTATACACACAACAATGTGCTGTTATGCTTTCTTTCCCCTGTTTAGTTTTCACAGAACATAGGGAAGTTTTTCTCAGAACGTATTTCTTGTTAAGAGTAAGAATGTAAGAATTTGGTGATAATATACATCAACACATTTTTCTACATACTGTCCCTCACGTTCTATGGCCATACGCCAACAATGTGGACATTTCTCTACGTTGTGTCCATCACGTTCTATGGCCATACGCCAACAATGTGGAAGAGCGTGTATTCCCTGCTGGTAAAAGCTCTTGTCCTGTAGGCGTAGCCATGTTTTCACTGCATGACTGACACACTCATCATCTTCAAAGTGTGTTCCCCATAGAGAATCTTAAAGCGGCCCAAAGAGATAGAGGTCCAAGAGTGTCAGGTCTGGACTGCAGGGTGAATGAGGCAATGATGTCCATCCCAATTTGGCGATATGTTCCCTCGTTCTCAGACTTGTGTGTGAGCATGCATTATCGTGTTGGAGCAAGATTCCAGCTGGATTCTCCTCCAATCAAACACATCGTAAACGGTTATTGAGAGTCTTCACGTATGCATCTGAATTGATGGTTGACCGTCTTGGCATCACATCCACGAGAAAGAATCCCAGAAGACTGTCACCATGACTTTTCCTGGTTGTCTTGAATTTCTTCTTTTGTGGTGAATGAGAATGATGCCACTCCATGCATTGCCTTTTTGTTTCTGGCGCAAAGTGGTGTTCCCAGATTTCGTCCCCCACAACGACCTGTGACTGAAAGTGCTCTCTGTCGGTCTCAAAGCGCTCCAACAATTTAAATAAAAAGACCTTTCTTTCAATCTTGTGGTCCACTAAGAACATTCGTGGAACCCATCGTGAGCACCTCTTTCAATATTTGAAAGTCTCGTTCATTGCAGACGCACTTCCAATGCTGACCGACAACTTTATAGCCAATTGTCGAGTTGTGATGCGCCGGTCGACACGAATAATGGTTGTTGTTGTTGTTGTGGTCTTCAGTCCTGAGACTGGTTCGATGCAGCTCTCCATGCTACTCTATCCTGTGCAAGCTTCTTCATCTCCCAGTACCTACTGCAACCTACATCCTTCTGAATCTGCTTAGTGTATTCATTCTTGGTCTCCCTCTACGATTTTTACCCTCCATGCTGCCCTCCAATGCTAAATTTGTGATCCCTTGATGCCTCAAAACATGTCCTACCAACCGATCCCTTGTTCTAGTCAAGTTGTGCCACAAACTTCTCTTCTCCCCAATCCTATTCAATACCTCCTCATTAGTTACGAGATCTACCCACCTTATCTTCAGCATTCTTCTGTAGCACCACATTTCGAAAGCTTCTATTTTCTTCTTGTCCAAACTAGTTATCGTCCATGTTTCACTTCCATACATGGTTACACTCCATACAAATACTTTCAGAAACGACTTCCTGACACTTAAATCTATACTCGATGTTAACAAATTTCTCTTCTTCAGAAACGATTTCCTTGCCATTGCCAGTCTACATTTTTTATCCTCTCTACTTCGACCATCATCAGTTATTTTACTCCCTAAATAGCAAAACTCCTTCACTACTTTAAGTGCCTCATTTCCTAATCTAATTCCCTCACCATCACCCGACTTAATTCGACTACATTCCATTATCCTCGTTTTGCTTTTGTTGATGTTCATCTTATATCCTTCTTTCAAGACACTGTCCATTCCGTTCAACTGCTCTTCCAAGTCCTTTGCTGTCTCTGACAGATTTACAATGTCATCGGCGAACCTCAAAGTTTTTACTTCTTCTCCATGAATTTTAATACCTACTCTGAATTTTTCTTTTGTTTGGTATGCGCACGATTCAACATGACTGGAGCAGAGGCTGTGACAGGACGTCCCGAGCGTGGCTTATCATGGAGCTCTCTTTCTGCATTTCCTGAGTCTGTAACATTCTTTACCCATCGCCCAACAGCAGCGTCGCCATACACTGCACACAAACGCTTATGGATGTTAACCACGGTTTCTTTTTCTGCACACAGACATTCAATAACAGTACGCTGCTTGTAACGTTAGTATGTAGAAGCCATTTTGACAGTGTACCATCCGCCAGAACCGTTCGAAATTTCACTGGCGATCAGAACAAATATTAAATGTGAAGCATTGAAGCATCAACAAGGACGTTTTCTGTGTGTATTAATGTGTTTTTTTTTTTTTTTTGTTTTTTTTTTTTACAAAGTGTGGTGTATGCATTACTAATTGAGTGATCCTCGTACTTGGCTGGGTCAACATCAGATTTACGATACTAAATTTCGCTCAGCGTTAAAATAAGTGGCTCTGAGGCAGACTACATTGTCTCTCTTTGCGGTGAAGTCTTCATACATTCTCACTGCCACTATCCATATACACACATCAAAAAAAGTTATGCATCACCTCGGTTCCCAGAACTCCTGAAGATAGATGTTAACTGCGGATATTGTATCATAGACACAGTCCCTATGACTGTTCAGAGATGTCACTAAAAACGCCCAAAGATGTACACAACCATGCATGAGCAGCGTCTATTAGACGGAGAGGGTCCGACAACCCATCATTCTACCAGGAAGGAGGTACACGGCTCGTGTTGTCTATAGCTCAACCGTGCCAAGACGGTTAATACCGCGGTTCGATCGCGTCCGCATTGTTAGTTTGTGCCAGGAAGGACTCTCAACAAGAGAAGTGTCCAGGCGTCTCAGAGTGAACCAAAGCGATGTTGTTCGGACATGGAGGAGATACAGAGAGTCAGGAACTGTCGATGACATGCCTCGCTCAGGCCGTCCAAAGGATGCAATGGATGACCGCTAACTATGGATTATGGCTCGGAGGAACCCTGACAGTGTAACGAAACTACTGTTGTTGCGTTACGTGAGGAACACAGTGAAATTTTGCTGGGGTGAAAATCTTCAACATCGAAACGGGATTATTGGATTTAAACAAAAAAAAACGCAAAATTTTTTTGTTATTCTTGTGTTCCATAGACATCAAGAAAGTGTGATCATGGGGATGTTTCTTATGATCACATTGGCCTCCACTACTCAAAGAATTACTCTGAGTCAAATGCAAATGTTTACTGCTAGAACAGTTTCCAAAATAATACACTTTAGTAATTAGTTCTGTAGTGATACTTGTATAGTTCAGTTGATTTCTTATACATGTCTTAGTTCGCTGTAACTCGGAGTAATCTGCTTCCTGCTGCTGCTGCTGCTGCTGCAGCTGAAGTGGTCGTTTCCTCGGTCCATTTCATCTGCTAACTGGATCAAGTTACGTGAATTCCATGAAATAATCCAGGTACCAAGTCGTTTTTATAGTGGTTTATTTATGACAAGCCGCACCATTTCTTCTTAGTGGAAACTAACTCCACGTAACAGGCTACATAGTCACAACACATATTACATTACATTATTGCACAGACGTGCGACAGAGTGGTTGCGTCTCAAAACTGTCTCCAACTGTCCATTCTTGAGTCTTGTGCTCCTCCTGTTTATACGTTTGTTAACAATCAGGTCAACAAAACTACAGTGTAAATTTATTAAATTAACATTTAAAAGTTTAACATTTTTATGAGTAACTATCCACAAAACATTGCTTATTTTATGCTGAAACTGGCGAATACATCATATTATATAAAAATTGAAAGATAACAATGCTAACCTAAATTTTCTTAATTATGGCTTCATTTGAAATGAAAAATATTGCGAACATATATTGGACAAGCATGACCTACTAGTAACCAAATGGAGTAATAAATTTTATGAGATTTAATGTATTACCGAAATTACTTATTAGATACCATTGGAATTACAGAACTTTCAAAACACGAATATAAAACGAAAAGGGTTGTTTTATTTCAACAGTAACGCCACCATGTTGAAGAAAGCTTTTCGTGCAGCCACAGGACGTTGGGTCACGACTCAAACTGAGCGCAATAGGCTGCATGATGCACAGCTTCACTCCCGACGTTCACGGCAAGGTCCATCTTTGCAAACATGACATCGTGCAGTGCGTTACAGATGGGCCCAACAACGTGCCGAATGGATCGCTCAGGATTGGCGTCACGTTCTCTTCACTGCCGTGTGCCACATATGCCTCCAACCAGACAATCGTCGGCGACGTGTTTAGAGGCAACCTGGTCAGGCTGAACGCCTTAGACACACTGTCCAGCGAATGCAGCAAGTTGGAGGTTCCCTGCTGTTTTGGGGTGGCATTATGTGGGGCTGACGTACGCCGCTGGTGTTCAGGGAAGGCGCCGTAATGGCTGTACGATACGTGAATTCCATCCTACGACCTGTAGTGCAACCATATCAGCAGTACATTGGCGAGGCATTCGTCTTCATGGACGACAATTCGCACCCCCATCATGCACATCTTGTGAATGACTCCCTTCAGGATAACTACATCGTTCGACTAGAGCGGCCAGCATGTTCTCCAGACATGAACCCTATCGAAAATGCCTGGAATAGATTGAAAAGGGCTGTTTGTGGACGACGTGACCCACCAACCACTCTGAGGGATCTACGCCATATCGCCGTTGAGGAGTGTGACAATCTGGACCGACAGTGCCTTGATGGACTGGTGGATAGTATGCCACGACGAATACAGACATGCATCAATGCAAGAGGACGTGCTACTGTGTACTAGAGGTTCCGGTGTGTACAGCAGCTGGACAACCACCTCTGAAGGTCTCGCTGTATGGTGGTACAACATGAAATGTGTGGTTTTGATGAGCAATAAAAAGGTGGAAATGATGTTTATGTTGATCTCTATTCGAATTTTCTGTACTGGTTCTGAAACTCTTGGAAGCGAGGTGATGCAAAACTTTTTTTTATGTTTGCATATCTCTCTTCCACTCTCTCGTTATTTTCCCACTGGCATTTTCTCTGTACATCCCTCTCATTGTATCTTCTTTAGTCCCTTTTATTTGCTCTTCCTTACCACTGTCTACTTGTCCACCACTTTGACTCTGACCAATTGCCATTGTCTTAGTCTCATTCTTTTTCGCTCCCATTGCCACTGTCACCGTTTTTCTTACTTACAGCGTGCAGCCTTTCTCCTCAACCGCCATTATCTCCTCTCCATACGTGTTCTTGGGCATGGTGTGCTTGGGATTTTGACTCCTAGACCAGAAAACTTTAACATGCGAGTATAGGGGATGGGGCAAAGTGGGTAAGTTTCTTTGTGTTGACAATTGCAGATCTGAGGTGAAGGTGGGGGGTGGGAGGGCAGGTACAGACTTTTCCTCCCCCCCCTCCTTAACCATAAAGCCTATGTATGGTCATTTATCTCTTTGTTTCATTTCCAGTGTGTCCCCTCTCTTTTGCTAATACTGCTCTATCTCGATTCATCTGCCTTTCTCTTTTACTGCCACTGTCTCTCACTGACCATCAATATCTCCTCTCTATTTGCTTCCACTGTAACTGTCTACATGTTTTCAGCTATCTCTCTTGCTCTTCCATTCTCACATACCTTCTCCCACCGTCACTATCTCCTCTCTCTTTCTCTCCCACTGGCACTGTCTCCTCTCACTTCCATTGAGACACTCTGCGACTCTCTTTCAGCACAAAAAGCCTCCATGTGTTTGTATGCCAGAATTTTTGGTGAGGATGGTGGAATGAGGGCTGGGGCACATGGTTCGCCACTTTTCTTCCAGAGTCTTTTAAAGAGGAGCATATTCGTCGTTTTTGTGCGCTGATAGGAACATTTTTCAGCTGGTTCCTTTGTTTTTTTTTTTTTTTTTATTTACAGCAGGGTGTACTGCTTATTTAATACGAATTCTGAAAGTCAATAAAGTTCTGACGATTTACTTCGACACATTTACGTACTTTGACACATACACTCCTGGAAATGGAAAAAAGAACACATTGACACTGGTGTGTCAGACCCACCATACTTGTTCCGGACACTGCGAGAAGGCTGTACAAGCAATGATCACACGCACGGCACAGCGGACACACCAGGCACCGCGGTGTTGGCCGTCGAATGGCGCTAGCTGCGCAGCATTTGTGCACCGCCGCCGTCAGTGTCAGCCAGTTTGCCGTGGCATACGGAGCTCCATCGCAGTCTTTAACACTGGTAGCATGCCGCGACAGCGTGGACGTGAACCGTATGTGCAGTTGACGGACTTTGAGCGAGGGCGTATAGTGGGCATGCGGGAGGCCGGGTGGACGTACCGCCGAATTGCTCAACACGTGGGGCGTGAGGTCTCCACAGTACATCGATGTTGTCGCCAGTGGTCGGCGGAAGGTGCACGTGCCCGTTGACCTGGGACCGGACCGCAGTGACGCACGGATGCATGCCAAGACCGTAGGATCCTACGCAGTGCCGTAGGGGACCGCACCGCCACTTCCCAGCAAATTACGGACACTGTTGCTCCTGGGGTATCGGCGAGGACCATTCGCAACCGTCTCCATGAAGCTGGGCTACGGTCCCGCACACCGTTAGGCCGTCTTCCGCTCACGCCCCAACATCGTGCAGCCCGCCTCCAGTGGTGTCGCGACAGGTGTGAATGGAGGGACGAATGGAGACGTGTCGTCTTCAGCGATGAGAGTCGCTTCTGCCTTGGTGCCAATGATGGTCATATGCGTGTTTGGCGCCGTGCAGGTGAGCACCACAATCAGGACTGCATACGACAGAGGCACACAGGGCCAACACCCGGCATCATGGTGTGGGGAGCGATCTCCTACACTGGCCGTACACCACTGGTGATCGTCGAGGGGACACTGAATAGTGCACGGTACATCCAAACCGTCATCGAACCCATCGTTCTACCATTCCTAGACCGGCAAGGGAACTTGCTGTTCCATCAGGACAATGCACGTCTGCATGTATCCCGTGCCACCCAACGTGCTCTAGAAGGTGTAAGTCAACTACCCTGGCCAGCAAGATCTCCGGATCTGTCGCCCATTGAGCATGTTTGGGACTGGATGAAGCGTCGTCTCACGCGGTCTGCACGTCCAGCACGAACGCTGGTCCAACTGAGGCGCCAGGTGGAAATGGCATGGCAAGCCGTTCCACAGGACTACATCCAGCATCTCTACGATCGTCTCCATGGGAGAATAGCAGCTTGCATTGCTGCGAAAGGTGGATATACACTGTACTAGTGCCGACATTGTGCATGCTCTGTTGCCTGTGTCTATGTGCCCGTGGTTCTGTCAGTGTGATCATGTGATGTATCTGACCCCAGGAATGTGTCAATAAAGTTTCCCCTTCCTGGGACAATGAATTCACGGTGTTCTTATTTCAATTTCCAGGAGTGTATAAACAACAAATAAGTATGCCTAATACAAGGTTAAAATAAAATCATCCTATACTTTACATATTCATTTTACACTGCTTTACATAAAATTAAACAAAATTTTTAGGTGACACCTAAATTATACCAAAAAATACACTCTTTGATTTGCAAATTCAATAATTTCGAATGACACTACAATTTTTATAAGGTACTTATGCAGCGAGATGGCACAATAGAATAATTTCCTGGTCAATACAGCCTGTATAGACGTAAGGTGCTCCCCCCCCCCCCCCCCCCGTATCACCCATCACAGAGAAACAGCACATTCTACTAGCGTAAAAAACGGCGATTAAAACATGGTTTGGCGACCTCAGAACCCTTCGATGACCCTAAAATCCTTGTGATGTGTTCAGTACCTTCAGTCCGGGGTGGCCGAGCGGTTCTAGGCGCTACAGTCTGGAGCCGCGCGACCGCTACGGTCGCAGGGTCGAAACCCGCCTCGGGCATGGATGTGTGTGATGTCCCAAGATTAGTTACGTTTAAATAGTTCTAAGTTCTGGGGGGACTGATGACCTCAGAAGTTAAGTCACATAGTGCACAGAGCCAATTGAACCATTTTGTTCAGTACGTGAGTTAAAACTACATTTACGCCCAACATTGGATATTACGTGAATATTTCACGTGCCTATGTATGACAACTTTCAACCTCTGGACCTCGGTAACATATAATGATACTAAAAAAACTTTCAAGGCTCTAAGAGAAAATCGTCTTACGAACATATAGAAAAAGTTTCGACGATCTACCATAAATACAAATTATAGAGGTGGCCATCCTTACAGGTCGATCCTAAACATCTCCTAATGCGTAAACCGATCGGCTCAATTTCAATGGACTGCTGGAACATGTGTGTAACGTGTAACGTTTAAAAATTGACCCTATACTGTAGTATATCTTCAGTGAGTCTGTTTTCTTCCAGTAGGTATATTAGTAGTCGAAAGGCTATTCTTAACACTTGACTCCTTATCTCTGTGATTAGCAGAACACGAGACATGATACCACGAAAAATCGGATTTTCGCGCATGACATTTTGGAACATACACTGATCTGCCAGAACATTATGACTAACTGCCTAATAGATGGCATATCCACCTGTGGTCAGAATAACAGCGGCGACGTGTCGTGGTATGGAAGCAATGAGACCTCGGTAAGTCGCTGAAGGGAGTTGGCACCACATCTGCTCACACGAGTCACTAATTCGCGTAAATTCCGAGGAGGTGGGCCATGAGCTGTGACACCACATTCCATCACATCCCAGATGTGTGTGATTGGGTTCAGATCTGGCGAGTTGGGGAGCAGCACGTTAATTGGAACTCGCCACTGTGTTAGTCCAACCACTCAATTACTCTCCTGGACTTGTGAAATGGCGCATTATCTTGTTGAAAAATACCACTGACATCAGGAATCATGTTCGTCACGAAGCGGTGCAAGTGGTCTGCAGCCAATGTACGATATATCTTGGCCGTGATGGTACTTTGCAGGAGCTCCACTGGACCACAGATGCCCACGTGAATGTTCCCCAGAGCATAATGGAGGTGCTGCCAGCTTGTCTTCATCCGGCAGTACAGGTGTCTAGGTGTTGTTCCTCTGGAAGATGACGGATTCGCACACTCCCATCTGCATGATAAAGAAGGTTTTGGGATTCATCAGAGCATGCAACACTCTGCCACTGCACCAATGTCCAGTGCCGATGGTCAAGTGCCCATTTCAGTCATTGTTGCCTATGTTGTGATTTTTATATCAGCACATGCACGGGTCGTCAGCTGTGGAGGCCCATTGTTACGAGAGTTTGGTGCAGTGTGTGTTCAGACACACTTGTACTGTGCAAAGCATTGAAGTTTAATATTAGTTCCGTCACACTGCACCACCAGTCTTGTTTTAGCAGTCTGCCCAGCCTAAGACGACCGACATCTGCAATGATGTCTAGACACGGTTGCATCTTGCTTTCCCCACGGGCTGAGGACACTCACCACAGCAGTTCTCAAACACCCGACAGATCGTGCAGTTTCTGAAATGCTCGAGCTGAGGCTCTGGGCCACCATAATCTGCCCTCAGTCAAACTCAGTTAGATCTCATGCCTTCCCAATTCTAGACAAGGACACCACACTGACTGACACTATATGCACTACACATGTGTTTGACTAGCAGTCACTAGTCACCATGTGGTGCTGCTATCGCCTGGATGAGTTTGTGTCGATAGTAGGTCGTTGATTATAATTTTCTGGCTGGTCAGTGTACTGATACCAAGCGCTATCGTGCACAGACTGATAAGGGACCCATGGTCTCTGGTGGCTCGTTACCGACCATACAGATCATTTGCATTTCATCAGAATTTTTATCCCCATTTATGTAGCCATCTGTATTCGACTAAAAATAATTTCACAAGGGTGCAAATATGGACAGATGGTGCTGTGAATATTGTTTGGAAACAAGTTTGTTCTACTCTCTCATGATACTTGCTGTTGACGGCACTGATGCCCATCTCACTGTATGCTCTCAACGCTGTATTCAGGTCAACATATTTCTGTGGTGGAGTTGGTTGTACAAATAACAGTGATAGACAGCGATATGGATAGGCTTACTGATGGAAAGTTGGCCGATATGTGCCTTGTGCATGGGTTCACGGAATGCAACAGAGGAGCAGAGCCATTCTGAGCGGTTCCCACTGCGATGCCAGTCACGTCACAGCGCTTTGGTCTCTTCCTGGGGCTTACTACATTACTCTCTGTTTTGTGTTGTACATGGAGGTGATCGCATGTCATAGTATTATACAGGTATGGTTTCTCTGTGGGTTGTGATGGTCCTTATAATTAAAACATTCAACCTTAATTTATTACAACAATGCAGACTGCATTATTAGTACACCAAGTATGAGAAACCAGTGTACGACATAAGAGCGCAATTTTTACATTAAGAAAGGCGATGTTGCGTTGGATTAAAATAATTAACTGACGCCATTATCTCTTATAGCTTAAGAAAACCCTCTAACGTTTACGTTTAGTACAACTAAAGAGCAATCAATTTACCTGCAGGTTGAATAATATATCAAACAATGCAACATAATGAAATTGAGGGCCCAAATAAAAGCTATGTTTTAAAATCCTCTCACAAGGAAACATCACCAACTGCACCGCATATTATAAAGAGAAAAAAGCGCACTTGCAAGGCATTACCTCCAGCAAATCTAACAGTAACCATTTAAAGTACAGCTTTTTAACTTCCACACGCACTGTTTGTCACTCGCTTCAACCCATTGCAGCCAGCTTGCCCGAGCGCTGAGTACTGTATTGCAGGGTGACAACCAGAGCCTCTCTATTCAAGGGGATGTTGACGGCAAGAGGAGTGGTGGGGAGAGTTGCGCATATCTGTCCAGCGTATTTTGATATCTTGTTCGAGAGAAAGTGTTATTCGCCATGATAAAAGGTAATATAATACCGAAGATGTCAGTCTGATGCACATGTGCATTCAATATCATTTTAATAGCAGCTTAGACAAGGCACCTCAATTATATTCAGAATGAGTAAGTATATCGAGCAGCAATTTTCACCTACTGATAACGGTCAATATGGTAAACTTCCTGACGTTTGCAAGTAATTTTCATCGTTTATAGTCCCCAAATTCACACACCGGCATTTTTTCTTTTTTATCTTTTTTTTAATGGAGCTACGTAATTTGAATTTCTTCCGGCAGCTGTAAGTGAAGCTTCTAAGAGTCCTGTACATAGCAAGTATGGGACGTGATTAAGCAGTACTGATATAATTGCTCCGCAAACCACTGTCCCACCATCAGGACAAGATGTTCCTCAAACGTCTGCCCTATTACGCCAGGTTTATTCTCAGGTTTGGTTCTGGCACTTACTTTTATTCCATATCTCCTACTGTCTCATTTGAGCTTCTTAGCTTGAGATATGTATTTACAGTTTCAGTATCATGCAAATCATGTATCACTTTTATCCCATGTACTCCATTTCAATGATGTAACGTATTAAGTATCTTAGACGTTTGTTGTTTTAATATATTCAAAACATTAAGGATGACGTTCCTGCTGAAGAAAACTGTTAATGATATTGGCATCTAGTCAAAGGTTCACAGCAAACATATACAAACTGGTTGGCTGTATACATCATTTATTGAATTATTACATCATCAACATAACGACAGCAGAACAGAATCTGTTTACTGAGATCAGATCCATCACTAAAATATTTATGTTCCAAATAATTGACGGATATGTTGGCAAGGCAACTGGCAAAACAGGTACCCACAGATCATCTATCCTCCTGCTTATAAGTGTTATTATTAAAGGAGAAATAGTTCGTCATATCTACCCAAAGTAGTGACCTGATCTCAGTAAAAAATGGTTTTCTGGGATAATAATTATCATCTCATCCACAGGAATGTTTGTGCATACGTTCTTTGTTTTAAGTGAAACTGAGCAACACTCTGGTGGGAGCACCTTATCTTTCAGTTACTGGATCAAATCATTCCTAATGGCGATGGAAATGTTTTTTTTGCATACATAAACGTTTTACACATTAATTCCAATATACTATTCAGTATAGGACATATAGAGTGGTTTTGAATATGTATCTTAATTCGCACATGAAGACCAGGTGCATTCAGATTCATTACTTTCATTCTGTTTTGATAATCTCAGCTAATTATGTTCCTGTAGCTCACAAGAAATGCTTTAAACTCCTTCGCATAATTCTCTGTTTGATCACAATATATTTTTTAATATTAGTTTCTTAAACAATCTTGTTCTCTTTGAGATATACTCATTGTCATGCATGACAACTGCGCTGTTAGCCTTATCTGATTGATCAGACATAGCTTCCTCAGACTTATGCTGTTCTTTGATAAAACTCATTATCACATGGTCTTCATTTTTGGAGTTAGTTTGGAAGACTTTTCCTAAATGGTTCAAATGGCTCTAAGTACTATGAGACTTAACATCTGAGGTCGTCAGTCCCCTAAACTTAGAACTACTTAAACCTAACTAACCTAAGGACGTCACACACATACATGCCCGAGGCAGGATTTGAACCTGCAACTGTAGCAGCCGCTTGGTTCCGGACTGAAGCACCTAGAACCGCTCGGCTTTTCCTAGCATATTACTAGCTTTATATGCTATTTTCAGCTTTTGTTACAGGCCACACTGTCCAAGACTTTTTAATTCAACTACAAACTCTTTGGCTACCCTGTCACCTGTCAGTGTAGTACACTTCTCAACCTGTTTGTGTGTTTAGGCGGCTTTCCAAACAAATGTAGGCAATTGCTAGGTGGGTCCCAAGTCTAGATCTCAGAAAATACGATACATAAACATTCAAGTATGATAACACACTGAAGAACGTTTACATTATCTGTAGGTATATGGTGTACACGACTTTCATCCCTCGGGTTAACTGATGATTAAGGTAAGAGGAAGGGCATCGAGCTACAGTGTTAAAATAAAACTATTCAAATCGTGTCTGTGCACTGGACAAATCAGGCTCTTCAAGCTGGAGTGTCTGGCCAGCAGCAGCTGTGCACCTGCGCGTACATGTTGGCAGGTATCGGTAAAGAGCCAATGTGCAGGTCGTCGAGGAGCCTGTGTGATTGTATTGCCTTGGTCAAGCGAACAGGTGGCCAAAGACCACGTCTGATAGGTTTGCCTGACAGGTGGTCTAAACTAGCTACACCTACCCATGAGTGGGCCATTAGGTGTTCGCAGGACCATGTGTTGTGAGAAGCAGCATTGAAACAGTCTGTCTTAAATGACATTAAATACATAGATATATATGTTTGCAATAAGCTGAAGGAATGTCACTGTTTTGTGCAGGAACTTGTCAGCAAAGGAGAAGAGAAGCAAACTTCTCCAAGCAGCTAAAGATGGGGCACTGGAGGATCTGCGAGCTCTCCTGGCCGTGGGTGCAGACACGGGATCGTGGGACTGGTACGGGTGGACTGCCCTGCACTATGCAGTCGAGAGAGGAGACGTGCAGGCAGTGCGGTGTCTCCTGAATAGTGGAGCAGAGGTCGATGTCGGGACCTGGTGGGGGGACACGCCCCTGCATCAGGCTGCAAGGAAAAACAATGTGGCGGTGGTCTCAGCACTGGCAGCATCAGGGGCTGACGTCAATGCGAGAGCAGCATTCAGGTGGACGCCCCTGCACTTTGCGGCGTTGTATGGCCACACAGAGGTAGTGACTGCACTGCTTGATATGGGGGCAGACAGGAATGCCATAAATGAAACCAAAGACACGCCCCTAAAACTCGCCATAGAGAACAACAGAGTCCAACTGTTAGACATTCTAAAGTGAAGTTTAAAGTCAAACAGTGCCATCTGTACAACAGAATTCTGAGAGATTAACGACATGCATGTATATATATTAAAAGGTTGTAGAATACAAGAGAAAAAATATATCCTAAGACCTCTCATCTATATATATAAGCGGCAGTCAAACGAAAACGAGACAAATGGGAAAAAAAAATTAAACTGTTTATTATGTAAATTTCTGATGGAGGGGAATAAGGTAAGGGAAGGGAAGGGAGTAATTGTATCACCTGCAACGAGACTGTATGAGGAAACAGTGACGATGAGTGAATATGTATGCCTAACTGATTCTTGAACGCAGGATTTACAGCTTACTAGGAAGTTTCGTTCACCAATACATTGCCTGGACACAGTATTTATCGCAAATGCATAGACTATCTCGACATGCTCCCAGGCTAACCCACATTACCACCTAGCACCACCTATCTGCAGTCTCCCTCAATGACCTCAATGCTCGCTAATTTTAGATTCCTGCTGAAGGTCGAATGAGAATGTGCATCAGCACTGAATGTTGTGCACTCATTGCCCATCGAAGCAACTCAATTGCATGAATGCATGGTGCCTGTTCTTTTGGACATTTCTGAGAGAACAGATACCACACATTCATAAAAGTCTTTATTATTTTAAAAGTAATCGCTATAACTGTTAATACATTTATTCCACTGAGACGAGATGGTCAATGCCTGCATGGAAAAATGTTACGTTTGCATACTATAACGACCCTCTCTTGCTTCAGCAATCAGAAATTTGTGTTTATAGTTTGCACTGATATAGAATAAAAGCATTCATTGTTTAGCAAGCAATGCATATTCAAGTGCAAGAAAGATGATATAAAACAAGTGTGAAAAGTTTCACGTTTGAAGATGCCGTCAGTGTTCAGAGGTGTTGATATCATGTTTGTGATTCAAGATGTTAAATGATGTGGCATGGAATTAATAATTATTCTCAGAAAACGTGCTTTATTTATAATTCCACATAAAATATCACACATAGTTTCATATTTACATATGAAAATTTCAACACAAAATGTAGAGCTCTTTTCATTGCCTATCTAAGACACACATTGCAAAGAGATTTACATGTGTTAACTTAATGGACAGCAAAATGAGCCTGATGCAAATAGTGTCTGCGAAGAATAATACATGACAAGCTGTTTTTTCTCGAAGCTTCTAGAACAGAGGTCCCCATCTTTTCAGATTATCGTGTCACATTGGAAGTAGATGAGTATTTTTGGACTGCGCATAACATACTGAGAAAAAGATGGTCAACGTTAATTAGTTAACACATTTAAACCTCTTATAACAAAATTCTGTTAGATAGCAAACACTGGTAATAATTTTAATGCACAGAGGCACGGTGGCAAGAGGAGGGGGGCTATAGCAACCCCCCCCCCCAATGGAGTATCATATTACACTGGATTAAATGTCTTCAGAAATCAGCGAATATATTACTTCAACAGATTCAATCATTTTTTTATAATTATGTAGCAAAATACACTCCTGGAAATGGAAAAAACAACACATTGACACCGGTGTGTCAGACCCACCATACTTGCTCCGGACACTGCGAGAGGGCTGTACAAGCAATGATCACACGCACGGCACAGCGGACACACCAGGAACCGCGGTGTTGGCCGTCGAATGGCGCTATCTGCGCAGCATTTGTGCACCGCCGCCGTCAGTGTCAGCCAGTTTGCCGTGGCATACGGAGCTCCATCGCAGATTTAACACTGGTAGCATGCCGCGACAGCGTGGACGTGAACCGTATGTGCAGTTGACGGACTTTGAGCGAGGGCGTATAGTGGGCATGCGGGAGGCCGGGTGGACGTACCGCCGAATTGCTCAACACGTGGGGCGTGAGGTCTCCACAGTACATCGATGTTGTCGCCAGTGGTCGGCGGAAGGTGCACGTGCCTGTCGACCTGGGACCGGACCGCAGCGACGCACGGATGCATGCCAAGACCGTAGGATCCTACGCAGTGCCGTAGGGGACCGCACCGCCACTTCCCAGCAAATTACGGACACTGTTGCTCCTGGGGTATTGGCGAGGACCATTCGCAACCGTCTCCATGAAGCTGGGCTACGGTCCCGCACACCGTTAGGCCGTCTTCCGCTCACGCCCCAACATCGTGCAGCCCGCCTCCAGTGGTGTCGCAACAGGCGTGAATGGAGGACGAATGGAGACGTGTCGTCTTCAGCGATGAGAGTCGCTTCTGCCTTGGTGCCAATGATGGTCGTATGCGTGTTTGGCGCCGTGCAGGTGAGCGCCACAATCAGGACTGCATACGACAGAGGCACACAGGGCCAACACCCGGCATCATGGTGTGGGGAGTGATCTCCTACACTGGCCGTACACCACTGGTGATCGTCGAGGGGACACTGAATAGTGCACGGTACATCCAAACCGTCATCGAACCCATCGTTCTACCATTCCTAGACCGGCAAGGGAACTTGCTGTTCCAACAGGACAATGCACGTCTGCATGTATCCTGTGCCACCCAACGTGCTCTAGAAGGTGTAAGTCAACTACCCTGGCCAGCAAGATCTCCGGATCTGTCCCCCATTGAGCATGTTTGGGACTGGATGAAGCGTCGTCTCACGCGGTCTGCACGTCCAGCACGAACGCTGGTCCAACTGAGGCGCCAGGTGGAAATGGCATGGCAAGCCGTTCCACAGGACTACATCCAGCATCTCTACGATCGTCTCCATGGGAGAATAGCAGCCTGCATTGCTGCGAAAGGTGGATATACACTGTACTAGCGCCGACATTGTGCATGCTCTGTTCCCTGTGTCTATGTGCCTGTGGGTCTGTCAGTGTGATCATGTGATGTATCTGACGCCAGGAATGTGTCAATAAAGTTTCCCCTTCCTGGGACAATGAATTCACGGTGTTCTTATTTCAATTTCCAGGAGTGTAGATTGAATGTATTTCAAACACATTTTAACAAAAGAATAAGAGCGGCAGACAGCTTACTATCTAAACCAATAAATGTGATTTAACTTAAAATGGGCCTGTTACTATTTATTAATATACATTGGATGTATATTAATGTATGAGTACCGCTTATAATAATCAAGGAAGCTAAAGATGCCAGGTATGCCTACCAAAAGTTAAATTGCTGAACCCAGACAAAAACTTCGAAATCGCCGGACATATGTGTCAAATTGTGTTATTTTCCCAGGCATGCACATTCTGTAGACACGTTGTTACCCTGAACTCCAAAACAGTTACCAAAAACTATTTTAAGCAACACCAAATTTTACCAATTTGTCGGTGGAGGGCCCCAACTCTACTTTTGTTAAGCGATATTCCACTCCCCCAACCCCCCCCCCCCCCCCAGCTCCACCCACCATTAGCCACCCCCTTGACCGACTTCTAGAATCGTCCCTGAATGCATATGAAGATTTCTTACTTACACCGATTTTTAATGAACAGAACTATAGCTAAAAAGGCTCTTTATCACAATTGTACATAAATACCACAGAATTTCCTTTTAGTTCCATAAATTAATTTCATTATACGTCTCCAACTCTAGTGTTGCAGTTTCAACTGAAGTAGCCATAAGATAACACACCAGCATGTCTGACTGGCCAGTTATAAGAACTTGACTACGGACATGAAAGTATAGAATGTGATGGACCAACAAGAGAATAGCATCATGTAGTGGGAGTTTCAAATTGAAATTTTATCATAACTTTACATATCTGAATTTTATAATTTTTTATTATTTTTTTACAACCACCTATGTGATGGGTTCTCAGTTCTTGGGCCACACTGACACTTGCTTTGGGTTGTATGTGGTCCACAGGCCGCAGGTTGGACACCCCTGTACTAGAACTTTCGATGAGTCAACGCTATGCATAATGTGACTTCCATTTTGATTCATCAAATTTAGTTTACTGAACTATTCAACGGGACATGTATTCATGTGAAGATTTTTTAGTGACAACTGCTGATAATAAAGGATTAAGACAATTGCTTATGTTAAAACTAGAAACTTCAAATGGTTCAAATGGCTCTGAGCACTACGGGACTCAACTGCTGAGGTCATTAGTCCCCTAGAACTTAGAACTAGTTAAACCTAACTAACCTAAGGACATCACAAACATCCATGCCCAAGGCAGGATTCTAACCTGCGACCATAGCGGTCTTGCGGTTCCAGACTGCAGCGCCTTTAACCGCACAGCCACTTCGGCCGGCCTAGAAACTTCCTTTTATATTGTAACATCAGTTACATATCGATACAAGACATATAAAAATATAAGTAGTGACATAAGTTTTAGCTGCAGTTGACATAATCTGTCAAAATTATTAATAAATAATGTAGTTTTGTTTAAATGGAATGGATTACGTAGCTTATAAACGAAAACGAGATCAAATCTGGCCAGAATTTGGGTGGTATCGCATATTTCACTAGGTAGGAGATAGGTTCCATCAGACCATGTTTTGTTACACTACAGAACCATGACTGAACCAAGGCACACAGCTCTCTGTTGAAGCAAGCTGACAGCCATGAATGTCTTTCTTAATTGCTCCAAAAATATGGAAATCACATGGAGAAAGAGTTGGGACTGTAGGAAGGATGTGTAATGGTTTCATCTACATCTACGTCTCCATCTACATAGATACACTACAAATAACATTGAAATGCGTGGCAGAGGATTAATCAAACCATCTTCACAATAATTCTGTACTATTCCACTCCCGAACAGTGTGCACAAGAAACAAACACCTGTATATTTCCGTGTGAGCTCTGATTTACTTTATTTTATGATGATGCGCGTTTCGCCAACTGTACATTGGCTTCAACAAAATATTTTCACATTTGGAGGAGAAAGTTAGTGATTGCTATTTCGTGAAAAGATTCCCCCACAACGAAAAACGCCTTTATTTTAATAGTGTACACCCCATGTATCACGTCTGTAACACTCTCTCCCCTTGAAGTCGAAGTGTAGTAATAAAATACTTATGCTGACTGATAGCCACGGACGTGGCTGTGCATCAGTCATTAATGAGATGTTAACCTCGGACTACAAAGCATCAGCGATAGTTAAACCAAATGCACGTTTTGAAGATGTTGTGAAGAAGCAACTGAACTCACTGGTGAATTCACAATGAAAGATTCAGTGATTGTTGTAGCAGGCGCTAATGACATTAACCAACAAAGAAGAAACTTCAGTGCTGCTGCTCAGAAGCTAATCTCGGTGATGAACCATACACAGCTGATACTATGTACAATATCATACCGATATGACAAGCCATACTTGAACAAATTTATATTTAATCTCAATAGCATTCTAATGGATGTTATGAGTGATAAAGTCCGAGTAGTGGATTTCAACTATCTTTTACAGAGGTATGATTACACAAAACATGGGTTACATCTCAATGCAAGAGGAAAACTTAATTTGTGCAGAAGCCTTGCTGTTTCAGTTAAATGCCCATGGAATAGAACAGAGGTAATGAAAACAGGTTTAATGGGTTTAAATCGAGGCAAAGTACTCCGTTGATGGAATGCAGTAGGACTACTACCCAGCCCCCTGGTTCATTACAGAACTCCCAACAGAGGAGGATGTCTGCAAAAACCAACACACAACCTGGAAATGTTAACTGTGATACATCTTTATTCTCTGCTGAGGTGGTGCAAACGGTAAGCAGCCAGATCATGTGTAGCTTGAAACAAACTGCAGTACGGGTGTCCTCTAGGGCAAGAAAGCTACCAAAGAGAAGCAACGATTTTTTATGGTTAGCTCCAGGGAATCTGCATCACCAGCGCCTGGATCCAGCATCAACAAGGAGTTAGCAGCATGTGTGAGTAAGCCAAATCCAAGTAACAGAAGACTTCACAAGGCAAGTTCACAAACTGATGTACAATTGCAGAACAATTTAGACCTACCATCATGTAACAATGAATCCCTTTTATTCATGCATATAAATATCATGTATTTAAGAAATAAAATTGATGACTTCAGTAATCTCTTAGGAAAGACCAAAACCACCATACTATGTGTTAATGAACATTGGCTAAGTGAAGGTCAGTTGGATTTGTATGTACCACTGGGCTTTGATTTAGTTACAGGATTCTGTAGAAAAACACAACAGCATGGTGGAGTTTCAATTTATATTAGTAGTGATCTAGATTTACAATATAGTGTCTTTAACATTGCTGAATACTCTATAGAGAATGTGCTTGAAGCTGCTGCAATGCTACTTCCAACACTAAAACTCATAATAGTGTCAGTATACCATACTCCAGATAGTGACAGTGAATTATTTACACAGGTCTTAGAAAAAATGATCTTACACTGAAAAGTTAAGCAAATATAGAATATTAATATTTGGAGACATAAACATTGATATAAGGCTAAAGACATCAAAGCAGCTTTATCTATAGAATATGTTAATATCACATGATCTATATAGCAGTAATAACAATCCAACAAGGCAGTTATCCTATCTTGATAATGTTATCACCGATGTTGAAAAAGATCTGTATGAGCTAGGGTTGTTCAGTACTTATTTTCTTTCAGACCATGAGGGGATATGGTTAAAATTAAAAATCAATAAACCTATATCTAAATGCCCCAAAGCAAAGCATATCAGGCTACTGTATGATCAAAATATTGACAACTACAGGACATAGTTGCAGATGGTTAGATGAAATGACATCCTACTTGATTGTGGAAGTGTCAAGGATGCATTTACAGTTTTTATCAATAACTCACAGACATTTTTAAGACATGTTGTCCAAAAGTTCTGAAAATTAATATGGCAACAACCAGAAAACATGACTCTACACCCAAGTGGTTCTCATCCACTCTGCAGAGGCTTAGAGCATTGGTTATGATTTATTATGATAAATATAAAAATCATGATGCAGACAAAGCTAGTTATATTAAGTTAAAGAGTAAATACAGATCAAAAATGAAAGTGTGGGGCAAATGACAATTACATTAATACTGCTGCATGGAATGTTGTAAAGACTGAACGGTGAAAGTGATGATTGTAATGTGAATATCACACCAGATGAATCAATGCTTGTGATATAAGTTCCTCTGCTGCAGTTGAGTCAAATACGAAATGTCAACAGGACCTAAAGGAAGCTGTACCTTTCCTACAACATGTGAAACACACTTCTCCTACATGTGAATGGAAAGAGGTACAGTTAAGTGATATCATGAGATCAATTGCAAAATTAAGAAGCTCAAGAGCAGAAGGCATTTATGGTCTTTCTAATTTTGTAATTAAAAAATAGGAGATATAATAGCATTTCCACTCTGTGTACTTGTAAACTGGATGTTTACTAGTGGTTATTTCCAAACATGTTTAAAAATGACAGTGGTCACACCACTACACAACAAAGGAGACAAGTCACGTCCAAGTAATTATCGACCAATTTCTCTTATACCCATTCTATCGAAAGTAATAGAGCGTTGCATGCAACTCCAAATCCATAAACATCTATCTGCCAACAACCCCCTTAGTGATTCTCAGTATGGATTCAGACCTATGTTATCAACTGTGAAGGCAGTGGAAAATATTATTTCTTTCACTTTGTCTGCATTCGAATCCGAACTTTCTGTAAATGCCACACTTGTAGATGTAAGTAAAGCTTTCGATTCTGTCAACCACAGAATTCTATTAAATAAGCTCTACTCGTATGGTTTTGAAGGCAAAGTACTATTTCTGGATATGTCTTATCGGAGTGAGAGAAAACAAATAGTGCATTTTAACAGAAACAAATCAAACACACTGGGTGTAACATGAGGTGTGCCACAAGGGTCCGTGCTTGGACCCTTGCTTTTCATAATCTATGTAAATGATTTGTTCAATATGATGCCTTGTAAGTCCATACTATATGCAGACGACACCATCTTTCTTACAGTAGATAGGGCCTTGGACATACTCAAGCACAAAAGTACAGAACAACTCAGAATATCCAGTGTATGGTTCAGAACAAATGAATTACAAATTAACCACTCTAAAACTGTAGACATTCTATTCAGCCTATGTAACAATGACAACTGTAGTTCCTCAGTTAAGCTTCTTGGTATTCAACTGGACCCAAAATTAACCTGGGAAACTCGCACCAATTATGTACGCAAAAAGTTATCTCGAGTCACCTATCTGCTAACTAAGCTCAGGACTTGTGTGATGGACGAGCTACTACTAAATGCCTATAATCCCTTTTTTCATAGCCACCTCACGTATGCAGTTCTGTTATGGGGCAACGCCTCTAGGGCAAAAAGATTTTTTCTTTGGCAGAAAAAGGCCATTAGATGTATTGATGGAGTGAGAAACCATGTATAATGTAGAGACTATTTCAAAGAGTTAAAAATACTGACACTTACATCACTGTTTATTCTCAGTTGCTTAGTGCACATAAAGGAAAACCAAGAAAGCTATAAACTGCGCGAGTCTGTGCATAGCCATGACACACGCCAAAGGCAGATGATGGACATCCCAGTTATTAGGCTTAAAAAAACTCAAAAGTTACACGTACACAGGGATACAATTATTTAACATGCTACCACCTACAGAACACAGTGTATCACTGAATGTCTTCAAAAATATTACAAAAAGGTGGCTTGGACGGAAAGCATTCTATACAATAGAAGAATTTAAAGTATGTAATAAAAATGATCTAATCTATTATAACTGCTGTATGACATGACTACCATCTTACATGAGCATTTCTGAAAATGTTATTGTATCATGCAGTTGTGCTTTATTTACATAATGTATTTTTACTCAATCTTTGGTTTGCTTTCCCCACAACATTTTCTGTGTGTTCTTTCCAATTTAAATTGTTCATAATTGTAATCTCTAGGTATTTAGTTGAATTTATGGCCTTTTGATTAGACTGATTTATCGTGTAACTGAAGTTGAACGGATTCCTTTTAGCCCTCATGTGGATGACCTCACCCTTTTTATGATTTAGGGCCAATTGCCAATTTTTGCACCATTCAGATAGCTTTTCTAAATCTTTTCGCAATTGTTTTGATCTTCTGATGAGTTTACTAGACCATACACGACAGCACCATCTGCAAACAACCTAAGACGGCTACTCAGATTGTCTCCTAATTGCTTTATTAAGGTAAGGAACAGCAGGGGGCTTATAACACTACCTTGGGGAACGCCAGAGATCACTTCTGTTTTACTCGATGACTTTCCTCAATTGCTACCAACTGTGACCTCTCTGATAGGAAATCACGAATCTAGTCACATAACTGAAACGATATTCTCTAAGCACGCAATTTCACTACAAGCCGTTTGTGTAGCACAGTCTTAAAATCCTTTTGGAAATCTAGAAATACGGAATCATTTGAAATCCCTTGTCAATAGCTCTCAACATTTCGTGTGTGTAAAGAGCTAGTTATGTTTCGCAAGAACGATGTTTTCTGTATCCATGTTGACTGTGTATCAATAGACCATTCTTTTCGAGATAATTCCTAATGTTCAAACACAATATATGTTCTAAAATCGTGCTGCATATCGACGTTAATGATATGGGCCTGTAATTTAGTGGATTACTCCTACTACCTTTCTTGAACATTCGTGTCACCTGAGCAACTTTTCAATCTTTGGGGACGGATCTTTCGTCGAGCGAGCGGTTATATATGATGGTTAAGTATGGAGTTATTGCATCAGTATAGTTGGAAAGGAAGCTAATTGGTTCTCAGTCTGGACCAGAAGACTTGCTAAGTTATTCGAGCTCTGGATTATTTACTTCGTCTTCTATGGTGAACGACTTTCAAAAGGCTGTGTTTAGTAACTGCTTTTGCAGCACTCTTGTCGACAGTATTTCCATTGCTGTGGCGCAGAGAAGGCACTGACTGTGTCTTCCCGCTAGCATGCTTTAAATACGACCAGAATCTCTTTGGTCTTTCTGCCAGGTTTTGAGAAAAAGTTTCGTTGTGGGAACTATTAAAAGCATCTCGCATTAAAGTCCGCGCTAAATTTCGAGCTTCTGTGAAAGATCGCCACTCTTGGAGGTTTTACGTTCGTTTAAATTCTACTTTTTTGAACAGACACGTCTTTTGTTAATTTTTGGTGGATTTGGGAGTTATGGTATTCAGTCTCATACGACAAACCTATGCTCACTAATCCCTGACTCCATTTTCATGGTCCTTACTAGCTCAAGTTTATTCGTTGCTAAGAGGTCAAGTGTGTTTTCACAACCATTTACTATTCGAGTGTGCTCATTAACTAATTGCCGAAATAGTTTTCAAAGAATGTGTTTAGCACAATTTCGGATGATGTTTTATGCATACCTCCAAATTTAAAAATCTATTTCCACCAACATGTCGAGGGTAAATTAAAGTCACCAGCAACTTTGTTGTATGAGTTGGGTAAGAGTTTGAAATTAAACTTTAGTTTTCTTTGAACTTTTCAGCCACTGTATCATCTGAGTTGGGAGGTCGGTAAAAGGATCAAATTATTATTTCATTCTGGTTGCCAAGAATGACCTCTACCCATACACAGGCACTATCTGCTTCAATTTCACTTCAAAATAAATTACTTCTAACAGCAACAAACACGCCACCTCCAAATGTGTTTACATTATATTTTCGGAACACAGTTAGATTCTTCGCAAAAACTTCGGCTGAACTTACCTCCAGCTTTAGCCAGCTATCAATGCCCATAATGATTTGAAAATCAGTGCTTTCTGTTAGCGCTTGGAGCTCTGGTACACACAGCTACGACAACTTGCAGCTGTATACCGATGATTCCTGTATCGAAGTTCTTCATATGTACGACCTGCACCCTTTGAGACGGAAGCCATTTTTGTATTTTCCCAAGAGACTCTATCCTAGAAAACGCCCCAGTCCACGCCACACAGCTCCTTCTATCCATGTATGCGCCTCCTACGTCTAGTGGACTACTGGACTATTCAGCATGTTGTGGCTGTGCATTCTTCTAATGTTTTGTGGTTCCTGGGTGGATGAGAAGTGGCTTCTATGATAGGTGGGTCGCCGGTTTCCTCTCACTACAACACAAAATGCACACATGGTTAAAATACACTTTATTACACGAACCAATTGAAAACTTAACTTCAATGTCTCCAGTCTGAAGTTCGTGGTTAACAGCAATCAAGTAACATGTACTAATTCTTGAATCTTGTCTGTGTCCATACAATGACTAATGTTGCTTCACAGCTAGCTAAGGTGCAAGACGACGACTATCAAGCCTAGGTGACAGTGCGGCGTATTGAGGTGCAATCCACTGAGTCCTGAGATTGAGGCAGCTCAGTCGGTTGCGGTGGCCTAAATGCACGCTGCCCAGGGAACGTAGCCTGAGGGTGTGCCTAGGTCAGTGCCGACCAGTGTGCTGCCAAAGGTGTACACCAGTACACAGCAGAACCTGAAACCCCACCACCCTACGGCGCAAGTCGACGAATCTGCAGCCTACACGGTCGCAGAACCAACTGAGCCTCTGATTCACACATAGCAAAACTTCCACAGCAGGCCTACATGTTGCCAAAGATGTTTTCAGTACACTGCAGGAGTTTCACTGGGACGCCCTTACACAAGCTCCATACTGTCCCAATCTCTCCCAATGCGACTTTTATATTTTTGGAACACTGAAGAAAGACACTGGTGACTGTCAACTCGCTTCGGATTGAGAGATGCACTCCTGGCTGCAATTGTAGTGCCGTAGGTAGCCACATATGTTTTTGTTGCTCACAGTGGGGTAAATGTGTTGAAAGTTATGGCTGTTACTTCTCACATAATAAACAGTTCACTTACTTTTTTCCCATGTGTCCATTTTCAATTGACTACTCCATATACTGATCTAAAACTGTAACACACTTTGAAATAATTTTCTTGAATTATCTGCACTTTTCAAGCCTTAGGTAGCAAGCACTAGATCTGTGTTTGATCAGTTGTTTCAGACGGAATGTTCTTTGTTCATCATAATCTAAATTTTCTCGTAGTAAAAGTTGGTTCTGAACTAACATAGCACATACGTTTGCAAACGTTGCAGTATTATTTAATATTATCCATCTCTCTTAGTGCCAGACTCCACCCTCATGTGAAGGAGAACCCATCTTTAAGCGTCAGCAGTACTGTCATATCTACCATACAGAGGGCTCCAAAATCAGTTTTTTGGCGAAATATGCAGATCTGGGTCATTTTGGACTCAAACATCGATTGTTTAAAAATTATTTTTCACCGTGTTCAGCACGTTCACCATCTCCATGAAGACACCGGGCATTGTAAACTAAACAGAATGATTAGAAAAGATTCTGAGCCCTATTTGCTTTTTTCCATTTTATAAATTACTAGATTTGGTACCCCAAGGACATTCTCAAGTGTGGTTCTTCGTAACGAAAAGAAACAAATCTCATAGCCCACAGTTCATATAGTATGAATTACACAAATTAAAAAAAACATTACACATAAATAATGAATGTCCTACAGAAAAGTGCAACATTGAGTGAACTGTGCATAATGAAATGGGAAATACTGCATAGTAACAAATTATCAAATTAAAAAGCACTAATGTGAATATCACATTAAATTACGTACCAAGCAGCACTTATAAACTGGATTCAAAATAAGCTGCAAATGTCCTATATGAGGGCACAAAGTAGATTGGTTGAGGTGTTCATTAACCATTAACACTAATGTCAGTAGTGGTGTTCAAAGTGTTCAAGATTATTTCCTGTCTGCCAGGGCATGCAAAATGAGTGGCCCTTGCAATACAACAGGCAAGACAACTGACAAACGAATGTAAAACAAAAACTGTGTAAAAAAAAAAATAGCTCAGGTGATTTTCACTAATCATTAACCCAGACGTAAGTGCGTATAAATGTTTAGGCAAGTTGTCATTACGTTAAGAGTCACATAAAATAAAAAATGCAATGACTTAAGAGGGTATATGAGGGCGACACTGGATTTTCTAACCTATATTTATTATTTTTTCACTAAAATAACAAACAAATAAAAAACTTAATTTTAGACATTTATTATACACCCTTAAGATTGTATTAGGTATTGCATTAAGTAAGAAACGTGCACAGGACACTACATGACATCAACAAAAGGTCTTCCCGGAGTGTGGGAGTGGTTGGTTCGAGCTCTGAACACAACAATTTTCAAAATAGAACAAAATTTCAATAACGTCTTTGAACCTGAAGATATTGTCTAACATAGTACCTAAAGATATTTATAAAGATAGTTTTTAACAAAATGGCGACAATCTGATATAAAAGTTAATTTTTTCGACAAAAGCTTCATTGTAAAAACTTGTGTCACCTATCGAAATTAAAATATCTCGCAAAAATCACAGCAGAAAAAACGTCGACTCAATAATTACAAAAATCTACAATATAATTGCACATGTACTGCACGAGTTACATCTCCCGCCAACTTGAAACACAATGCCTTGAAAAGAGAAGCGTTTAAAGATGCTACTAATGTTTTTTACACTGAAACCAAACAAAAGTTTAATCGAGAACGCCAGCACCATACAGTGGGCCTTTTTTGCCCGACGTTGAAACACACTCATATTTATGAAATTATATCAATTAACTTACTTCCGCTTACCAATCGGCTCGTTCTTTGCACGATAGGCATTACTTTTAGATCCATGTAAACACGTTTGTTTGTCATTTTCAAACACTCACGTTTCACTTCATATAAAAAAACAAGCGATATGTCAAGATAAGCAGACAAGATACAAGCACATGCTTTCCGATTATTTACGACAAACAAATCATATTACAACAAGAAAACTTGTCAAAAATGGTATTTTAATTGACACTAATAGTAGAGGGTAAAGTATGTTCTGGTACAGTCTGCACTGCTGCCAAATTTTTCAATATGGCGGCTCTCCCTGGTTGGTCCTTCCACCTCCTCTCTAAGGGGGACAATGTGACAATGTCACATTGTTGAGCTCACCACCACCCCTCCTCCTCCTCACTTCCCCTCCCCCAATTTCCTATTCCCTTCCTCTCCACTATTTGTGAATTGCAGGGGAAAAGATTCAAACTGTGCTGAGCTGCTGGGAAATAAGGGCATGAGGTACTGTCTTCGGAATTGTGTTCATTTACTGAAATGTGTATTATCCTGCTGGAAACATTTCCTAAATTCTGGCAGGGTAACTGAACTTATCTTAAAAACAGGGAACAATATGTGGAAATAGATCAAGAAAGGGACAATGTCATTAGGAAATATAATTCCAAGCTACTGGCTGTTAAATATGGAGTGCCACAAGGATCAGTAATGGGTCCTGTTCTGTTCTTATTCTATGTAAATGACCTAAACATAAGCAATGACAGCAGTAAAATATTTCAATTTGCTGATGATACGAGTGTTCTAATTACAGGAAACTCAGAAGAAACTCTTGTAAAAAACACAAAAGAAACCACTGACAAGCTAACATGTTACTTTGATGACAATGACTTAATAATAAACACTGAAAAAACTATAGCTATGGATATACACACAGTACAAACAAAAAATCTGATATCACCCAATCTAGAGGTATATGGACAGACAATTGCCAAAACAGCATGTACCAAATTTCTTGGACTTCATCTACAAGACAACTTGAAATGGAAAGCACATATTGAGCAAATGAACAAAAAATTAAGTATTCTTGTTTTGTGCTGGGTACATTAAAAAATTGTACCAGCTACAACACCCTTCAGTGTGTATATTATGCAGTTGTACACTCTCACCTTCGGTGTGGGATTATGTTCTGGGGAAATTCTGGAATGCCATCAAAACATTCAAAATTCAAAAAGAAAAGAAAAAAAAATTATAAGAATAATGGAAGGGGTAGATAATCGCAAATCATGTAGACCATTGTTTCAAAAAAGGATGATCCTGCCACTTCCTTGCATATATATATATATATATATATATATATACTTGAAAGTATAATGTATTTAAAGCAAAACTTACACACAAAAAGACCACTCATCACTCAAAATCACACAATACACAGCTATGATACAACACAAAAATTGGATGTACATGTTCAAAGTGCCAACACAAAGTTATTTCAAAACAGCCTTATCCTTCCTAGTATCTAACTATACAATGCCTTACCAGGTATCATTAAACACATACGAAACATTGGTCACCAAATCTAAACTGAAATCGTACTCAGTTGATCACTGCTTTTACACAGTAAATGAATACCTACAAAACTAAATTTTTGTGTGTTTACCCAATGTAGTCTCATTCAGAAGAACATTTGTATTTTATCTCTCTGTATAAAGTGTAACAACATTTATTTAAGTATTCATCATTAATTGATATATTAATGTGTGTCAATATGTACAAAGGTATATTATATGTAAAACTGTTAATATTAACAAAAAAATCCAAATCTCTTGCACATTGTGCAGCTGTAGATGAAAATGGATCAATAAATCAATCAAACTGACAATTAACCTACAGCCTTGCTGCTTGAAATTCAAGTAAACACAACTGCTTGTGAGGACAGCAAACTATCACTGGGGTGTAGGAAGAGTAGCTTCCTTCAGATGTACAGCAGTATAGCTGCTCAGGAACTTTTACAGATACATACATAAAGACATGATAAGAACGGATGAGGCAATAAACTGTCACACATACACGCTACCACAAGTGACGGAAAATGCTTCACTGCTCTTATTACACATCAAAACTGTCAAGAAAAAACCATTACTCATAAACAATGGATCATAATGACACACACACACACACACACACACACACACACACACACACACACACACACACACACACAAACACCTGCTAGATCTCCACGCTACCACAACTGACGGAAAATGCTTCACTGCTCTATTACACATCGAAACTGTCAAGAAAAAACCATTACTCGTAAACAATGGATCATAATGACACACACACACACACACACACACACACACACACACACACACACACACACACACACACACACACACCTGCTAGATCTCTTCGTGCTGTGATATACTGTTCCTGGTCTGCAGGATTCAGTCACTGGCTGGACAAAAGACCCAAGATCAGGATGCTTCCGGGAAGCCATTAAAGGTCTATCTCAGAGAGGATAGTCCCCCTGGAACAATTGTGAAATACCCGACTATTCGTCATGGGGAGAGTTGAACACTCAATAATCGCATGCTTTCAAATGTCATGGACGTGCCAGCAGTGTCTGAAAGTGGTCCTTGGCTAAGTAAAATCAGTCTCATTTATGAAAAACATTGAAATAATATGTCCCACATAAATGTGATACTCTGAAATCTTTATACTAGTTTTCTCCCAGTCCGCCAATCGGCCCCCATACAAATGGAGAACAGTGCCCATTCTCGACATCCTCAGCCACTGCACATGTTTATAATCTGTCATCAGTTGAGTTTACTCTGCTTCTTCATGTAAATTGACCAAAGGCTGTCTGGTAGAGGTTTCAGACACTTCACTGTACCAAGTAACAGCAGCTCTGTGTGTGTGTGTGTGTGTGTGTGTGTGTGTGTGTGTGCGTGTGCGAGGGGGGGGGGGGGCATGGGCCCGTGTTCTCATATACTGTGGAATGAGGAATAGACAGTGAAGGAATTTTACACAGGTCACTTGCTCCTCATGGAATAACACACTTTGTGTCTGCCTGAAGTGTTGCTGTTCTTAACAGCTCAATTGCTGTAAATTGAGCTCATTTGTTTTTTTTAAAAAAAAGTGATTAAATAGACATAAACACTCATCTACTGCATGAAGTACTACATCACATATCCTCCAGGCGGGCTTCTAATGCTTGCTACAACAAATATTGTACAGACAGACCTCACCTCAAATTGTGTAAAGCGTGCAGTTTTACACTTTTGAAACAAATACTGTGATGCCAACAGTGCGAACTGTGGATACAGTAATAAAATCAATGAAATCTCCAGCTAAGTAGGTGGAAATTCACTCTTGTGGTATAAACTTGGCTTGCTACAACGAATACTGAATCGAGAACATTGACTCTTGGCTTGAATATACTACAAAATAAGCACTTAACACCATCCAACAATCCTTAAACATAGGTAGCAAGTTCCGCATGCTACAGTGAGTAGACTTCGCCAATAACCTATTGCTGATAGGACCAACCAACCAACCACACGATAACCAATATTGAGTGAACATTCCGGGATGGATAGATGTGTTTTTCTTGTGAATGGTACCAGTGTCTTAAGAGGAGAGAGACGTGATCTGCTTATAAGCTACCAACTATTAGGGGGGGAAAAACACTATTAACAACTATGTGACGCTGTGTGTCAATTCGGCCTTGGTTCTACACGAAGACAAAACGCTATAATAACTAATAACGTCACAAAATGACGAGGGGGGCGGGGGGGGGGGGGGGGGGGGGGGGGGGGGAAGACTTCCACGGGAACATTGCACATTTCTTCACTTCGATGTGTGTATACATATTAGGCAGCTTAGAACCAGTCTCACCTCACCTCCTCCCTCCATCTCCTTCCTCTGTAAGTAAGGATACTTGTTTCCCACGTCTGTTCTAACCTATTGCTGATGGTACACAAAGAGGACCGTGTTCTACAGTTACTCTGCTTTAGTCAGTGTTCGGGTGACAATGATGTACGTTTCCAGTCTGCAGCTGGACACCCACCCCTCCCCTCAGGTAGTGGTTCTGCTTTGCCAGCCCAATGGTACACAAAGAGATTCAACAGTTTACAATGCTCTGCTACAGTCAGCATTGAGTTGACAGTGATATACCGTTTCAGGTCTTCAGATATCAAACGTATTTCTAGGAAAAGCCAACCCCTGGAACAATAGTAAAATACTTGACTATTCGTGACAAACATCTCTCCAGTAGAAGAATGGCCAACAGAATCCTACGGCCATCAAAAATTTTGATCCCCTCAGTTCCGAGAGTTCCGGAACCTGTACAGAAATAGAACAGAGATCAACATAAACATCACTTGCGCCCTTTTCATTGCTCATGAAAACCACACATTGCATATTCTACCACCATACAGTGAGACATCAAGAAATCTCCAATTTAGTGTTGGAGGGCAGCGTGGTGGTAACCGTAGAGGGAGACCGAGAGACGAATACACTAAGCAGTAGGTACTTGGAGATGAAGAAGCTTGCACAGGATAGAGCAGCACGGAGAGCTGCATCAAACCAGTCTGTGGACTGAAGGCCACAACAACAGCGAGACCTTCAGAAGTGGTGCTCCCGATTGCTATACACACTGGTACCTCTAATACCCAGTAGCACGTCCTCTTGCATTGATACATGCCTGTATTCACCGTGCCATACTATCCCCAAGTTCGTCAATTCACTAACGGTCCAGATCATCCCACTCCTCAACGGCAATTTGGTGTAAATCCCTCAGAGTGGTTGGTGGGTCACATTGTCCATAAACAGCCCTTTTCAATCTATCCCAGGCACGTTCGATAGGGTTCATGTCTGGAGGACATGTTGGCCACCCTAGTAGAGCGATGTCGTTATACTGAAGGAAGTCATTCACAAGATGTGCACAATGGGGGCACAAATTGTCGTCCACAAAAACGAGTGCCTAGCGCCAATATGGTTGCACTATCGGTCGGAGGATGGCATTCGCGTATTGTACAGTCATTACGACGCCTTCCGTGACCACCGAGCAGCATACGTCAGCCCCACATAATGCCACCCCAAAACAGCAGAGAACCTCCATCTTGCTGCACAGTGTCTAAGGCATTCAGCCTGACCGGTTTGTCTCCAACCACGTCTCTGACGATTGTCTGGTTGTAGGCATATGAGACACTCATCGATGAAGAGAACTTGGTGCCAATCCTGAGTGGCCCATTTGCCATGTTGTTGGGCCCATATGTACTGTGCTGCATGGTGTCGTGGTAGCAAAGATGGATCTCGCACAGTGAGAGTCTTAACACGACATCCTGTGGCTGCACGAAAAGCATTATTCAACACGGTGGCGTTGCCGTCAGGGTTCCTCCGAGCCATAATCCATAGGTAGCGGTCATCCAATGCAGTAGTAGCCCTTGGGTGTCCAGAGCAAGACATGTCATCGACAGTTCCTGTCTCTGTGTATCTTCTCCATTTCTGAACAACTTCACTTTGGTTAACTCCGAGATGCCTGGACACTTCCCTTGTTGAGAGCCGTTCTTGGCACAAAGATGCGATCAAACCACGGTATTGACTGTCTAGGCATGGTTGACCTACAGACAACACTTCCTCATGGAATGATTGGAACTGATCGGCTGTAGGTCCCCCTCTACCTAATAGGTGCTGGTCATTCATGGTTATTTACATCTTTGGGCAGGTTTAGTGACATCTCTGAACAGTCCAAAGGACTGTGTTTGTGATACAATGTCCACAATCAATGTCCATCTTCAGGAGTTCTGCGAACCGTGCTGATGCAAAACATTTTTTGATGTGTGTACTCATATGTTGAAACAAAACAGAGTCTATTTTTACGCCTGACAGCAAGCTAAAATTCACATCCCCTCCCTCCTCGTTATTTCGTAACATCCAGCTGAGTAAAATTACAAACTTGGTCTACAATATTGTTGTTGTTGACTGATGAGCAAACTTTGAGGTTAGAGCTGTATAATAATAGTCATTTATGTCATATTTTTCATCAATTTTGCCATGTTTTCTGTAATTTCAACACGTTCTCCAAACCACTGCTCTCGACGACTTGTCACATCAAAAAATGGCTCATCGCGTCGATCTCGTGATGCTATAAGCCACTCACGTTACAACGTGGTCCTCAATTTCTGTATCATTGCTAAACAGCCCCCTTCATTACTTTGCAAGTTCTATATACATAGGGACATGTCATGAACTCTGTTACACTGCGAACATCACCTGACATAAGTACTGTATTGTAATGAGGGAAATAGCCAGCAGTAGAGAGGAGGTGCAAAAACTATGTTCTTACCCGAAACACTTTACAAATTAAGTAAGATTTTATTGTGATTGACCATCTCTTCCTTTGTGGATAGGAATTGTAAAGTATTCTCGTATTCACAGGATAAAGCAGGACATTGAAAGATCTCACCATCACCTTTGATTATTAGCACACCAACAAATGTATCATATCCTTAGCAACACTTTGCCGTCTATTTTGAAATGAGTTGCTCATTTGTTGAACATAGCAGCTAAGGATCCTAAGCAAAACTCTTAATCATCTCTCTGTGCATCTTGTAACTGTTCCACTGTCTTTAACCAGTCCTACCTCCAACACTGTTTTCGATTTAATTTGGACCTGACCAGGAGTAGGAGGGCACTATACACACTACATTCGATACCTCAGAAGGACCAGAACGAGCAGAGTACCACATAATCAATACATCTCAATATTTTGCTTTAGGAAAGAGAGTAACATGCGTTCCAAACTTGACCAATTAATTGACGCTAGTGGTACAGACTAGTATTCTCATTCCAATTCCACAATTACTGTTCTGCAAAGACTGTTCTGTACCAATCTTACTTGGGTCACCCATCCCAGTACACACCATCTCTGTAGTTGCTTGCATGCTGAGGTTAGCAACCATTATTGGTGTTCAACAGATGCAAGACTGATACATTTCAGTGTGTTGTAAACAGACGGTTAAAAAGAAGAAGAAAAAGAAGAATGAAGCTCCAGATGGCAGAAGTCTGACAATTTCACATAAATCACTTGCGCTGTCAATTCTCGAGTAATGTTCTAGTGTTTGGAGTCCACACCAATAAGGTAATGGGAAGGGAGAAATGATTCTAGAACATACACACACACTCCTAACACTACACGGTTCTAATCTTAAAACATGCTATAATGTTAAAGCAGTGTTGTTTGATATATTAGTCACGGAATGCCAAGCTGTTAATACTCCAGTGCAGGAAATATATTTTCAAAACCTCACATAACTAATGAGGAGGTATTGAATAGAATTGGGGAGAAGAGGACTTCGTGGCACAACTTGACTAGAAGAAGGGATCGGTTGGTAAGACATGTTCTGAGGCATCAAGGGATCACCAATCTAGTATTGGAGGGCAGCGTGGAGGGTAAAAATCAGAGGGAGACCAAGAAATGAATACACAACGCAGATTCAGAAGGATGTAGGCTGCAGTAGGTACTGGGAGATGAAGCAGCTTGCACAGGATAGAGTAGCATGGAGAGATGCATCTAACCAGTCTCAGGACTGCAGACCACCACAACAACAACAACAACAACAACATACAGTCAATACAGTGACAAACTTCAAGGCGATAAAACTACCACCTTATGAGGGGGGGGGGGGGTACTGATTATTTGTGATGCATGCACTATATATGTTTCTGGAGGAGTATAGCGCCCATTGTTCACATCAAATTATGATTTGGAAATTATACTATGCTCACATTAGTCCTATGCAATGGTGGTCAGCAATGGAAAAATGCATGAAACAATGGCATCTTCTGAAGAATTAGACAAATGCATAGTAGTGGTGTTTGACATGTAAAACTACACACCATGCTGGACTAACTCCATGAAATCCACACACAACTGTCAAGCAAATGTATACACAGGAATTACAGTACCTCACAAACCCCCGACACTGATTTACGATCACTCCAGTTATGAAAATGAACACTTGATTTATGCATATGATATGGGAGAGGAATGGAGTACTTCACAAGCAGCTTTGCTCATCTGGAGGAGGGTGCCGAAACAGTTTTTCTGTCAGTTTGGTGGACAATGTTCATGACACATGCACTGGAAGTCCTCTACTGGCTGTGGTATGGGAAGCTGGCTGTTAACAATTGCAGGCAGGTAGCAGTCTCTAAGTCACAGCAGAGCAAACAGTATACGGTTATACGAATCAAATGCACATTATATCACACAACTCGTACATCCCGAGATGACGACGAGAAAAAAGTTAAATGTGTGATAAATGGCCTGCAGCAACAACTCCCTCTTTGGAAGGCAAGTCTTCCTCATCTATAGATCAAGATCTTAACAGGGTCTGTTGAACCATCTGGAGTACAAATGTGTTAGATTTCACTTTTGACAGCTCTTGGTCACAACAGTCAATATTGGTTATTTTGAATATGATTAATTTATTAAAACTGCATAATTATGTTTCATTCTGATAGTGCATTAACTCTAAATATTATTAGTTCCAGTTTACAGTAATGTATTCACATAACTTGACGATCTCCTGATAAATGATCAGGGAACTGAGTATTATACTCAAATGTTGTATGTTTTTTATGTTATACTTTCTGACGTGTTCCAAACGCACAAGAATGACCTCATTTCTGAGTCTACAGAATGCAAACCTAATCTAGTCTAATCTATAAGTTTTCTCAACTTACCCTGCACAGTTTCAGTTTTTATAATAAATATGGCAAGAACATAGACATCATCAGAATATATCACAAATCAGTTTGTTACAGTTCTTTATTTTGCTTCCCCGTTTGTTACCTATTGCCAACATGCAACCAAACTGTCAGTTTCCAACCTCACACAATGCTATAGATTGGTCTTATCAATCTTGTTATGCCAATGTTCATTTAGGCAGCAAAAGTAAGTGATTACACAATCTGAAAGTTTTGGAATGTGTTAAATAATAAGTTTTTGAAACGTAATGTTAGAGATGAATGCTTAAGATTATGTGAGTAGATCATAACTGAGGTGGTACTGAACTGACCTATGGAGTAAAGAAATTCATGGCACAACTTCACTGAAAGATGGATTTATTAAGACACACCTTGAAGAATCAGGAAATCGTGAATTTGGTAATGATGGGACAACGGATGGAGGGGAGGGTGGCAAGGCTGGGGAACTTTAACAGGCACATCAAGGCTTGACTATAACAAGCAGGTTCAAATGGAAGTAGGCTGCAGTTGCTATGTAGACATGAGGTTTGCACTGGAGAGCACAGAGAGCTACAATACCTATTATGAACAAACATTTTACGTACTGCTGGGTGCATGTAGAGTCATCTGTAACTTGGTTCCAGCATGTTCAAGAGAATATTGTGATTCTATTTTAATTGTGTTGTGGCCAAAGGAAACTGGGATGCATCTGTCTTGTACTGCTTCATTTGTAGGATTTACAACACACAGAATTCAGCATTCTTACTCTATGAAGTTAAATACAAAATAAATATTAAGCATGCTGAGCTTCTTATATTTAAGTTTTCCATCTAATATTCCTTGCTCCTGGCAGATTTTCGAGTCTGAAATATTTTTTTTGTAATTTGCAAATTTAACTGATTAAGGAAGTGAGATGTACAGGACACTCCTATATAGTAAAAGTAGTGTTCTTTGGTACTACTTTGAGTGGTGTTACAAATACACATAACTCGTACTGGAGTCCTTACAAACCTAGCTAAATTTGGAGTATTAGACAAAGAAAATAAAATAATGTGTGAAAGAATTCCAATCTGACATTTTGCTATTTTGTACTGTGTGTTTTTTGCCACAACTAATAATGTGCAAAAATGTCATTGTAAAGATGGCAGTACAGTGTATAGACTTACAGACCTATAACATTAACAGTTTCACTTTTATACATGATTTCAGTGGATACTAATACTTTAATTATGGAAAGTAACAACACCAAGAAAATTCACAAAATGCACACAGTCCAATTAATATTAAAACAATCAACTGGATATACAGGTTAAAAATTTTTAAGCTTGAAGCACTAGGAGTAAGGTGTCAACACAAACAAGGTACACAAATCATTTTTTCTTTACTAAAAACACTAATTTTCATATCACTATAAAAACCCGACGTGTTACTCATTTTTATACGGCGAGTTTCCCTCCGTTCTATAAAACACGATGTGAAGCGAGGGCAGATCAAGTTAATCCTTACATTAGGAGCCGACACACATACTCGACACTTCACTGGCAGGTGTTGATTATCACTGATGCTGCAGTCCCTCAAGATGTAGAAATCCTACCCACTAATAAGGTGACTTCTTCAGGAATGACAGAATATCTCTCATTGCCCAAAATCCTTAGTAAAGTTACACCTTCAACAATTTTACCCATAACATTTCAATAGTTAGCCAAGCTATAAATCACTAAAATACTACTCACTATACATGACTTTCAACATTTTATATCATTCCCTCAGGGTGAATTCCGGGTGACAGCAAATGTCCTGAACTAAGCAATTGACAAATTGCATAATTGCTGCATGGTGTAAAGCTTACTGCAGTCAGTTCAGCAAGGACCACAGAAACACTTATTTCAATTTAAGTATGCTATATAGAAATTATGTCTTTCACAGAACAAAATTGTATTTAAAATATTTACTTTTAATCTGTGGACCTTTACTATAGGATACTCTAACTAGAATAAAACTGCCCCGAGACAAGCATCTTGTCGTAACACTCTGACAACATTTCACATCAACAGTGGCAATTTCTGGAATGTTCTCTTCACAAACTTACTCAATGCATTTCATTTCAGCCTCAAGTATTTTGCAGTCCAGTTTCTCTTTGATTACCTTGTACCATGGCACATAACACACCAGGCAACAGTACTTTTAGCAGCCATTAGCTTGGTAGTACTGAACACAGAGCACTAAACTGATCACAGCTTTATGTTTTGATCAAACTTAAAAAACGTTGTATCAATCTTACAGATAACTAAAGTAACAACTTTAAAAATTCACAAGAATTAATGCACTCGGGAAAACATTTCTAAAAGCCAATATCTGAGAGTTACTAAATTTAGAATACGAGTACAGGATATGGTTACCAATTGGTGTGGTTAACAATTATAAACAGTATGCTAATAATCACAGATGAGGGTGTTTTCCTCTTTGCAGTGCTTAATTTTCAACTTCCGTATTTCGCTGTACTTTACGCACATTCCTCGAGCGTGTACACAAAATCTCTGCATACGTTCATCGTTGCACACCTTCCACGGCACAGTACGTACAATCAAATCCACCTTCAAAAAGTGACTGTCATCACAAGTGAGTGATGTCACTTACACCAAATGACAAGTTACATCCCAATGTCGACAGATGGCATTAGCTCTGGACTCTCGTGCCTTTTTGACACCACAGACATTAGCCAGCCGGCGTCAGATACTGACGTGCAGCCTCGCACCAGCACGCTGCAGCTAGGCGTCACGTGTATGGAGCAAGCAGGAGTGGGGGCGTGGCCAGCCGTCAGAACTGTTCGTATGCGTTCCGGCTACGATGGGCGTCTAGCTGGGCAGCAGGTTTCCTGGAATCGCTACCAGAGGTCACCGCACGAGTCGACGGGCCCGCCGCCTCCTCACAGAGAATGCCAAATTGAGGAAGTGTTGTGATATGTGAACTGGAAGTGCCACACGTGTTTCGTAGTTACAGACAAGATTCTCGTTAAAAAAAAATCAGTAAAAAAAAAGACAAAAGATAAAAAAAGGAGAAACTTAGAACGTAGGTGTGTAACATTGCATTTCTGTATATTTACTAAAAGTTGATGAATATTTTCTATAAAGACAAATGTATTTAAACAAACTTTAAGAAACAGGTACACACAGACAAAGTGTACCTTTCTAAAATAACTGCCAAGTGAACAGTGTATTTTGTTAATGATTCTATTGGAATACGATGTTTATTTACTCCTCTGTAACACAATTTATACTAATCTTACCACAGTTGAACCCTTGTTCTGCATTTATGGGGGTGGGGGGACAAGTGTTCAACAGGGCAATGAAATGTTGCTTTTGGAATAATTAGTAGAATATGCCCCATTATGGCTAAAATACATTAAGAATAAAATTTCTGTGTGTAAATAAATCTGTAAAGTAAGGAGAAAGGGTCATGATTTAATATAGACAATGTATTTTTTTGCTGTTCTGATGAAGAATGTTCCAGAAAAATGTTTATATATTGCTCTGTAAAGCAAGCTGAAGGCAGTTGCCATAATTTGCTGTGGCCTATACGAAAGTAGGAGCTGTGAGCTCTCGCGCACGCTGGCACTGCCTTCTTCTCTCTCTCTCTCTCTCTCTCTCTCTCTCTCTCTCTCTCTCTCTCTCTCTCTCGTTTGTTCTCGATGGCTGCTATATAAAATTTAAGTGTCACTCTCGTATCTGTAGCTTTTGGTTAAATGATTACACTAATTTAATTACAATAGCTGTGTTTGAATCAAAAACATACCTTCCTCTTCCATTAAAGTCACATCTCAATTCATTATGTTGTATTTTAGAACTTTTTCAGGCTGAAGTAAAGGAGGGTTGCCAACAATTTGTTTGGTGGCCACAACTGGACGCTACTATTGTTCAATTGGTATTTACTTTATCAAACTTTTATTCCAGCATCCATGAGATCTCCTTTATTGATTGCTTCCAGTCACTGGCCTCTAAACAATGCCATCGGCCAACGTTTTTGTCAGTCTGATGGGAATGGTAATCTGGTGCTGGATGACAGAATACAATTCCATTGCTACGTAAAAAGAATTTTCTATGCACCACTCTACCATATCAGAAGCTTTGCCACCACAAGAGTTGATTTAAAGTTTTATAATACTATTTTCTTTAAATTCAGTAACATCATCCAACTTTTAAATGCTTCATATAATTTCAACAAACAATATCTCTCACAATTGCACTGCACAATAGCTGTCTCCCCTGAAAGTGTCTCACCTGTATCTATTTTATATATTGACTTATGACATCTTTTTTATTATGCAAATGTTTGTCAGAACATTGTATTCTCCACATTTACACAGCAAATGAACTCAGATTCAGTATCTCATATTTTGTAATAACTGTGTTTTCGTTTAATGAATAGTTTACTATTTTACCACTAACTTTATTTAAATGTTGACTGGAAATGCTAATAAAAAAAATATGCTAATTTAAAATTTTTCCATCGTATGAGTTGGTGGACACCACAATTGAAAGAAGGCCAAAATACACTTATGTCAAGAAAACACGAATAATCATTTAAACAAAATTTAACAAAAATTACTGTCACTTAACGTGAGCACACTTGCGCAAGATTACTAGCCGATTTATTTATGAACAAACCTTTACTTGCAATCATTGTACATAGTCTGAGGGTGACCAAATGTTTATAACATTTCTTTTACTTAAATATTGTTATAATATATTAGTTTAGTGCAGGGAAGTAGTCATGTTGAGTCAGATTGTGTCTGTAGAGCTTAAGAATGTTGTCGTTTCAGTGGGAACAGCCTTCAGCCAATGGAAAACCGGACAGTGATGGAACACTATGGCTGCCAAGAGGAGACTGGGACTTTTCATCAAGTGAAAAGCTCAAGGACGCAACTGGGACACTTCTGCGTTTGTGCTGGAAGACAACAGATTGGCTGTGGTAATGTGTCCGATTCAGACATATATTCTGGACTGTGAACAGCTGCTACCGTATGAGACTAACTTTAGAGGACATTTTTCAGGTAGATCTCGAAGGGGCACTTATGTGAGGTATCGTAGAAGGCAGATCTGCTTGTGATGTAGTGCTTTATTCGGTAGTGTGGCTAACAGGTTCTGGGTGGTGAACTGGCGCTACGATACCCCAACTTTTGAAGGGACTCTAGTCTAGCTCTTAAGAGATCTGAATGTACTCCAGAGTAGAACTTTAATTTTTTCCAGTTCATTTACGGAACTGAGGATGGACAGAGTACGAATTTTTATCTCACATGAAATAATTTGTAAATCATTGTGTTGAACTCTGAACTGTTTTGAGCTGGTGAATATTTTGTGTATTGTGATTACGAAATAGACTTAGTTTCCACATATCTCCAATTACAATTTAGGTTTGGGACTTCGCTACCATCTCGTAATGGTCCCAACGTAATTTCACTGCATTTAATAAGGGTATTTTCTGTCTGGATTTTAACTTAATATTGTAGGACAACTTCCCACTTATCTCAAATGTCCCTTCTTGAATAAACATTATTCAACATAATTCTCTGCCCTCTACATCAGTTACAGACATTGGAATAGAACCTTTGTTATTAAATTACTCACTTAACTTTTATTTTGTATTTCTGTATATCTTATTAACTCGCAATTTTAGCCAATGCACAAACTATTTCACTGCAGGACTATAGCTATATTAATTGCAGCGAATTAGCTGTGGGGTATGAAAGCAGATGTGTGCAGCTCGACTATGACTACATCGAGCTATTCTTTTTTATAAAGAGCCGTGCATAGTCCAAGAAGCTAATGTATGAGTAACCGGAGGTAAAGACAAAACTGATCTGCTCATATGTATGTGGTTTGGAAGAGCAACTACCCAAGCAGCACTGTTACGTACTGTCATGTGTGTTGAGCCCTTTTGCTTCATATGTATTTGAGTCACTTTCAGCAAAATTGGTTTTACCAGCCCCCTTTATTTTATGAATTTCTTCAATGGAATTAATTACACCTGTGGTCTATGATTTTAATACATTCAACAAACTGTTTCTGTAACTCACAACACTTGCCTCTTATTTTATGAATTTTTCAACAATATTAATTACATCTGTGGTCTATCATTGTTATTTTATATTTGTTTGTGTAACTTTCAAACCTGCCCTCCCCCCTGCCCCGCCACCCTTTCCATCCTATGACACGCAAGTCAAAATAATTGCAAATAGTATGTATCTGGAATATGTTAAGCACGGGTAAATTGTGTACCCAACATTTCACTGCTCCACTTGCCCGACCTTACAATTATGTTCTAATGACATTCATATACTTGCAAAAATGTTCATGAGGTTTCAGCTTATTAATTCATTTTAAATATTACTCCTGACCAAAATATGTGGTACATTCATTCTTACTTTACATGGGTCACATACATAATGTTCATTCTTCAAATACCATGTATTTGAATAATGTTAAACAATGAAAACTCCAAGCTGGAATGTCAACACGTAATGAAACGACAGATTGCTACTTACTGTAAAGATCACATGTTAAGTTGCAGACCAGCACAGTTAAAAGACATTTATACATTAATTTCCAGCCACAACCTTTGGCAGAAAAAGATAGAGAAATGCACACAATTGCAGTTGTTTCTCGTTCTTTTCTGACGAAGACTGTTGCCAAAAGCTAATGTGTGAGAGTTTTTTCATTCTGCCTGTTTGCAGTATAACATGTCATCTTCACAGTTATGTATTTGCCGACTGTTCATCCAACTTTTCACCCCCACCCCCCTCCTCCTGCCCTACCTGTAATAAGCTCCAATGATCTCCCACACTTGTAAACATGTTCATATAAAGTTTCAGTTTATTGGTCCATTTTTTAAATATCTCTCCCAATCAAAGGACATGTTACATGTCACTTAAACAATGGACTGATTGCATGTCATATCAACAAAATGTGTTTATATACTTGGAAAATTACTATGTACCAAACTATGTTCATGTAGTTGTTCCTGTATGTCATGTAGGTAAAATTTGTATGTACCTAGAAAGTTGTGTAATGGATAAAAGAAGAAATTTTCATTATGTTTTAATATCATTTAAAATAATAATATTTTATTATGTAAAATTCCGTGAAAATGTACCACTGGTGTAACATTCCCCCCCAATTCCTTCTTTTTACCCCTGCTATTCTTTCTGGCACTGCATTCCTCTCACCCCACCATCACTCGCCTGTTATCCCACTCACACCCACCCCCTCCCCCACAAAACCCATCCTACTTCCATCTCATCTGCCTTCCCTGGCCTCAGTAGTCCCCCTCAGCCCTCCCACTCCCCTTTCTCTATCTAACCCAGACCATCCTAACACTGTTAGAAAATTTGTTATTTACAATGAGGTTTTGCTTGTTTTGACACGGACCATTTGTGGTATCAATATGTTGACAGTTGCTTGTTTTGTTTGAAAAATAATAAAAAATGCACGTCATCTTCTTTTATAATAATGATCTTTACACTTCTGTCTCTCAATACAGTATTTGGACACTGTGCCTAGTGTTCTGTATAGTCTTTGACTATATACTTATACGGATATGGTATCTGTGTCGGGGTAGGACAATACGAATGTAGTGTGTGGACATACAATTGAGAGAATGTGAGTCTCGCAGAAGGCGTGCGTGAGATAGTCCCTGCAGTCGCGCTATCCTCTGTGCCCTCGGTGGCTCAGATGGATAGAGTCTGTCACGTAAGCAGGAGATCCCGGGTTTGAATCCCGGTCGGGGACACGTTTTCACCTGTCCCCATTGATATATATTGACACCCGTTAGCAGCTGAAGGTATTAATGTAATTCTAATTTCAGTCTTTGACTACGTCGCACGACACGTTTTCTTGATAACGTATGCTATGTTTTATTTTTTCATTGGTGACATGACACTATCATAAAAAACAGGTGTAATGTGGTAAGGGATGTTTTCAATGCTTTGTATATTGTGGAAAGGGATATCTACAATGTTTTGTATATTGTAAAAGCTACGAGGATGGTATGTTTTCGATCTTTGAAATCAATGCCACCTGGCGCCAAATGGAATTAATATGGTTCTCGAATCTGCTACCTGCAGTCTGGCACGAGATTTCTCAAAGTAGCGTATTTTGAAAATACGCTTGAGAGAAATTGCACGTGTTTTTTATTTTACTTCCTAAGCATACTTTAAGTCCAGAATGAGATCTTTCACTCTGCATTGGAGTGTGCACTGATACGAAACTTCCTGGCAGATTGAAACTGTGTGCCAGACCGAGACTCGAACTGGGGACTTTTGCCTTTCACGGGCAAGTGCTCAGTTTTAATCTGGCAGGAAGATCCACATCAGGGCACACTATGCTGCAGAATGAAAATTTCATTCTGGAAACAACCCCCAGGCTGTGGTTAAGCCATGTCTCCGCAATGTCCTTTCTTCCAGGAGCACTAGTTCTGCAAGGTTCGCAGGAGAGCTTCTGTGAAGTTTGGAAAGTAGGAGACGAGGTACTGGAGGAAGTAAAGCTGTGAGGTCGGGGCGTGAGTCGTGCTTGGGTAGCTCAGTTGGTAGAGCACTTGCCCGCGAAAGGCAAAGGTCCAGAGCTCGAGTCTCGATCCAGCACACAGTTTTAATCTGCCAGGAAGTTTCATATTGTAAGTACTTATACTCAGTTTGTACTTTTGTTCCTGATGTTACGCTGGTCTTTTAGTATTTATATTTAAGCTTCTATAATTTTTCTTTAGAATTTTTGGCCACAATTATCTAATGATAATTACTCAAAATGTATCATAATTATTTAGTGAACAAGATGTTTCCAAGGAATTACTACACGTCATTTCTACTTTTCTATTGTTTTCTTGTGCTTTGTATTCTCTTTGCCTCAAATATATGCTATAGTGCACAAAGTAGACAACCTCATTATTGCTCAATAGATCTATTCATTTCTATACAACAGCCTGTAGTACCAACTCAGATGACTTCAGACAAGAGGAAAATCAGTACATTTCAGGCCCATATTCACTCTAAAAAGATGAGAAGTACTGCATTTAACTTTGTGAAAAGCAGGTGGTGTAATGTTATCAGGTGTTCCAGGAAGTGCATGGTGCAGGGAATGGCAATTGAATCTCAATGTAGACAAGTGTAATGTGCTGCGAATACACAGGTAGAAAGATACTTGCCATTTAGCTACAATATAGCAGGTCAGCAACTGGAAGCAGTTAATTCCATAAATTAACTGGGAGTAGGCATTAGGAGTGATTTAAGATGGAATGACCACATAAAATTAATCATCGGTAAAGCAGGTGCCAGACAGATTTATTGGAAGGATCCTAAGGAAATGCAGTCCGAAAACAAAGGAAGTAGGTTACAGTACACTTGTTCACCCACTGCTTGAATACTGCTCAGCAGTGTGGGATCCGTACCAGATAGGGTTGGTAGAAGAGACAGAGAAGATACAACGGACAGCAGCGCGCTTCGTTAAAGGATCATTTAGTAATCGCGAAAGCGTTACGGAGATGATAGATAAACTCCAGTGGAAGACTGTGCAAGAGAGACACTCAGTATCTCGGTACGGGCTTTTGTTGAAGTTTTGAAAACATACCTTCACCGAGGAGTCAAGCAGTATATTGCTCCCTCCTACGTATATCTTGCGAAGAGACCAAGAGGATAAAGTAAAAGAGATTAGAGCCCACAGAGGCATACTGACAATCCTTCTTTCCACGAACAATACGAGAGTGGAATAGAAGGGAGAACCGATAGTGGTACTCAAGGTACCCTCCGCCACACACCGTTAGGTGGCTTGCGGAGTATGGATGTAGATGTAGAAGTAGTTTGGTTTCTTGTGATGTAGAATATTAAATATTTCAGTTATGATTTCAAATATATAGGTTATCAGTTTGTTCATTTCTAATTTGAGATGTGATGTATTGCATATTTCACATAAGAGTGTGGTGGTGTCAACATTATCTAGTTTTGTTATAGTATAGATTTTTATGACAGATAGTGGTCTTGGGTGTTAGTTTGTAAAGTTGTAGATAATAACTCTGTGAAACAGAAATGTCTATGTTTTCTTCTATATAATTCTTAAATTATATAGATGCTATGTTGTCAAAAAAATTAAATAAAAAATAATTATGTAGTTATAATAAGGTTAAACTTAATAACATAATAATAACAAAAATATGTAAAATTAAAAATCAATACTGCTGTATGATATTATTTTGTACAACTTTTTTTCTTCTTTCTGGTGTCATGTTCGTAAGGTGTGGATCATTGGCAAGAGATGACAATGATGCACCACATACAATGATCATTCTGGAGGAATACAGAAGACAAATACTGTCACTATTCAGTTATTATTGCAATCCCAATTTGGACAGGTAACTTCTTTTATAGACTGTACTTAATCTCTGGCAAACCTACCAATAATGGGCTACTTTTTCTTATGAAGCTGTTTGTTGGAAAACTTGCAAGTTCTGGTGGTAGCTGATATACATATTGGATCAAGTCCTGTAAAGACACAGTACACTAAAAATAAAGAGACATTTTTCAGCTTTTTTGCTAGACACTCCCTCACTTTTGGAAAAAGAAAACGAGATCAAAGTTGATGATGGAAGTTTGATGGCAAATAGTATTTTCGATGCTGCGCATTGAAAGATTGTTTTTAGACAAACTTTTTTATCAATATAATATGGGATCCAGAGTTAATAATGTACAGGTTGAAACTTCCTGGCAGATTAAAACTGTGTGCGGAGCCGAGACTCGAACTCAGTAAAATGTACAGGTTATCAGTGCTTTTACATTTTCATACTACAGCTTAGGGACTCGTCACTCTCCACATGTAGCAGAGCGAGGTCAGCGGTCAGACAATCGAAATGTTAGACTACCGAACTGCTGGTCCGCATTCCATTCTTGGTCGTGCCTTTTATTTTTATTTACTTATTGATTTATTTATTTTTTGATGTAAAACATCAAACAGTGTGATTAATAATCAAAGAGGTACAAATAATGTACTAAAAGTTATTTTCATAGGGATACATGACGCGCTATGAAAAGACTTCGTAGATGATGATGCTGATGCTGATGCTCTTGAGCCCACCCGCACTGTGACAGTGATACCAAAGTGTAACTACCTTGTCAACTACGCAACTTTTATTTCTTCTGAGAGGTAAAGAATTTCATACCACAGCTTCAAAATTGTGCGACATCAAAGCAAAGCAAAGCACAGAATTACAACACTAGTTGTCCCCACCCATCTCTCGAGACAGTTTTTATATGCTTGGCCCACAACCAAATTGATGCCTGACAGGTCTATTTTTAGCAATGTGAATCAGGTATGTCTTCCATATACAAAGAAAACACGTCAATGCGGCAAGATTTCATTTGCACGTTGCACACACTGCAATAAATATTTAACTTTTGCCGATTTCTGCAATAAGTTTCATACCACTGACTGCAAGAATGCTCAAGAATAGACAATCAGTTAGGGTTATGCAAAAATATTCTTTAGGTTTATCTTTGTACTATGTATCACGATGAAAGTGACTGGCAATGCATTGTATTTACTTATTTGATCATTAATCATGCCTCTGGATGGTTTACTTAAAAAAAAGACAAATAAAACTATTCTGATTATCAAATACACCAAAAAATATATATGGTGAAAGAAAGCCATGAGCAAGAATCAATCATGGACCAGCAGTTTGACCCCTCCCCCCAAGCATTGGGCTCAAACCCATGACTTTTCTCAGAGTCTCACACTCTGCCGATCACCTAGCTATCTACTTATCTAAGTTTAATCTCCCCCCCACGGCCCCCCCCCCTCCCCCATTTTTAAATATGTTACACTTACTTGGCACTGTCACTTTTACCCACCACAAAGAAAAAAGAACTATTCCTCTTCAGGTGTTTACCCTAATCATTCCTACAAATTGTCCCATGGTGACAGGATCCACGGAGCTCTTCCTCTTTTTCTCTTCTTTTTTTTTAACAATTACATAAATATAATTAGTAAATGTGTACAAATGAAAATCCTACAGAACATAACAACACTAAAAATGTTATTCAAAGGCTAAACAAAAATAGTATTTGTATATTACTTGTGCCACTTCAGCTTTCTTCTAAAAATGGTGCAACCGAACTTTTTTTGTCCACTGCCATTTGAGTTTACAATCACCAACAATGCCACGTAAAAGTATCGACAACAGATTCATTCTGCTTTGCTGGTAAGGGGGGGGGGGGGGGGGGGGGGGGGGGGTGAGGGGGGGGGGGGGGGTGACGGGGGGGGGGGGGGGGACCTCGACTGCCCCGCTCACTCTGCAAGACACGTAGAATGACGTGTACTAAAACTACAGCATGAAAAACACAAAACCCTTAATAACTTTAACATTATCAACTTCTGACCCCATATGGTTATCCATTTGGACCTCAATTTTTTCAAGAACTAGATTGTGTCTAGCAAAAAGCCGAAATACGTGTCTCTTTGGTTTCAACACAGAAGTCCTTGCAAAACTTCATCAACCACGTAACACACCCTCCCCTTACAAGCTCATATGGTAGGAGAGATGCAGATCCAGGAGTGGGATGGGGTGAAGATGGGGGAGGGGTGGGGGGGGGGGGGATTAAGCTGTTGCTGTTAGGAGTTGTTTTTCAGGAACAGAAAGCACATTAAAGTTGGCACAGGTCAGGGTCTGGAGTGCGAGGACACAGCGTGAGGGGACAGGTGCAGCACTTTCCCCACAGCTGCAAAAATTGGAGACAAGGCATTCTCACTTATCAAAAATCAACTGTAAAATGGCAGATAGTCTTCCACATCTGCACAGTACAGAAATACCTTATCTCTAAAGCAGTCTTCCAAATTCAGCCTGAAAACTGTCGTGCCACTGTAGACTCATAAGCAGACACGTGTGTCTCGGCAAACCAGGCCAAACTTGTTCTACATCTGAAGGTTTTGCGCCGACTGAACCTGTGTAAAACACTGAGTACTGTGGCAGTGCCGTATAGAGGAACTGCTGTGCCGATCGACAGGGCTAAGGGACTGGATGCACAGTGGGACTGCAATAATCCGCAACATACACAATATAACTATCAAAAGCTAACTGTTTAATACATAATCACATTCAAGTAAACACAAAGTAGCTGGTGCTACCACACGGTGGGCAGTGCCTCCCAGACACATTCTCCCCACACTTTCTCAATACTCTGCAAATCAGTCTCTGCCCTTAAGCAGTGAAGCCTGCCTCCGCTCACAGTCGTGCTGAACACCGGGACGAACTTCAGTCGGTGAGGAACTCGTCTTCGTCAATAGTCACGTCCTGAAACACAAGCGTAATGATGACGCAACCATTTCTCTTCACTCACGACAGTTTCTCTTTCTCTACAGGGGGCAGTCAAAGTCTCGAGGTCGACACCTCCAAAGAAACAAAGTTAGATAATCGATGTTTTTTGCTTTCTTCATTCGACAAATGCTTCCCTCTACTAGGTATGCAACCGTTCCGATTGGCACTTAAGGCGTCGGGGAAAGTCGTTATCGAATTTAATTTACTGACGTGTTCTGAAAGCCCATCAGAACGTAGCTGTGTTAAAAACAAAAAGAAGTATTAAATGCACGATGGTCAGCTGTTGCATCAATACTTACAAAGAAAGATAAGCACGAGTCGTGCTGCAGTGGTCAAATAAGGTACTGAAGTCAGCCGATTCATAGACGAAGCCCAGTGCCAAACTGAACGTACGGAGAGACCAGTAGTAGTGAAGGAAAGAACTGCCAACTAGTACAGTGAATACACGACTATTAAAAATGTAACCGACACGAGATCACACACGTAATATACAATTCCAAAGCCATACGAACCGTGTAGTTGTAGTATTTAAAAAGTTATGTAAAACACAGAATAAAAAACAATTTCATGTGGAATGTTAGTAATTACAGCAGTTAACCTTGAACCTTAACAAAGACTCAAGTGTATGCATGTCACAAACAGTGCTAAGAGGACAAAAAACTGTTGCAAACACAGCTCACTGATGTCGCCTACGGACCAACATGGTTGAGGAAAATATTCCCACTTTTAGCCAGCTTGTTGAAGACGATCATCAAATAGCTGTTGCTGAAATTGCTACTGAGGTTCGCATAAGCTACAGTAGTGCACAGGCGATCATTACCGACAACCTCAGATTTCAGAAAGCGTCCACGAGTTGGGTGTCTCATCATCCCACCTCAGAGCACAAATTTCATTGTCTCGAGATGGGAAAGTGGCTACTGACGTGGTACCAAATGTAAGGAGAACATTTATTGCACCAGATTGCATTTTTTTCACAATAATCATAATGTGAAAGCTGCATGCTATCGCCAACTTTTGGACCAAATAAAATGTGTATAGTGTCAGAAATGGCATGTATTTACAGTCTGGGGTGTGATTGTGCTTCATGAGTAATCCTGCCAATGCTAGACTGCTCACAGCTGCCCGAACTCAACAAATAATCCAAGAATTATTCTGGGCAACACTAGAACGTCTTCCCTAGAGTCCGGACTTATTGCCCTGTGATTTTCATTTGTTTGGGCCACTAGAAGAAGCAGCCTGAGGACAGATTTAACAATGACGGTGCTGTCAAAGTGTTTGTGTGCAATTGGTCAATAATACAGGCGAGTTCATTTTACGAAAACAGGACCGAGAAACTGTCTACCTGCTGGCAAAAATGTGTTTCCCATTCAAGAGACTATACAGAAAAATAAGTTCCTGTTTATGAATTTTTGTGAAGCTTAAATAAACTTTTAAGTTTGATTCACCCTCGTAATGGTGTGACTGCCATTCAATTAGTCACAATCAATAGTACGCTCTTGTGGAGCCACGACTGGTGGAGGAGAAGAAGACCAATTGGGACATGGAGACAACTTTACAAGACACAAAGTAAGCAAACCTCTCAATGTGAATTACAGAAATTGCAGGTGGGCTAGCTGTCGTCATTATGAATTAATCAAACAATTCGTGAGGAATGACTTGTCCTTTAGTGTCTGACACGGAAATATGTCATGGAACATTTCCGATCTCACCCTAATGAATTAATTAGTTAGTAAGGGGTGAGGAACTGCTATAACCAGTCAAGATCCCACCGGTTGTCTTTTGGAACTGCCACAGTACAGTGCTAAATGATTACACTTTTAAGGGGGCCAAACAAGTGCAGAAGAGAAGTACAAAGTTGCCCTGACAACTTTATGAGGCCATAGAGAAGGATAATCACAGTAAGGTATGTCAGGGGCTGTTTAAACACACACTCACACTCCTCACACTCTCTCTCTCTCTCTCTCTCTCTCTCTCTCTCTCTCTCTCTACTTGTGTTTAGGCTATCACATTTTTCCTCATCCTCAATATTCTCCTCACAAGGGTTGTGACGTCTTTTCTTCAGATGAAGAAACCAGTGAACAGTAGTCTATTAGTCTTTTCCTGATTGACAATGAGCAGATTTTATAGGTGGATCCTCCTACACATAGCCAAAATGCAATCTACACCCCGCATCTCTGTCAGTTCATCCACCATTGGGAAAAACGTGTGGCAATGAAGGGTGAATACATACGAGGACAATCGACACCGTCACCTATTTTCCTTCCCCATGCATGCCACATGGTGTGACATGTCTCATTCTACTGTAAAAAGGCACCAGAACACGAATGACAAGAAGCACCGACTGTGGTGTTAACTTGCTCAGGTTCCAGAAATGGTACTATCTTCTACTCTCATGCAACATCAACTGTTATGCAAAAGAAATATTTTAGTTCTCCACGAAACGGAATGGTCACAGAGGTGCAGTCAGCAAAATCGATCAAGTTTCCGAGGATATCTGTCAATAAAGATTTGTAACAGCACAGAATGCTTTTTACACGGGCATCCTCCCCAAAGCTAATGTGATATAGGTCAGCCGTAGGGGTAGGGTCGGGATGTCTCCTGTCCAGCAATATGGCAGTAACAGTACGAGTTGTCTCAAAAACATTCTTTTCAACCAGAAAACTGATTTTGATGAAACAGAGATTCAGACTGACAGGACTCAGTGGGAGAACGCTCTCAGCAGAGTTTCAAAGTTCTGATGACATTTCAATAAATTATTATTCTTTCTGACTAAAAGAGGCCTGTGGTGAAACATGTTGCTCTTGTTGCCGCCCCCCCCCCCCCCCCTCTTAATCCAAACTTTTAAGACTCCCAGACCTCAAAAATCATTGAACAAGGGTTTAGCTAGTAAACTTCTCCTCAGATGAACTGCACCTTCACAGTTTTTTTCCAATGAATCCCACGTCTGGTGTCTGCCTTCTCTACAGCTAAGATTAATACAGTCATCCCACCTTAAATTACTCTGGACAGACACTACTAGTTGCTTCAAAGTTATGAAGTTTTAATTTCATTTATTTTTCTCTTTCCCTAAGTGAAGAGTAGCATGTAAGACAATGTGTACTGAAATTTATTTTTTAACATGGCACTGAATCTTACACGTGACAAACATGACCTCTCAAAAGTGGCTAGAGTTGTCAGGTGGGTACAATGGTAACAAACTCACTCTCAACCAGCAATTCACTAAAATATTCTGACCAGATCCGATGTGTAATGTGTGTGTTCATCTGAACCAAGCAAATTATTATAATAATGCAACTGAATTAATGTAACTAGTAGATTTATTTAAGAAACTGTAAAATAGCCTTTCTAAAAACTGCCGCAAGAAAACAAACTGCTACTCTCTTATTGCTCTGAGGCCAGTAGGTAATTAAATAGTAATCTCTGTGATGCAGAATACTGTCCAAATGGACTACAGAGCTGTGTTTCAGAGAAATTCTGAGTGACAACTAATTTGACAGACAAGCTCGACAGTATAAGGAAGCATCTGTAAAAGTAAGCGAGGCCAGTTGCTTGCCACCTGTAACACAATGATACTTTTACAAAAATGAACTCTCGTGTTTAAATCTGTTTCAAACTTCTGATTACTTTGCAAAAGAATTAATGTGTTAGAAATTTGACATTAAATACCTAAGCAAGAAAATTTGTTGGAAGTCTCAGGATGAGTATAGCCCGGGTAATCTGCGCTCTACCTAGTTTTTCATGCATCTCAATGTTGATGTCATATTTCCTGAGCTGTGTGTTATACAATGATGTAATTTTGCAGACACATTCACTGGTATATGTGGATACTGTTGCAAACTGTTCGAATACAGTTAGTAGCAAAGAAGTAACAAAATAAAATGTCATGCCTCATACAGATGTTTGACTCAACAGAGAAAATGAAGTAAGAGAAAAACTTTTTTCGTTTCACCATTTTGTAACAGGGTATCAGTGAGAAAAAGCTCTTAAAGATTTGAAATTATGTGTTAAGTATGTTGGAAGTCACTAAGTGCTCGCATTCTCAAATACTACACGAATACAGTCCAGGTATTCGACCATTGTGAGCTACACTGCCTCGAGACATAATATGCACCGTTTCTAACTGCTACACTTGTCTGTCAATGTTAAACCTGTAACATCTCTTAATGAGTATGTTACGGGAGCTGCTTAAACTTGGTCAACAATTATACAAAATACTTAAAGTTTTGCTTCCCCTGGAAACCATTAGATATGCAAGCTGCAACTGCGACGATTTCCCATGCCCCTGGTTAGTCACTTAACAAGAGAGATAATCGAGACATCTGGCAGCTGGAACAATTTAGTTTTTATCCTGCACAGCACCTTGTACATTGTACATTGTCCACTACTGCCATAATACTTCGTGACACAATATGCACACCGAGACAGCTGCTTCAAACGTGATGTTAAATCTGACAAACTCAGATGGTACATTTGTGCACTTGATTGACAAACCTATGCTTAGCAAACACTGAATCCATCAAATAATGTGTTTAAAATAAAGAAAGAAAGAATTTGTACCATTCTCAACTACCTGCCAGTCAAGCTGTGATCCTCTCTTCTCGTGACACACAAGTATCACTGCTACACTGCACATTGGTCACTGAACAATTTACAGAGCCTATTGTTACACAAGACTGGCAGCTCTCACTAGCCATTAACAACCTTACAGTATTTCTGTACACGATAGCTACGTTTTAATGACTCCAATCGTATATTACCTCGGACGAGTTCAATAAAAGTACCCAAACAACAGTTAAACCTGGTAATATGAATCAAAATTGATTGACATTATTTACAAAGCTACTAAAAAGAATGTATTATTGCTTCACCTTTATCACACATTCCAAACTGGGTTTTCAATAAATGAAGAAAAGTGGAAACTGTCTATTTGCTATTGTGTTAGTCCTTACAACTTCAAAAAGTGATAGCACAGGAGAGGGAAGAAAGAGTAGGTATCTGCTAGCAAGCTACGACGTCCCGCCGAGCACTGCGTGAAGCTTAAGAAACTACTTTCAGAGTGTGTTGCATCGACCCATACTTTTGACAGCTAGTCACTCCTGCTGTACTTTTCCACTCTTACAGCAAAAAGCTACACAGGAAAAAAACTTACCAGGTCCTGCTGTTTATACCTGGAAAAGAACAAAGTTATTAATTCACTCATACTTTGACACGATGTGGCACTTGTCATAACCAAATCGAACTACACAGGGAATTAAAATAGTAGGCAGAGTCTGAAAAATATACTGGGTGGCTGTAGTTAAACTTTCCCTATTCGACACAGTATAACACGGAAACTAATTACTGTACGGGGTGCACAATTTCCAGGTGTCACAGCGCCACCGTCCAGTTACAACTGTGGCCACCCGTGCCGTGATCAGTCGTCGTGATTCGTAGTCCCATACACCTGACCGGTCGCAGTGCACTTGTTGACGTGTCAACACGAGCTGTGGCAAAAAGAGCAGAGCATTATTGGTGAAGCTCTATTATCAAAACAACAGTAATGCTGCAGCTGCACTTCGGGAATATCACCGGCTGAAAGGATTACGGAAGGGTCCTCTTTCTCCACCCGTGCTGTGCCGAGCACGACGAATTTCGAATCGACAGGAGAACTGGGCGTCACTCCGGGAAGAGGCCGACGACCGGTCGCACCACAGGTGGTGGATCTTAAATCGCCGCTGCTACGGCAGACGACACCGCGCACAATTCCCGATCGTCAGGCAGTGCGCGTGCTGTGTCACAAAACAGCTGAACATCCCTTGATCCACTATACGGAAAGTGCTCGGAACCGTTCTCAAATGGCACCCGTACGAGATCCGTGTCGTACAGTCAGTTGCACCACAGGACACACGACGATGTGTCAACTTCGCTCTCCACTTTCTCACGCGGACTCAAAGTGACGAGCACTAGCCCTGGGGTGTCCTACGGACAGATGAAGCTCATTTTTCTCTGACGCGTGAGGTGGACATACACAATTGCCGAGTGTGAGGATCTTCACCTCTCGACACTGTGCACGAAGTTCCTCCGCACGGTGAATGTGTTACAGTACGGTGTGGCTTCACGGCTACGTACATCGTCGGCCCATTTGTTTTTTAACAGGTTCGCACTCGAGGACCGAAGACGTGCAGTGTGACGGGCTGGCATTACTGCGATGTACTCCACCGGCACCTCGTGCCCACCGTACAGTAGAGAAGCACTGAACTCAGTTTTCGTGCAAGACGGAGGCCCACTGCACATCACTTGTGAAGTTCGACCCCTTCTCCGAAACACATTTGGTAACAATCGAACAGCTGATCGTTTCCTGACGCTTCGCTGACACGATCGCCCTATCTCACTATCTGTGATTTCTGGTTGTGGGGCCGCCTGAAGGACAGGGTTTACCAGGGGAGCATTTACACCGTGTGCCGATCTGAAGCGCAGCATATCGAGAGAGGTTGCCAGCATACCTACGGACATGGTCCGTTCTGCCGTGCGGAACACAATTCTGCACTTTCAAACTCTTCTGGACACTGACGGATACCGTACTGAGCCACTCGTGTAGCAGTAATGGAACCGGTATGTAATGGTACGATGTACTGAAGCAGCACATTAAAAGTGTTTCAATTGAACTGATTCTGCATTACTTCTTTTTCCTGTGTCCTCGACATTAATGCTACCGAATTTGGTACTCCTACAGTAATTAATTTCCGTGTTATAGCACGTTAAATAAGGAAAATTTAATTATAACCACCCGGTAATACAGAAAAAATTGCCAGTAAAGTAAAAGATAGAGGGAAGATAGCATGTGGTGAAAAAATAGAAATAACAACAAACTAACCTGCACAACAACATTAGCATTACTGCAACTATCTTTGTGAAGTGTTTTGGCATCACAGCATAAACTGAAGAAGTGCCTTACTCTACATCATAATGCCACTTACTGTTTTAGCAACATACCAAATACAAACAACAGTTCCAACTCTTCAACAGTATTTTTGAATATATAGCTTAATATTTATACACACATAAAAATGAAGTTCAGAAATCGCATATATATATATCCAGACATAAGCAGACATATTTACATGTCTGTATATCAGTGGATGGATATGTGTGTGTGTGCGTGCGAGTGTATACCCGTCCTTTTTTCCCCCTAAGGTAAGTCTTTCCGCTCCCGGGATTGGAATGACTCCTTACCCTCTCCCTTAAAACCCACATCCTTTCGTCTTTCCCTCTCCTTCTCTCTTTCCTGATGAGGCAACAGTTTGTTGCGAAAGCTTGAATTTTGTGTGTATGTTTGTTTGTGTTTGTTTGTGTGTCTATCGACCTGCCAGCGCTTTCGTTCGGTACGTCACCTCATCTTTGTTTTTATATATAATTTTTCCCATGTGGAATTATGGAAAGAAGAGCTATACAAGGATGCTATCTGTTAACTGATAATATTTAAATTAAACGAACAGTCTGCTTCCGCACACAACCTAGTCTCCCTACTCTCCTCACACACGACAAGCAGAGAAATTATTTCGCAGACTGTTCCGAGTACAGGCTCCGCAAATACGACATACACAGTTTGTGGGACGTACGTCCCCCTCCTCTGGAACATCATCATTCATGTTCTTAACTACACTGGCTGGAAGAAAAAGTTAAACACTCAGAAGGGGAGCAGAGGGAGGGGGAATAATGAAAATTCACAAGGCAGCCCGGACGCACGCACCCATTTCGTCGAGGAGGCTGTCAAAAAGCTGTCGTATCCACTACCGTGCGAGCTAGCCCATGACTGTCGTAACCGGTCCTCGGAATGCCAGTGTCGCCACGGGGCCAGAGTCCACGTCCGAGCCGGTCACACACACGTCCTATCGGGGACAGAGCCGAGGACCTCGCCGGCCACGACTCCGGTAACTTGGTGCAGTGCAGAAGTGCGATTCACCACCGAATACAATGCGACGCCTTTCGTCTGCAGTCCGTCCTCCCCGGTCACGACACCACTCCAAACACGGCAGTTTGTGTTGTCGTATACCGTTACGTCCGAAAGCCCCGAAGGCCAATATCGGACGAGTTGACAGGCCGGCCGAAAAGAGACCCACAGTGAGACCCCCTTCAAACTGTGTCGAGTGGTGACGACACTGTTTCTCACAAATGTGTGGGATCTCCACATCCTTCACAGAGATCACTCAACATTTGATGATGTTCACCTCCCTAAAATATCGTACCAGACTCAGTAACAACACTGAACACAGACACTTACACGAATGCGTAGCGTCTGTTCTTTAAGGTGTTCCTGAAGGAACAGACACCGTGTGGAATCTCCAGCTGTGATACATATTAATGTAAAGTGAAGATGGAGGGGGGAGAAAGGAAAGGGAAAAAACTATTGATGTCAGCTACATCAGGGCTTTATGTGGAATCACTGCAGATTGCATGCGGTGTCTGTTCCTTCGGATACGTCCGGAAGAACAGACACTGTGCATTCGTCTAACCGAGCTGCCTCAACTAGCAATAAATCCACAACCTCCGGCACCTGTTTGACAAACGACAGGAATCTAAAAATTAGCAAGCGTTGAGGACAGCGGACGGGTGACGCTAGGTGGGAGTGTGAGTCAGCTGGGGAGCGTACTCTCCTCCCTCTACCGTCAATTTACGTAAGACAAACAGAAGTAACACACACTGGTGGCCGTCCCACCCGTCAGGGAGAGCTGCAGTTCTAACTATTACCTACCTGCCGACCGAGTACGTGTGTGAAGTTACACTGACATTTGAACGTGTCTTCTGGGGGCTTCACTTTTTTGGTCAGGTAATGTACCATAATTGACTAGATTATAACGTTAAACCTTGACAGCACAATGGGTCCCTACAAAATTTGTCTCCGGGTGGTTCCAAAACGCTACCGGATCACAGCCGCTGTCAAAGCAGACCCGTGTTGCAGACTGTGCAGCAGCTACGTGGGACTATGCGAGGAGCTCACCAGGTTCTCCGTGCCGTTGTCGTCCAGATTCAGGTTGTCGATGTCGATATCTATGTCGTCCTCGTCGAGCAACGGGTCGGGCTTCCTCTGGACGGGAGCCGCAGCTGGCGGGGGTGCCGAAGCCGGCTGCGGGTCTGCCGCTGCCGCCACGGCCACGGCCACCGCTGTAACAGCATAAACGTACATTCCACACTGCGGGAAAACATCTTAACTGGCACAAAAATGTCACAGCTGCCTCACTTTCCCGCTCCTTGTAATTGCCGTAAACAGGATTATTCTAAATTAGTTACCTAAAAGTAATAGTAAATATACTGCTAGCCATACAAAATGCAATGCCAAGAAAGACCAGAGATATCACAGCCAAACTGACTTCAGAGACAACACTTTGTACAAACATCACGCCACTGAAGACACGCACTGTGCGAAGTGAGGAAGGTGACGAAATCAGTCTCCAGTGTTGCTGCCGCTGCTGGCCGAGTTCCGCTACACACCTCGACATCGAATCGGAGAGACTCCGGATGTGTTCTCGGGGTATAGCAATCCATGTTGCTTCCAAATATTGCCAAAGTCGATCTGGTGTAGCAGTGGGCGGTGTATACCCGGCCAGTCATTCCGTAGCCATCGACCGAAAGTTTTGATACGCAAGAGAGCGGGAGAACGGGGAGGTTGAGGCAGCAATGCAATCCGATGGAGGACAGAGGAGACTCAAACACTCTGTGCCACAATGCGGTCACACATTATCCTGTCAAAATGAGGCCATCGGAAGATCTGAAGTAACGGGGAGCGGGGGGGGGGGGGGGGGGGGGGGGGGGGGGGTTATGACAGCCTCCGACACTTCAGGCATGTAATGCTGGCCGTTTCGTGTACCGACTTTGTGTACTTAGAGGCTGCGGGAATCTGGTACCAAACTGAACTGTAACATAGGGTGCAGAACCAGTACAGTGATGCATAAGGCAACAGTTCAATGGTCTCTCAGCACAGTGTCTCCAAGTTCTAATCTCCCTATCGTGGTAGAGCAGGTGGAATCGGGATTTGTCAGTACAAACAATGTCGTTCCATTCAGTCGTCCACATCCATCGTACATCGCACCGATGCCGGCGCAAACGCCCGCGGCATCGGCATTGGTGGTAAAAGCAGCAGTGGACGCCTTGCGGACATTCCACTCTATTGCAAACGACATCTGACAGTATGCGTGAACACTGCTTATTGCACAGCAGACCGAAGTTGTTGCGATACGGTTCGTGATGTGGCAGAACGATCCGTCACTGCCGTGCAAAAAATATCCCTGTCATCACGCGTAGCGGTGCGCCGAGGTGGGTGGAATCGACTCTGTCAGTCTGTCGTTCCCTCCTGCGTGCACCGATTACAGATCCACATCGCAGTTGCTCGGTACTGTCAGACACAATTACAGATTTCTCTGAAGGATAATCTGTAAATCCTTGTAGGCAAGTATTCTTCTTCGGTCGAGCTTTGAAACTCGGTCAAAAGATGCTCACTGTCTTCTACGAGGCATATCGTAGCTGCTTTTGCGAAGTAACCACGCAAAACAAAAATCCCAATATGTTCACATGGCCGTCTGCATAGCCTGAGGGTAGCAGGCCACGTTGTGATGGGTACGTATGCACCGAGTCAAAAGAAGTCTACAAATAGAGCAAGTTTGAAGCTGAATGTTCCTAAGCCCAAAGCAGTGGGAATTTTATGATGGCGACTGCAGTGTAAGACGTACCAATTGCAACTGTTCCAGGTCTAAAGTTGTAGCGACAGCCACAGTATTATTTCTGTATGGAGATGATTAACAGGAGGGAAAAATGAATATAATTTTCTTGCCAAGATAGTGCTCAGTGATGAGGCCAAATCCCACCTTAGTGGAACATTAACCACCACGAAGTGCTGATACGGGGTATGCAGAACCTGCCTGAGGTCTCTGAACACACACTAGACTCTCCAAATGTGAACGTCTTTTGTGCACTGACTTCCATCAAAGTGAACCAACTGTATTTTATTTCCACAGGCAGGCTGTCACAGGAATTACAGGGTGTATATGCGGACAAGGAAAAAAATTCTCTGGTTTCTCCCGGATTTCTCGGTTAAAAATACACTTTTTCCCTGTTAACTGACAGTATATTTTCTTTCGCAACTGTATAACTTATCAATCCTTTGAATGGTTATGGTTTTATAAATGGGCGTAGAACTTCTCGGTGCTTTAGAAAATGAAACTCGGGGGAAAAAAAACACTTTTTGGATAGATGTTTGATATGCAGCAACACATACGCTGCATATTTTTGTATTACAAAGTATAAATTCGAATTCCACCAAACACCGCATTTTACTTTCCGAAGCATTGAAACTGAGATTGCGATGGTTTTTTTTAAGCCAGTCATAGCTCGTGTCACGTGATCTCACCAACCAATGACAGCGGATATGCAGAGTTTCAGACATGTGGTGTAGTCAGCAAATAGCAACATCACTGTTAAGTAGCCCAAACAAGTGAACAGGAAAAGTTAATGGTCTAAATTAATATATAGAGTGTTGCTACAAGAAAAGCAAAGCTTTCACATGTAATATTGGTCTCTAAGGCCAATACGCTGCAAGAGAAACTAAGCTTTCACATATAATGTTGATCTCTTATGCGCATACTACTTTTTAAGATATATCACACAAATGTGCCAGTAAAATTTTTAATAATGATGTAGATGTCTGATCTTCTGGGCTCGAAATTCTTCTAAATGGCTCATCATAAAAGAGCTGATTTTTAATTGAGAGTCCCAGATTCCCAGTGAAGTAGGCCCCAACATGATATTAAGCTTTTCAGTGTGGTTTTCGGGATTTCAATTTTCTTGAGTACCAGTACTTTGTTATCTTATGTTTGGCTCTTTGTTATGACATAGAGCCATACGTGCTATAAGATGAAAACGTACACTTGAAATGCACTGAACAGTTGAAACTACCGAATAGTGTGGAATTAAACACTTCATTTCAAATATATTGACTGCCTCAGCGGAAAAGATTAATAAAAGAAAATTTCTTAAGCAAATCGACAAAAATAATTTCATTGTTCTGCAAGGCAATTAATGCTTAACTGTCAGAAAGGCGGAAATAAAATAAGATCTGAAACTAATAACGTATTTTAGACTTCTGTAATTATGTGAATGCATTTTAATTCACATGATAGCTCCCAGACACAGAAATCCATTTTGTTTCCATTTGACATGAGTGCAGTAAACAAAGAGGAAACAGCAAAGTCACTAAATGTAAACACGGGCCACGTGGAGACTACCCACTTCCCTATTATAACTCAGACTGCTCTGCGCATCAGCCCCGTATCTACAATATTTCCGAACTGAGTCAATACTAGATAGTGGTGTCCCTCGAGCATTTGAGATAAGATGTCAAAAATTAAAAAACAAATTTTCAAAAATACGTTCATATTGTAGCACTCATATTGTAGCATTCTACACTTCTGAAGAGTCTGATACATGAAACATACGTGTTCGAGGAAATGGAAGACATGTTATTTGGTCTTAATTGTGCCAAAGTGCAGTGCCACAGCTCTTCACACAGCATTCTTCTATCACACGTCACTGTATTTCGCTCTGTGGAATTGAAACGTGTATATTTTGTACTGGATGCCATCAAACTATATTCAGGAAAGTGGAAATTAAAATGTCCTGTGGTGCCTCTCCTGCTTACATTCACCCGGTTTGACATCTTCAGAAAATTTGCCCTCTTTATTCCCTATTAGCTAACAACTTGCTGCTTTGTGTGACATAAAATTAAGTATAGGATACATAAAACCAGTAAAGACAAGAGACAAGCAAGACATTACACATTTCTTCAATCCTTAACACCTATATTTTTTTTTCTCTAATCTTGCTACAGCTTTACATGGCATGCTTTCCTTTCTAAGAAAGAGTCTTTTACCTCATCAAAGTTCGTCAAACGTTTTGCTACATGAAAAATCAAAATGTCGTCATCCAATACTTAAAAAGCTATTACTACAAACAAGACCCAAGACTGATGTGGTTTCTCGATCTGATTACGCCTATTTTGTCACTGTCTGCTAGATAAAACAAAATAGGCCATTTTAATACTGCAGCAATTGTAAAACACACCAAATAAATGAGACTGTTTTGGCACAAATGGTCATCTAATCTAATTCAAGAAGTACCACAGGGTGTATACATGGACAAAGTTAAGAAATTCCCAGATTTTTCCCGAATTTCCCGGTTGAAAATACACTTTCTCCCGGTTGAAAATACACTTTTTCCGTGTTAAGTGACAGTATACTTTAGAATGTTTATGGTTTTCTACACAGACGTAGAATTTGCCAGCACTTTAGAAAACGAAACCCAGGGGGGGGGGAAAAAAACACGTTTTGGAAAGATCTTTGATGTGCAGCAACATGTACGCTGCATTTTTTCATGTTACGGAGGTATAAATTCTAATTCCACCAAACACAGCATGTTACTTTACGAAGCAATGAAATCGAGATTACGACGCACTTTTGTAAGCCAGTCATAGCTCATGTCACGTGATATCGCCAGCTGATGACAGCATAGGACACGTGATGTAGTCAACCAATAGCAAAGATCAATCTTCAGTAGCGCGAACACACAAAAAAGAAAAGTTAATGGTTTAAATTAATACACATAGTGCTGCTACAAGAAAAACAAAGCTTTCACAAATAAGATTAATAAGCTGCAAGAGAAGCTAAGCTTCCACATATAATGATAATCTTTTTGCGCGTGTTACACTTTAAGATACATCACACAAATATGCCAGTAAAAATTTTAATAACGACGTAAAGGTCTGATCTTCTGGGCTCGAAATTCTTCTAAATGGTCTTCCTTAAAGAGTTGATCTTTAAATGAGAGTAAAACGCTCTGCGATTTAAGAAATTCATCGTACATTCTCGCACACAGTTCATCTTGCGTAAAAGGAAATTTACTTCGAAAGTAACACTTTTCAAATCATCATTCGCAATATTTTCCCGTGATCTGTTAGAAATTGGTTTGTTTCAGCAGTTGCCAGAGAGTGCCAGATAAAAGGCATCACTGCGCCTGTGCAGCTACGATGACGCAGGAAGCCCGCATGTTCGTTCATGTAAAACATTAAAAGATCTTGCATTATGTCATAAAAGAAACAAGACATCAGAGGATACTTCAAGAGCATCGGAATTTCGTGAACCATACTAAAATGCATAATTCAGCTTAAAGTGCACAATCGTATGTCCAGATTCGGATGTAAATTTTCTTGGAGTACCAGTACTGTATTATCTTGTGTTTGGTTCTTTACTATGGTATAATGCTATACGAGCTAGAAGATGGAAAACGTGCACTTTAAATGCAGCGAACAGTTGAAACTAGTCAACAGTGTGAAATTAAACACTTCGTTTCAAATAAACTGACTGCCTCAGCGCAAAATATTAATAAAAGCCAAATCTATTTAGCAAACCGACAAAAATAACTACATTGTTCTGCAAGGCGATTGATGCTTGACTGTCAGAAAGGTGGAAATAAAACCTGAATCTAGCAACATATTTTAGCCTTCTGTAATTATATGAACGTATTTTAATTCATTTGGTAGCTCTCGGCCACAGAAATTCGTTTTGTTTTCATTTAATGTGAAAGCAATAAACGAAGAGGAAACAGCAAAATCACTAAATGTAAACACGGCTCATGTGGAGACTACCCACCTCCCCATTACAATTCAGACTGCTCTGTGCATCAGCCCCGTATCTACGATATTTCCCAACCGCAGCAATTTAGATGGTGGCACCCAGCCATACATCTGTAGCCAGAAGCGGGAGAAGTACTACCCATACACGACTCACCTGCGCATGCATAAGAGCCCGCCTGCAACTGCCCAAATGAATCTAATGTAAACATCTGTCACGTCCCGCTCATCAGAGGCAATTTATTGTTAGGAAACACTGCATATTCTTCCTAAAGCCTTTGACACACTTTGGCTAGCAAACGCTTGAATGAGAACTGTGTTTTGTTGTTGTATATGGCGCATTTGTTTTGCGATTTAAGTTTTATTTTCTTTTTTTTTTTATTTTTCTCTCTCATTCATGTTTTGTTGCTGCAGTATTATTCTGCAGAAGCGGGATATAGTAATATCCTTCGTTAGAATATTGGTTCTTAACAGTCAAAATCACAAAAATTTAACTGGTAAAGAAAACAATGAAATATTCCCGGAATTCTAAAATATTCCCCGAATTCTAAAAAATTCCCGGTTTTTTCGCGGTTTTCTCCCGGACAATAAAATTCCCGGGTTTTTTCCGGATGTCCCGGGTCGTATACACCCTGTACCAATATCAAATGCCTATTAGGCCTTCTACAAGCAAAAAGCTTTATGTTAGGAAACAGTTTCACACTTCATTCATATGCTCCAGTTTCTCAAGCACGAGATCGAAAAGTAGCAGTGCGAAATTTCTATATAAATTTGGAATTGTCACATTCTTTCATAATTTAAATGATGTCCCCATTTCCTCTCCTTCCTCGTTCTAACAAACAGTCGTGTCATCACTAATTCTGTATCTATTCCTGCCAATGTCAAAGCTTATTTGCCGGTTAACTTCACTAACTCTGCGACAATCAGCGGTTCAGTTATCCTGTGATTATTCTCCGGTTAGGCATTGTTACATGTTTGTACAACGTGTTTTCCGCGCTACTTCCAGAATAGACATTAAAGCGGCTGTTAGCCAGAGACTGTACAACTGGCCCTTACTAGTATAGTGATCTGGCCAAAAATTTTCTGCCAAAATTTCATTTTCTTGGGTACACCGAGAAGGTAATACGTAATCTTTCTTACCTGTTATTCCTGTTAGTCATTTATTTCCACCCTGGTAGTCTGAATCTATGGATTTCATTGGTAATTATAACAATGCTCATCATTTGCAAACCCAATCAACCACATATTGAGACAGTGGTTGGCTTTCTTCCATTCAGCTGTACTCCGCTCAGCTCGTATAGCCTCTTTTGTCTGCAGGAAAGTTTATTTCTAAGTGTGACGAGGATTCCACTGACAGACACATCATGTACACTATGCACACATTCACAAATCAACTTATGATTCATTCGGAAATCAACTTAGAATATGTTCAAAAACCAAAAGGGACGTGCTTTAAAGTCATATGAATAATTGATAGACCAACGTGTGCTGGATGATAGGCGTTTTGTAAAACAAAGTTTTTTCCTGAAGAATATGAATTTGCCTCCCCCCCCCCTTCCTCTCCTAGATCCAGGCCTGCTACGCATGCATGAATCTGGAAGCTTGGGCACGCCAGTAAAATTTTTGCCGGTAGCATCTACCTTTTTTTTCTTTTTTTTTCCCCGGTGTGACTGCTTACACAGCCACGTTTCTCTAGCCAGAAGTGCAAGAAGATACTACTCAACTGCGCACTACTCGTAACTGCTAAAACAAATCTAATGTTAACAGTTGTGACACCATGCTCATTGGAGGCAATTTGTTGTTACAGAGCATTGCAGTCTTCCTAAAGTCTCTGACACATTTTGCTGTTGGCAGATGCTTGTATGATCACTGTGTTTTGTTGTTGTATATGGCACATTTCCTTTGCAATTGAAGTTTTATTTTTTCTCTCGTTCACATTTTATTGCTGCAGTATTATTCTGCAGTACCAGTATACCGTAATAACCTTTGTTAGAGTATTGGTTCTTACCAGTCAAAATTACAAAAATTTAACTGAAAACAAAAACAATGAAAAATTCCCAGAATTCAAAAAAATTCCCAGCTTTTTTCCCCAGATGAAAAAATTCCCAGGTTTTTCCCAGATCTCCTGCTTGGCGTGGGTCGTATAAACCCTGAATGACATATCCAGATATGTTGCAGAGCTACCGGATGCCACAAATTCGAGAGGACACGCGTGTATGCGTTTTCCAGTAAGATCGGGCCCCTCCACACAATCACCGAAACATCACAGTGTACCTATGTCCCACTGTTCTCGTTTCAGTCCAACGGCTCGGGAACACAGCTCGTCCACAGAGATCTTCCAATCTGACTTTTGTCTGTCGGCATACATTAAAGATAAGGTGCACGTCCCTGCACTTCCTTCAACTACCGACGAGCTTACCAAGTGTGTCGGTGGCGTGACGGCCGAGTTAGGTGCTGGCATTCTCTCGTGCATCTGGCAAGAAATTTCGTAGATGTGGGATGTCTCACATGTAACAAGAGAAAGCCGCGTGGAAGATTTGTGGAAACAAACTTTATGTTCCATCAATTCCAAAAATGAGAATACATGGTGTCAAGTAAGTAAATCTCCTTCCTTATGTAATGTTACTTTTAGGTAACTTATTCAGAACCTCCCACTATTACATGAGCCACATTCTAAGAGTTAAAAGGTAAAGCAAATCTGGCCAGTGAAAAGGTTTTTGACAAGCTGGAGTAGTGCGGTGTTTTTGCTTGTGATCAGTAAGGTGCAGCAAAAGAAACTGTTAACTATGGCACATAGTATTTGCCACTGCTTTTTAAGCCTGGGGATGGGACAGGACAGGAACACTAAGCTGCCTCACCTGTATCAGAGCCTGTGCCTCCCAACCGGTGAGGCGGCCCGCCATCGCCCTCATCCGCCTCCACCGCCGCCCCCGACGCTTCCGGCACGTAGCGGAAAGTGCCCGCTGCCTCAGCTGCCTTCATCTCCTCTATCGGATTGCGCTCGTGGTTCATCTGCAAACCGCAAAAATTCTCTTCTATACATGTATGGCATTGTAAAATTGTACACTGAAAGGTGAGTCAAAAGGACTTTGCAACTTTGGAACGATATACGAATTTACTGAGATAAATTACGGAATCAGTAGATGTGTCATTTTTAGCAGACAATGTAGGTCATTCACATGCTGCACCAGTTCCCCATTCCACTACCAGAAACACCAGCAAAGCATGCAGTTAAAATGGCTACTCTCACTGTTACAGGGCAGAGAGAGGGAGGGGGAGAGGAGAGAGAGAGGGAGGGGGAGAGGAGAGAGAGAGGGAGGGGGAGAGGAGAGAGAGAGGGAGGGGGAGAGGAGAGAGAGAGGGAGGGGGAGAGGAGAGAGAGAGGGAGGGGGAGAGGAGAGAGAGAGGGAGGGGGAGAGGACAGAGAGAGGGAGGGGGAGAGGACAGAGAGAGGGAGGGGGAGAGGACAGAGAGAGGGAGGGGGAGAGGAGAGAGAGAGGGGGAGGGGGAGAGGAGAGAGAGAGGGGGAGGGGGAGAGGAGAGAGAGGGGGGAGGGGGAGAGGAGAGAGAGAGGGGGGGAGGGGGAGAGGAGAGAGAGAGGGGGAGGGGGAGAGGAGAGAGGGGGGGAGGGGGAGAGGAGAGAGAGAGGGGGAGGGGGAGAGGAGAGAGAGAGGGGGAGGGGGAGAGGAGAGAGAGAGGGGGAGGAGGAGAGGAGAGAGAGAGGGGGAGGGGGAGAGAGGGGGAAGTGGAGAGAGCGGAGAGAGGGGATGGAGGGGGAGGGGGAGAGAGGGGGGAGGGGGAGAGAGAGGGAGAGAAGGGGGAGGGGGAGAGAGGGGGGAGGGGGAGAGAGAGGGAGAGAAGGGGGAGGGGGAGAGAGGGGGGAGGGGGAGAGAGAGGGAGAGAAGGGGGAGGGGGAGAGAGGGGGGAGGGGAGAGAAGGGGGAGGGGGAGAGAGGGGGGAGGGGGAGAGAGAGGGAGAGAAGGGGGAGGGGGAGAGAGGGGGGAGGGGAGAGAAGGGGGAGGGGGAGAGAGGGGGGAGGGGAGAGAGGGGGGAGGGGAGAGAGGTGGGAGGGGAGAGAGGTGGGAGGGAGAGAGGTGGGAGGGAGAGAGGTGGGAGGGAGAGAGGTGGGAGGGAGAGAGGTGGGAGGGAGAGAGGTGGGAGGGAGAGAGGTGGGAGGGAGAGAGGTGGGAGGGAGAGAGGTGGGAGGGAGAGAGGTGGGAGGGAGGGGAGGGGGAGAGCGGTAGGGAGTGGGGGAGAGGGGGGGGGGTGTTTGAATGCCTACAACGAAGTTTTGTTGAGATCTACACCCAATAAGATAAGTGAAAATATATTGCACTTCCTGCCCTCAAATCACTTTTAAGGCACTGCAATACACATGTTTTATTGGTGTAATATGAAATTAGAAATTATTCTCTAGCAACACTCTGTAGCAGAGAAGAGCAGTTGAAGTGTGTGAAGGTCAGCAAAGGGACAACTCAAGGGCAGAAGCTGTGCAAACAAAGCAAGTGTGCACAGAGCGTGAAAACTCGACACCTACGAAAACCTTACTTCATTCGGCAAAAGACAGATGTGCTGCTCTGACCACCGTGCAGTGTCGATAAACACTGTCGACGCAAGGGGACTGTGTCGACCGGCACGATCCCTACTCCTGGCCTACCAAATACCAGATGATCCTCCCAAAGTACGTAGGGCTCAATAGGTCCGCCACGTAATGCTGTCGCCACCAGTAGTCGATGTACAACACGAGTGCCAAATCCCGTACTGCGTCACTTGCCAGGTCGCACAGAGGCGGTGCTATTCAGAATGCCAGCCGGCACCACAGCGAAGCACCTGCCACGACCTGCCGACGTTCCTCTCGCAACACCGCTCGTCTGTGTGCCTCAGATTGTGACACAGTGGACAACCTGCCAGTCCTTATTTGTAAAGTCCGTTAAGATCACACAAATTTGACAATTCACAATTACCGGTCTCAGCTAGCGAGCAGAGCTCGTGGAAGGAGGCCCGGTCTCCTCCCGCCTGCACCGACAGGACGCTCATTCTGAAGTACTGAGAAACCTAAGTTTGAGCAGAGTCTACCACCGCAGCAGCTCGGTGTGCAGTCGCGCGCGGCGGCCACCGGCAGTGAGGAGACTGTGCCTTCTTCCGCCACCTCTGTCACAGAAAAAAGAGAACTTCGTACAGAGAAGTCACAAGGGGGCACCACTCGCATTACACTGACGACGTGTCGTCGACTACGGAGACTTTAATTAATAGCCACTGTTTTGTTAACTACCCTACACCTTCAGTTACGTTTAATCATTTGCTGCAATGAAAGATTCCATTTTTCTAGATGTATAGTAATTCTTAAGCTTTTTATTCTGGCTTTTACACAACTGTGTGTTATATAATCTGCCAGGCGAGGAGCTTCCCAGTATTGTTCTTTACGTATTTTACATTATGTTCTGGACGCCCCCAAAAACATACGTTTTCACATTAGGTGCACCGTGCTGCCACCTACCACCGGGTACTCCGTATCGGCGACCTCAGTAGTCATTAGACATCGTCAGTCTTCGTACATTACTGACAGGACAGTTAGCCTTCTGCCACCGAGCAGTCTGTCGGCAGTGCGCAAGTAGCAGCATTACTGCATTTACTAGGCACTCTTTTATTTTAATAACCATTTAAAGTTTGTGTCGAATTGTTTGTGCTCTCTGTAGATAAGTTCGGACGTTCTTTGCACAACAGTATTTAGCACGGATAAGGACTGCGACTGCTGTGTTCGGGTGCGGGCCGAGTCGGCATCCCTTCGCTCCCAGCTTCGGGCAGTGTCGGCTTCGGTCACACAGCTCGAGGCTGTTGCCAACGGGTATCTCTGTGGGGATCCGGACGGGGGTTTGCCGGGGACGGCCAGTTCGTCCCACGCATCCCCCGATCGGACTACGGCTGTGGCTGCCCGGGATACTGCCCACATTGAGGCTGATCCCTCACCCGTGGTAGAGTGGGAGGTCGTCTCTAGGTGTGGCAGGGGGCAAAAGACATTCCGGAGGGCTGAACGGAAGGCCTCTCCGGTTTGTCTGACGAACTAGTTTCAGGCTCTGTCTCTGGCTGATACCGATCTTCGGCCGGACAGGGCTGCTTGTCCCGTTCCAGAGGTTGCCCCTCAGTCTGCAAGATCCGGGCGGTCGCAGAGGGTGGGCTTACTGGTAGTTGGGAGCTCCAACGTCTGGCGCGTAATGGGGCCCCTTAGGGATATGGCTGCAAGGGAGGGGAAGAAAACCAATGTGCACTCCGTGTGCATACCGGGGGGGAGCCTTCCATATGTGGAAAGGGTCCTACCGGATGCCACGAAGGGTACAGGGTGCACCCATCTGCAGGTGGTCGGTCATATCGACACCAATGATGCGTGTCGCTATGGATCGGAGGAAATCCTCTCTGGCTTCCGGCGGCTATCTGATTTGGTGAAGACTGCCAGTCTCGCTAGCAAAATGAAAGCAGAGCTCACCATCTGCAGCATCGTCGACAGGACTGACTGCGGACCTTTGGTACAGAGCCGAGTGGAGGATCTGAATCAGAGGCGGAGACAGTTCTGCGACTGTGTGGGCTGCAGATTCCTCGACTTGCGCCATAGGGTGGTGGGGTTTCGGGTTCCACTGGATAGGTCAGGAGTCCACTACACACAGCAGGCAGCTACATGGGTAGCAGGGGTTGTGTGGCATGGACTGGTCGGTTTTTTAGGTCAGATGGCCTCGGGCAAGTACAGAAAGGGCAACAGCCTCAAAGGGTGCGGGGCGAAGTCAGGACATGCGGGGACCAAGCAGCAATCGGTATTGTAATTGTAAACTGTCGAAGCTGCATTGGTAAAGTACCGGAACTTCAAGCGCTGATAGAAAGCACTGAAGCTGAAATCGTTATAGGTACGGAAAGCTGGCTGAAGCCAGAGATAAATTGTGCCGAAATTTTTACAAAGGCATAGATGGTGTTTAGAAAGGATAGACTGCATGCAACCGGTGGTGGCGTGTTTGTCGCTGTTAGTAGCTGTTTATCCTGTAGTGAAGTAGAAGTGGATAGTTCCTGTGAATTAGTATGGGTGGAGAATACACTCAACAACCGAGCTAGGTTAATAATTGGCTCCTTTTACCGACCTCCCGACTCAGCAGCATTAGTGGCAGAACAACTGAGAGAAAATCTGGAATACATTTCAAATAAATTTCCTCAACACGTTATAGTCTTAGCTGGAGATTTCAATTTACCAGATATAGACTGGGACACTCAGGTGTTTCAGATGGGTGGTAAGGACAGAGCATCAAGTAACATTATACTGAGTGCACTATCCGAAAATTACCTCGAGCAATTAAACAGAGAACTGACTCGTGGAGATAACATCTTGGACCTACTGATAAACAGACCAGAACTTTCCGACTCTGTAAGCACAGAACAAGGAATCAGTGATCATAAGGCCATTGCAGCATCCCTGAACATGGAAGTAAATAGGAATATAAAAAAAGGGAGGAAGGTTTATCTGTTTAGCAAGAGTAATAGGAGGCAGATTTCAGTCTACCTAACAGATCAAAATGAAAATTTCTGTTCCGATACTGACAATGTTGAGTGTTTATGGGAAAAGTTCAAGGCAATAGTAAAATGCATTTTAGACAGGTTCGTGCCGAGTAAAACTGTGAGGGATGGGAAAAACACACTGTGGTTCAACAACAAAGATAGGAAACTACTGCGAAAGCAAAGAGAGCTTCACTGCAAATTTAAACGCAGCCAAAACCTCTCAGACAAACAGAAGCCAAACCAAAGTTAGCGTAAGGAGGGCTATGCGTGAAACGTTCAGTGAATTCAAAAGTAAAATTCTATGTACCGGCTTCACAGAAAATCCTAGTCTGGTCTTACGCTAAATCAGTAAGTGGATCGAAACAGCATATCCAGATACTCTGGGATGATAATGACGTTGAAACAGACGATGACACTCATAAAGCTGAAATACTAAACACCTTTTTCCAAAGCTGTTTCACAGGGAAAGACTGCACTGCAGTTCCTTCTCTAAATCCTTGCACAAACGAAAAAATGGCTGACATTGAAATAAGTGTCCAAGGAATAGAAAAGCAACTGGAATCACTCAACAGAGGAAAGTCCACTGGACCTGACGGGATACCAATTCGATTCTACACAGAGTACGCGAAAGAACTTGCCCCCCTCTTAGAGGAACGGAAGCGGAAGATCTTAGAGGAACGGAAGATTCCAACGGATTGGAAAAGAGCACAGGTAGTTCCAGTCTTAAAGAAGGGTCGTCGAGCAGATGCTCAAAACTATAGGCCTATATCGCTGACATCGATCTGTTGTAGAATTTTAGAACATGTTTTTTGCTCGTGTATCATGTCATTTCCGGAAACCCAAAATCTACTTTGTAGGAATCAACATGGATTCCAGAAACAGTGATCGTGTGAGACCCAACCGGCTTTATTTGTTCATGAGACCCAGAAAATATTAGTTACAGGCTCCCAGGTAGATGCCATTTACCTTGACTTCCGGAAGGGGTTCGATACAGTTCCGCACTGTCGCACGATAAACAAAGTAACACGAGTGTAAAATTAGAGAGATTTGAGTGCGCACAGAGGCTTTCCGGCAGTCATTCTTCCCGCGAACCATACGTGACTGGAACAGGAAAGGGAGGTAATGACAGTGGCATGTGAAGTGCCCTCCGCCACACACTGTTGGGTGGCTTGCGGAGTATAAATGTAGATGCAGATGTAAATGTAGATGTAGAGAGAGCAGAACGGGATGCCCCGCAGAACTCGCGGTCTTCAAACGTGGTCAGGTGATAGGGTGGCACTTGCATCATATGCCTGTCTGCGATATTTCTACACTCCTAAACATCCCAATGTCCACTGTTTCCAATGTGCTAGTGAAGTGGCAACGTGAAGGGACACGTACAGGCCGACCTCGTCTGTTTACTGACAGAGACCGCCAACAGTTGAAGAGAGTCGTAATGTGTATTAGGCAGACATTTATCCAGACCATCACACAGAAATTCCCAACTGCATCAGGATCCACTGCAAGTACTATGGCAGTTAGGTGGGAGTTGAGAAAACCTGGACTTCACAGTCGAGTGGCTGCTCATAAGCCACATATCACACCGGTAAATGCCAAACGACGCCTCGCTTGGTGTAAGAAGCATAAACATTGGACGGTTGAACAGCTGAAAAACTTTGTGTGGCATGACATATCACAGTACGCAAGGTGGTGATCTGATGGCAGGGTGTGGGTATGGTGAATGCCCGGGGAACATCATCTGCCAACGCATGTAATGCCAACAGTAAAATTCGGAGACGGTGGTGTGATCATGTTTTTCATGGAAGGGGCTTGCACCCCTTGCTGTTTTGCATCACAGCACAGGCCTACACTGATGTTTTAAGCACCTTCTTGCTTTCCACTGTTGAAGAGCAATTCGGGGATGGCACTGCATCTTTCAATATGATCGAGCAGCTGTTCATAATGCACGGCCTGTGGCGGAGTGGTTACACGACAATAACATCCCTGTAATGGACTGGCCTGCACAGAGTCCTGACCTAAATTCTATAGAACACCTTCGGGATGTTTTTGGAATCCCGACTTCGTGCCAGGCCTCACCGACCGACATCAATACCTCTCCTCAGTGCAGCACTCCTTGAAGAATGGTCTGCCATTCCCCAAGAATCTTTCCAGCACCTGACTGAACGTACGCCTGTGAAAGTGGATGCCATCCAAGGAAAAATGAGTGACAGATAACTGCAGGATTTTGTAGGAGAGAAGTTTGGTGGAGTGGAAATTGGCTGATGACGCATATAGGTCACAGATTAATAGGGTAAGAGCAAGAGATTGCTGTATCTGAAAATGTAAAAGAGCATGGCGTAGAGTAGGATTGCATCCAGAAACAGGGAATTTCACTGTTAGGCCTTTTGGAGTACTTCGAAGACACATTGGTAATATCTTTAACATATGGACTCGTGGTAAGGCTGACCTGCTAAAATTCATTTAATCTCTGAATACCTTCTCCAATTAATTTCATTGTCCTATTCTGAATTGCCAATCACTCTCCTTGATGTCGATCTCATCCTCATCAAAGGCCAGCAACACACTTCTGTCCACATTAAACCTACTTACAAACAACAGTACTTATGTTCTGACAGTTGCCATCCTTTCCACGCCAAACATTCTATCCCATGCAGCATGGCATTTGAGGCAAGCTTGTTTATTTGGATGCAGACTCTTTACAGCAATACTCCATCATCTTCGCTGCAGCCTTCACTGGATGTAAGAACTTCACCAATGTAGGTCAAAAGCAATTTCCTGAGCCATCACATCCAATCCTGGTACTTCTGGTCCCTTCAAAAACGAACTTCAGACTGCACCACTTGTCACTCAGTATTATCCTGGTCTCGAATGTATTAATCAGATGCTTCGACAAGGCCGTGACTTACTAAAATCGTGCCCTCAAAAGATTGTCTGAGATTTTGCTCATCACAGCTTTTTGTCGCCCTCCCAATCTCCTCGACATCCTTGCAGACCCTATGCTCCTTCTTCCCCCACCTCCCTACCCTACGGCTCCTACCGCCGTGCCCGTCCCCACTGCAAGACTTGCCCGTGCACTCTCCTACCACCACCTATACCGGCCCTGTCACTGGAAAAACATATACTATCAAAGGGAGAGCCACCTGTGAAACTAGCCGTCATATACAAGCTGTTACGTGAACACTGTTCGGCCTTCTACATCGGCGTGACTACTGCCAAATTATCAATTAGGATGAATGGGCGTAAGTAGAGGGTGTATACCGGCGACACACAACATCCTGTTGCAGGGCATGCTCTACAACATGACAATCGTGAGCTCGGTGCCCGTTTCGACACAAGAGCCACCTGGATTCTTCCCCCAGACACCCGTTTCTCGGAACTCCACAGGTGGGAACTATAGTTCAATTCTTTTATCTTGGCGGCTCGCGCATGCCCGCCCTGACACGGGAGGTTGCTGCGTTGCCAGTTGAACGCGCCAAGCAAACTTATGTTTAGGGGGGAGCACGCAGTTTATGTAGTAAAGCCACCATGGCCGCATTAACCCTTTCGCTGCTACAGACGTGCTCCCCGCATTCCGCACTGCGCGCGATTTTGTCATCACTGCACTGCTCACCTGTGCAGACAGATGTTGTCCCGACTGCTTTGACACACTTATCATTCGATTTCACAAAAACTATTTGGCCCAAAAATTTGATTTTTACACGTCTTCTTGACTGATACATTCCCCCATAAATGACTTAATTTTGTTTCGATGTTCGACGCAGTTATTGTGCAGCATTAAATGTAGTAAACCATTGCACGAAATTTTGAAGAGTTTGCAGAGGTAAAAGTCCACAGTGTATACTTTCCGTATGGTCGATTTTAGTTGCCACTAGAAATTTCAAAAAATTACATTCAAACAAATAAAATTCATCAAGTAAGACACTTCGATATTGTTTTTAAATAAAAAAAAATATTAAGCACCAAACAAGGTTTGATCTCGGAACCTTTTGCTTAGGAGTCACAGACGTTCACCATTACGCTAACGCAGCTCGTCGTTCAACAGAACACTGTCGGTATGACTACGAGTTACTCACGTTTCGTCGAATTACAATAGGAAATAAACAATTACCGCTGTTCTTTATTGCGAAAAAGAGGTTAGTGAGAATGAATGTTCTTGTTATCGCCTGAATTAGGAGGCTTATTGCTTGTTTGGTTTAATTAATTAAAAGAATATGAAGCAATTGGTATAAAGAATGCTTTTTCAAACTTTCTTATATAGAAAGTCTGCTTTCAAGACATTGCTTTTGTTCAATTACTTTATTTATGACTGAACGATTCTAAATTGAAGACACTCGTCCGTGCTCTGCACTGTAGTCGAGCTCTGGCAACGTCGTTCTCTGTTCATTGGCTGACTGTGTTTTGTGACGTCAGATGCACAGAATGAACCTAAACTCGGCCGCCATCGTAAATGACGGGCACTTTAGTGCTACAACACATCCTTGGTTCTCGCCACCCGCCTGACCTTAAATTACATTAATTTCTTCGATCTCAGCATTTCTTCACTGTAACTACTCTTTTCCCGTCTCTATTCATTTTCTAGAGCTTTCATTGTCTTACCCGTCTAGTTTTTCACCCCCCCCCCCCCCCCCCTCCCGCCTCTGTTAGGTACAATGCACTTAGCTTTTCGCTCTTACTAACTCATTCACAATTTTTAAGCAGTAATCTCCACCTCCCATATTACCGTGTCTTCCCTGTTTAAGCTGTCCGATTTTCAAATCTCATCCGATGCAGTCCCCAACGATCAGTCTTTCCTTCTCAACCCACCTGGTAAGTCTCCCCTAACCTGCGGTTCTGGGTGACTTTCTCAAAATCTGCCCTTTTCCTATAGCTCTCCAGTCCTTTTCCTTCATCCCTCTTCCTTCTCTTTCAACCCTTCTGCCCAAACAAGGAGCCACTGGCTCCGAAAGCTTGCCTAATTATAGTCTCCTTTTATGTGTGTGTTCTGTTGCCACTTGGTGAGTTGATTTTTTATCTATCCAATTAATTTATTTTGTCAAAACTCGATTGTTTTCACTGTTATAAACTACAGAGTGGATAACACTTCACATATTATTGACCTGTTCACTGAAACTGTTAAGAGCCTAGTAAGTGTTTTGCCTTAAAAGTGCTGTTACGCAGTCTTCAGACTGCTGATGCCACAGCCTCGCCAGTCAAAGTCACTGGCAAACCTGGCCGACCCTGATCGACAATCGACTGCCCACCAGCCAGCCATACGCACGCATTTAACCTGCGGGTGTAGCTCAGACACTAGAGTAGTGAGGTCACGTCTCTCTAGGTGCAGACGGAATCGCTCTCACGCGCATGTCGAGGATAAGGAGGAGTGCACTTACATGCGCGCCCCTCCAGGCGAGCACAGGTGCACAACAACTAGGTGCAAGACTCAGATGCGTAAATGGAGGTTTACTATTATATCTGACACCTGTACAGCTTCCTCTGTGCACGAATGTGTGTATGGGTAGGGGGTTGCAGAAAAATAGCTGAAGCAATAACCTTAACTCCACTAGAAAATTCATCTAAAATGAAGCCCAGCTCCAGTGCGTCATTTTACTTTCCACCAGAGTATGCCGAGCAGCTCCACCCACCGGAATGCCGGCTGCCGCCGCCGCGGGCAGTCGGCGCCCCCTCTCGGCCGCGAGGAACTGCTCCGCCTGGAGAGCGTCCGCCAGGCCGGCGAACAGGTTGGGGTAGTCGGCGGGGTCCGCCAGCGACTGCCCCGCCTTCTCGTTGGTCCGCGCCAGCTCTGCCCGCCACAGCTGCACCACGTGGGACATCTTGCTCGGCAGGTACGTCCTGGAACGGTGATACGGTAAATGGTACAAGTCTCGTAGTCACAGACACACTCTACAGAGTGTGTGAAACAGAATGTATCAAATTCTAATGGAAACTGCAAAGGATGTATCAACATCGGCCTTAAAGTATCAGCCGAAATATTATTCAGAAACTCGCCGGCAGTGACTGGGCAGCCTAACCTCGAGCCATCGGAACGTCCACCACGGCAAGGGTGTAAGCGTGCCCTGTCGGGTATAGCTCTGCTGTGCAAACCTAGCAGATGTCACACTGAATGAAAGTGTACGACTGAAAACATTATAAATAATGTAATCTTCTTACTCGTAAACATAATGTAATTGGACGGATAAAGAAACTACTCACCAAGTGGTGACAGGACAAAAGAGCATATAATGGTTTTAAAATTTGGAAGCTTTTGGAGCCAGTCAATCCTCCTCCTAGAAGAGGGTTTGAAAGCTATCGAAGAGGGGTGAAGGAGAAGGACTGGTGACATTAAGGAAAAGGGCAAAGTTTCTGAAAGTTGCTGAGAAACCTGGGTCAGGGGAGACTTGCCGCACAGGATGAGAAGGAAAGACTGATTGTTGGGGAGTGAACCACACGAAATTTGAAATCCTGAGAGCTTAAAGGTGGAAAATAGGGTAATAAGCAAGACAGAGATTATTGACAAAACATCGTGCAAGAGTTAACAAGAGCAGAAAGCTAAGTGGTACAGGCGGAAAGGGCAGGGAGTAACAGACAGGTCAGAAAATAAAAGATATAGAAAAATAAAAGGAACTGAAAAATGGAATTGTTACTGGGAACAAATGCTGAGACAAAAGAAATTGACGAAAATTGATATCGACGGGTGGTCAGAACCGAGGACACATTGTAATGCCAGTTTCCACCTACAGAGATTGCAGACGTGGGGAACCGTACCGTGAGGTCACAACTGTCACACTGTAAAGCGTGTTCAGCAACAGGATATTGTGTGTTGCCAGTACACGTCCTCTGCGTATGCCCATTCGTCCTAACTGGTAACTTGATAACAGTCGTGCCAATGCAGAAGGCCAAACAGTGTTTATGCAACAGCTGGTACGTGACGTGTCGTTTCTCCCTTTGAAAGTGCACGTTTTGCCAATTACAAGGCTAGTAGAGGTGGTGGTAGGGGGTTGCGCAGGGCAAGTCTTCAGTGGGGACAGTCACAGGGGCAGCTGCCATAGGTTATGGAGATGGAGGGGCACAACGAACATACAGTCTGACAAGTATGTTGTGGAGATTGGGAGAGTGTGTGGTGGGAAAGATGACGGACAGAATGGACCTCATTTTAGTGTAAGATTTTGGGAAGCTTTCACTGATATAATAAATCTTCTTAACAGAGAAGTTTAATCAAACAGTGGAAAGCATAGGATGAATAATGACAATATCACGAAAAGGAAGGATTGTTAGTCACCATACAGCAGAGATGTGGAGTCGTAGACAGGTACAGCAAAAATACCACTAAACACGTATTTCTTCCAAAATAGACAACATAGACACACACATTCACACTAACGCAGCTCACACACGACCACTGTCTCTGGCTGCTGCCAACAGTAATGACAAAGACTAGTTTCAGCAAGTTAAATAGCCATCTACATACATAGACCACTGTGTCAATCTATATGTAATACACAGTCACGGTCATGGAGTCACGGACATAATTGAGAACAATTCGCTCCCGGGAGCTTAAAGAGTTGTTCCCAAATAGGACCGTGACTAAAAGACTATGTACTACATACACTGAGGAGACAAAAGTCATCGGATTGTGATATTTACATATACAGGGTGGTCCAATGATCGTGACCGGGCCAAATGTCTCACAAAATATGCGTCAAACGAAAAAACTACAAAAAACGGAACATGTCTAGCTTGAAGGGGGAAACCAGACGGCGCTATGGTTGGCCCGCTAGATGACGCTGCCATAGGTGAAACGAATATCAACAGCATTTTTTTAAAAATAGGAACCACCATTTTTTTTTACACATTAGTACATAAAGAAATATGAATGTTTTAGTTGGACCACTTTTTTCGCTTTGTGATAGTAACTGTAATAGTCACAAACATATGGCTCACAATTTTAGACAAACAGTTGGTAACAGGTAGGGTTTTTAAATTAAAATACAGAACGTAGGTACGTTTGAATATTTTATTTCAGTTGTTCCAATGTGATACATGTACCTTTGTGAACTTATCATTTCTGACAACGCATGCGGTTACAGTGCGATTACCAGTAAATACCACATTAATGCAATAAATGCTCAAAATGATGTCCGGCAACCTCAATGCATTGGGCAATACCTCTCACCTTCTGTAATGTTCGCACATGCATTGACAATGCACTGACGCATTTTGTCAGGCGTTGTCGGTGGATCACAATAGCAAATATCCTTCAACTTTCCCCACACAAAGAAATCCAGGGACGTCAGATCCGGTGAACGTGTGGGCCACGGTATGGTGCTTCGACGACCAATCCACCTGTCACGAAATACGCTATTCAATAGCACTTCAACCGCACGCGAGCTATGTGCCAGACAACCATCATGTTGGAAGTACATCGCCATTCTGTCCTGCAGTGAAACATCTTGTAGCAACATCAGTAGAACATTACGTAGGAAATCAGCAAACATTGCACCATTTAGATTGCCATCGATAAAATGGGGGTCAATTATCCTTCCTCCCATAATGCCGCATCATACATTAACCCGTCAAGGTCGCTGATGTTCCACTTGTTGCAGCCATAGTGGATTTTCCGTTGTCCAGTAGTGAATATTATGCTGGATATGTTACCGCTGTTGGTGAATGACACTTCGTCGCTAAATAGAACGCGTGCAAAAAATCTGTCATCATCCTACAATTTCTCTTGTGCCCAGTGGCAAAACTGTACACGACGTTCAAAGTCGTCGCCACGCAACTCCTGGTTCATAGAAATATGGTATGGGTGCAATCGATGTTGATGTAGCATTCTCAACACCGACATTTTTGACATTCCTGATTGTCGTGCAATTTGTCTGCTACAGATGTGCGGATGAGCTGCGATAGCAGCTCAAACACCTACTTGGGCATCATCATTTGTTGCAGGTTGTGGTTGACGTTTCACATGTGGCTGAACACTTCCTGTTCCCTTAAATAATGCAACTATCCGGCGAATGGTCCGGACACTTGGATGAGGTCATCCAGGATACCAAGCAGGATATGTAGCACATGCCCGTTGGGCATTTTGATGACAACAGCCCTACATCAACACGATATCGACCTTTTCCGCAATTGGTAAACGGTCCATTTTAACACAGGTCATGCATCACGAAGCAAATACTGTCCGCAATTTATGTACTACACGAATATGTAATAAAAAATGTGGGTTCCTACATTAAAAAATGCAGTTGATATCCGTTTGACCTATGGCAGCGCCATCTAGCGGGCCAACCGTAGCGCCATCTGGTTTTCCCCTTCAAGCTAGACGAGTTTCGTACTTTGGAGTTTTTTCGTTTGATGCTTATTTCGCGAAATATTTGGCCCAGTTGCTACCAATGGACCACCGTGTATATGTGGCTGTAGTATCACATCCACAAGATGGAAAAGGACAGTGCCTTGACGTAGCTGTCTTTTGTACTCGGGGGATTCGAGCGAAAAGGTCTCCGATGTGATTACTGCCACACAGCAGGAGTTAACTGACTTTGAATGCAGAATGCTAGTTGGAGATGGACGCATGCACATTCCAGTTTGGAAATCGTTAGAGAATACCAAATTTCAGGCATTACCTCTCAACACAGACAACGCAATGACCGACAGAGTTCACTTGACGAGAGGGAGCAGTGGTGCTTCAATAGAGCTGTCATTACTAACAGACAACAGACACTGTGCAAAATAACTGCAGAAATCAGTGTGGGACGTACAACAAATGTATGCATTACGACAGTGTGGCAAAATTTGCCGTTAATGGGCCACGGCAGTAGACGACTGCTGTGAATGCCTCTGCTAAAAACATCACCTGCAGCGTCTCTCCTAGGCTCGTGAGCGTACCTGCCGGACCCTAGGTGAGTGGAAAACTGTGGCCCGTTCAGATGAGTCCCAATTTTAGTCGGTAAGAGCTACTGGTAGGGTTCGAGTGTGACACAGATCCCACAAAGCCCCCAGACCCAGGTAGTCGGTGAGGCTCTGTGGAAGCCGGTAGTGTCTCTATAATGATGTGGGCTACGGAGTGAATGATTTAGCCACCCTGATCACTCAAAAGGAGTCCCTTTGAATACTTGTGGGACATAATGGAGAAGTCAGTACCGTGCACAAAATCCTGCACTGAGAACACGTGGATTTATGGACAGCTATAGAGGGAGCATTTCTGCAGGAGATGGATGATCTGAAAATGGCAATTTACCTTGCCAAAAACATATGATGATCTGGCAAATAAACTTCTCTTGTAAGATTATGGCATAATGCAAATTCAGAGATTGCACTCCAGCTGACGGTATCGAGTAACTGTGAAAACTTTATGTCTGAAACCGACACCCACAGAAAAGGTTTTCTGCTCGGCAGGTATTACACCACTTAACAGATGGCATAAAGTAGCTGCAAATTTGAAAGGAAAAAGGATTATTTAAATTTTCTACACCCACTCCACGGCCATCAACCACCGAGATCTATGTTGTAATTCTCCTCAGTTCAGTAGCAGTACGACTCCTCGGACTGCCAACAACTGTGGACAGCCAGCTGTGACCAACTTCAAATGTCGATGGAACCTGCTGAATCTACTGCCTGGAGGCATTTAAGATTGGTCCACCCGGAGATAACTGAACGGGGACAATCTTGTCAGATTTGAAGGACTGACTCACTGTGACTGAAGCAGAACAAACCGGTGCCGCGGTCCCCTGCCCTGGGTCACGTAGTGGCGACGAGCTGACGACGGTGGAGGGCAGTGCGGTTGCTGCTGCTCAATTCTGAGCAAAGAACATTTATTGTTTTCTCCCCTTTTATTGTATTATGTGAACTATGTAAATTGTAAATTATATAAACTACTGTTTTAACAGTATTCTACAATACTGCACAATTACGTAACGTAGAATTTCGTACAGTTTCTGTCCGATGGAAAACAAATTCCAGTATTTGTTTGGGGTTATCTCCATTCTCTCTCTGCCGCCTTTTTTCGCTGTAGTGTAATATTTTCTCCTTTCGTCAATTAAATTCTATATCTCGCACGTTCCCACAACACTTCTACTGGACCTCGACTTTTAAACTAGTTGTTCCTCTGCAGGTCTTGCCATTTCATCTCTCACGTCTATCTGTTCATCTTTAACTGCATTTCCTTTGCCTAATTCTGGCAGTGACTTCCTAACACCCCCTTTGTGGCTCTTAGCAACCTCTGACACTTACAACTTATCAAAACCCCGTCTCCTCAATTTCTTCGGCCAATACATTACGAATGCGATCCACGTCTGCTCCCGAAAATGTTTTGACGTTAAAAATATGATTTCTGAAGCTCTGTCTTACCATAGTAAAAGGTGTACAACTTCGCTTTCGATGTTTGTCGATAGGTGGCGACAACGGTAAGTAGCGGTCGAAAGATACAGAGCGCAAACGTCAGGCAGTCAGCTTGGACCTCTGTCAACGTAACCTCATTCAAACATTAGTCGATTTGTGTCTGCATCATGAAGTTGTTCTTGATTCAAAATGTCAGTTTACGAGCCTAATGCTTCTCATTTGCGGGAGGTGTTACTGTTTTGTTTCAATATGAAGAAAACAGCGGCCGAGTCTCATCGAATGCTCTCAAGTACATATGGTAAGGACACTATTAGTGAATGAATGTGTCGTGAGTGGTTTCAACGCTTCAAGAACTGCGATTTTAACGTCATAGACCGGCACAGTAGTGGAAGAGAGAATGTTTTCGAAAATGCAGAACTGGAGACATTGCTGAGTGAAGACTCACGCCAAACTCAAGAAGAATTGCTACAATAGTGGGAGTGACACAGCAAGACATTTCAAAACATCTCAAAGCCATGGGCATGCTTCAGAAAGAAGGAACTTGGGTCCCGTGTGAGCTGAAACAGAGACGTTGACTGGCATTTGTGTGTTTGTGAACAGTTGCTTCAGAGGCAAAAATGGAAGGGATTTCTGCATAGCTTTGTGACTGGGGATGAAAAATGGGTTCATTACGGTAACCCTAAACACAAAGAATCACGGGGATATCCTTGCCGTGCTCCCACGTCGACGGCCAAAACAAATATTCACGGCTCCAAGATCGTACTCTGCATTTGGTGGGACCAGCTCAACAACGTGTACTATGAGATGTTAAAACCGAGTGAAACAATCACAGGTGCTCGTTGTCGAACACAATTAATGCGTTTGAGCAAAGCATTAAAAGACAAACAGCCACAATACAGTGAGGGGCACGATAAAGTGATTTTGCAGCACGAAAACGCTTGACCCCCACATTGCAGAATAGGTCAAAACTTACTTGGAAACACTGAAATGGAAAGTCCTAACCCACCCGCCATATTCTCCAGACATTGCTCCCACTGACTATCACCTGTTTAGATCAATGGCGCACATGGCCGGGCTGACCAATACTTCCGATCTCATGAAGACGTCACAAATCGGATCGATTCGTGGATCACTTCAAAAGATGAACAATTTTTTCAACACGGTATTCGTACACTGCCCGAAAGATGGGAGAAAGTAGTGACCAACAATGGAAAATACTTTGAATGATACATATGTAACCAATTTGTTTCATTAAAGTCTCAAATGTTGGGGAAAAAACGGCAGAAGCAAAGTTGTACACCTTGTATAATCTTTCTGAAACCTGCCAGTGTCTCCGAGTACTCTCCGTGTATACAACACACTTTCATTATTCTTAAAAATAAGTGTTATTTGTCACTAAATCTATCAATGGTTACAGTATTTGAGCCATTATCAAATCACTTTAAATTCTCAAGAAATTTTAAATCTAAACTGAGATTGTGTCTTCTGAAGAATTCTGCATAGTGTAGTGATTTGTTGCTGGAAATAAATTTCATTACATCATGTATAGGGCCTAATATAAAAAGTTAGTTAAAGTAAAACCATTATATCAATACTCAAAGTTTCACACCAAATTTTCATTACCTTTTATTTAGAAATTTGCAAACAGCAGGAATGTAGACACACACACACACACACACACACACACACACACACACACAAGAGCAATGTATACACAGGATGAAAGTATTTTCACTGTGTGTACACTTATTTGAAATTTCCAGATATATTAAAACTGTATGCCGGAGCAGAACCCAAATGTGGGACTTTTGCTTTTAGTGGGCATGTGCTCTATTGGCCGAGCTATCCAAACGTGACTCACGATCCTCCCTAACAGCTTTACTTCGACCCGTACCTTATCTCCTACCTTCCAAATTCCACAGAAGCTCTCCTGTCTACCTTGCGGGACTAGCACGACTGAAAGAAAGGATACTGCCGTCACGTGGCTTAGCCACATCCTGGGGTGTGTTTCCATAATCGAATTTCACTCTGGAGTGACGTGTGCACTCATTTGCAATGTTCTGGCTGTCTTAAAACTCTGTGCCAGACCAGGACTATAACCGGGAACGTTTACCTTTCATTCCAGAAAGTCCCCCGTGCCGTGGCTAAGCCACGTCTCCACAGTCCCCTTTCTTCCACGAGTACTAGTCCCGTAAGATTTGCAGGAGAACTTCTGTTTAGTTCAGAAGGTAAGAGACGAGGTATTGGCAGAACTAAAGCAGTGAGGATGGGCCACGAGTTGTACTCTGATAGCTCAATTTAGAAAGCACTTGCCCGCGTAAACCAAAGTTCCCTGGCTCGAGTCCCCGTCTGACACGCAGTTTTAATCTACCGAGATGTTGTTCTATACAGCTACTAAACTAACTCCTTCCAGGAATGTAACACAAATCTCACGAATAATCTGTGTAACATGCAATTAACTAAAAAGCTACAAAAACCATTTTGCAAAATAACATCTTTAATGAAATGAGGGATCTGTTAAGAAATGGAACTGGAGGTACTGACATATTAGTGAAACAAAAAACACCACACTTCAGAAAAAATGAACACACAATTCATCCCGAATGGATCAGAGCTCGCCAAAAGGATCTCCCCAAAGATGAAACCCAGTAACAGTACGATATCAATTTAGCAAACTTTTTTTACGAAATTGAAGATACAGGTAGGACACGACAAGCAGAGAAGACAGAGATTCTACACCTTCAGGAGCGACACATCACCTGGCAAAAAAAGCAGCCTCCGGCAGGCGACCCGTGTTGATGAGGATGTCGAGGCAGCCCTGCAGGTCCCCGAGCAGCAGGCGCGCCTGGAAGCACACGTTGTTCTTGCCCGCCTCGTCTGCAGACTCCGCCAGCTGCCGCACCATATCCGCATCACCTGCAACAGTCCGGCACGAGTTCTATTACTCGTTCGAATTAGCCGCTCTAGTTTTCCGATATTTCACTTACGTGAAGTATTACTTAACAACTGCCTGCCATCGATAGTAACGTATAAAGGATACACAGGGTGAATTTGCTGAATGAGGACAAACTGGAGGAAACGATTCCCAAGTGGACGAGGAGCAAAGCAGGTCGTACAGACATGTGGCCGAAAATAAGTCGTGCCTGCATTACAGAGTACTAATTAATTCACCGCGACTGTACAGTACAATACAGTGCACAGCATGCTGTAACGTAAACACAATTAGACGGGGGATTCGAAGGGCCACAACCTCTCCAGTCTGCGCAAAAACGACACGGCAAAAACTGACACACACGTTCCAATGTATCGTCCCGCAACTGAATGCTGTCAGAGGCAGCAGGAGTGCGACGTTCCACCAATTGCACGCGTGCGACGGGCCGCACGTACGCGACTTCTTTCGGGTGCCCCCCCAGAGGTAGAAACCTCAAGGGTCAAGGTTCGGCGATCGAGCAGGCCACGCGACTACCACCTCGGCTCTACCACCACTTGCGATCTGCCGGCCACAGTACACGTCGTCGAGATGCCTCCGCATAGAAATGTGGAAGAGAGATGGAGCTCCACTATGTAATAGGCACATTATCCTTCGTACCACCGAAGGCAGTCACCAATAATCCCAGCCCACGTGCTGAGATTAAGGCTGCTGCTGAAACAATAGTACAGACAGAAAATCCCAACTTGCCTGGCATGTTCTCATGTGCACTTTCAATCACTGAAACCTACACTACGAAAGCTCTTTTATCTTCACCTTCAAGAGGACATTTCCTTGCTCCTTACCCTCCCAGGGACTCTTCACGCAGTTCGCCCCCATTTAGTAATATCGCCCCGTATCACAAAGTCAATCCACGACTCGGGGCAGACCCAAATTTGCTGTTGTAACACCTATCTATGAAATTTTAGAAAAACATACAATCTCACTTAAAAATCCATTTCACTCTACCTATCTCTCTCTCTCTCTCTCTCTCTCTCTCTCTCTCTCTCTCTCTCTCTAGTGGACAGATACTGAGATACTGATTCATTTATCTAAGCAAAACTAGTTAAGACTCTCAGTTCGGCTTTCGTAAAGGATTCTGCACACAGCAGGTGTGGTACTGCCGAAGTCTTTGATTGTATGTACAACATAACCATACATAGCAGACTGAAGTGTTATATCATCCCCCTCCCCTCTCTTTCATGCACGGACTCTTACCCTTGTAACACACAGCACAGGATCTCAATTACAAACTGTGTCACAGTCACAGAATTTTACATATGGAGAAGCACAAAAACTGGAAATCCTGTTGGATTTCTGCAAATGGAATCACAGTGGCAGGGTTTGTAGCTGGACAAATCTGGTGGCTGGCAGAGTCCTTCTACTGGGTAATCCTTGCAATTTGTCAGTTAGTAGTATAATAATCTCAGGATCAGTTCTTAGCTGGTGGATTGAAATTCTTTCTGTGGATGTAAGGTTAGCTTACACGTTAAGGGATTTGCGGAATGACGGTGTGGCAAGGTTCAAGGTTAAGAAATTCTGGAAAGTTAACAGGCAATGATTTGGGGGCAGTGGGGGTGGATAAAAGTTGAATGGAGGATTGATGTAAGTCAGGCAGGGTTCAACATTGATTTTCTAAATCTAGATCTGCATCTATACTCTGCAAACCTATTGTACCAGTTATTAGGGTTTTTTCTCCATTCCATTCTCACACGGAACACGGGAGAAATGACTGACTGAATGCCTCTGTGCGTTCTATAATTATTCTAATCTTATCCTCACAATCCATATGTGAGCAATATGTAGGGGGTCATATATTCCTAGAAACATTTCTTAAATTCAGTTCTTGAAGTTGAAATAGTAGACTTTCTGGGATGGTTTATGGCTATCTTCAAGAGTCTACCTGTTCAGTTCTTTCAGCATCTCAGTGACACTCTCCCATGGACCAAACAAATCTGTGACCATTTGTGCTGCCCTTCTCAGTACAAATTCAATATCCCCAGTCAGTTCTACCTGGTACGGGTCCCACCCACTTGAGCAATATTCTAGGATGGGTCACATGAGTGATTTATAAGCAATCTCCTCTGTAGGCTGATTGAACTGCACCCATATTCTACCAATACACCAAAGCCTATCAGCCGCTTTGCCCATGACTGAACCTATGTGATCATCCCATTTCATACCCCTACAAAGTGTTACACACAGGTATTTGTATGAGTTGGCCAATTCCAACAGTGACTCACTGATATTACAGTCACAGGATACATTTCTTCCTTTTGTAATGTGCACAATTTTACACTTCTGAGCAGTAAAGCAAGTTGTCAATCTTTGCACCATTTTGAATCTTATCAAGATCTGAGCGCATATTTATGCAGCTTCTTTCAGACAGTACTTAATTATTTATAACTGCATCATCTGAAAAAACCCCAAAGTTATTAATATTGTCTACAAGGTCACTAATACATAACGTGAATAGCAAAGGTCCCAAGACACTTCCCTGGGGCAGATCAAAAATTACTTTGCACCTAACGATGACTCTCCATCCAAGATAACACATGCTGCGTACTCCCTACCAAAAAGTCCTCAATCTAGTCGCAAATTTCACTTGACACCACATATGATCGAACTTTTGACAATAAGCATAGGCGTGATATTGAGTCAAATGCTTTTTGTAAATCAAGAAATACTGCATCTACCGGGGTGATTTGATTCGAGGCCTTCCGTACGTCACGTGAGGAAAGTGCCAGGCAGATTCCACACAATCAATATTTTAGGAATCCGTGCTGATTGGCATGGAGGAGATCATTCTGTCCCAGATATCTCATTACGTTTCACCTCAGAATATGTTCTCCAATTCTACAACAAACTGATATCAAGGACATTGGACAGTAATTTTGTAGAGCACTTCAACTACCCTTTTTGTAGTCAGGTGTGACCAGAAGAGTACGGTCAGTCCAAATGACTTCTTCGGCTGCCTATCACCACGAACAAATGCCGAGCGGGAGTATCACTACGATCCTGAAACACTGGTGATGCTGATCGTCTTTTGGGTCTTCCACGGTGTCGTCCTGACAGGTTACGCTCGTTGGGGGCAAACTGTCTCAGGAGCATACTGCCGAAATCTGGCGACGAGCTTAATGCAGGTCTACACCTACATCTGCATTTATACTCCGCAAGCCACCCAACAGAGTGTGGCGGAGGGCACTTTACGTGCCACTGTCATTACCTCCCTTTCCTGTTCCAGTCGCGTACAGTCCGCGGGAAGAACGACTGCCGGAAAGCCTCCGTGCGCGCTCTAATCTCTCTAATTTTACATTCGCGATCTCCTCGGGAGGTATAAGTAGGGGGAAGCAATATATTTGATACCTCATCCAGAAACGCACCCTCTCGAAACCTGGACAGCAAGCTACACCGCGATGCAGAGCACCTAGCACCTCTCTTCCAGAGTCTGCCACTTGAGTTTGCTAAACA